>NC_141696.1:823992092-824517092 GCF_964263255.1 Lissotriton vulgaris | reverse complement strand
ATATTGTTCTATAATATACACTATCTCATGATAAAAGCAGCGAGAATGACACAAGAATTGGTGTTTAAATAATGACAACGAGGACTTGTTCCACACCAACATGATGTGAGTTATCTCACCACGGGAGGACAAACAAAGGTGGAAAGGGTCTATGGGGGAAATGAGATTAAAGACCTGAAAACACCCTACCCCTATTGGACTAATGAAAACACACACAAGGGGTGCTAAGGTCTATAGTGGCCAAAATTGTCAAACGTGTACTCAATGGATAGAAGTATAGACTGTGAGTGTGGGAGAGCAGAGCAAAAGTAAACCCATCAGCCCACCCATTGGCGGAACTTCATCATCTGGGATTTTGAAAAACCAGGCTGGTATCCACTAGGTGTCTCACCTTGAGAGAAATGCGAGTAAAACTGCTAGTGTATGGTACACCAGTGATGTAGGTTTTTTTGTTCTTACTTCCCACAGCCCTTTACACACTGCTACCCAGATTTCCATCACTGGTGTACCATACACTAGCAGTTGTACTCACATTTCTCTCAAGGTGAGACACCTAGTGGATACCAGCCTGGTTTTTCAAAATCCCAGATGATGAAGTTCCGCCAATGGGTGGGCTGATGGGTTTACTTTTGCTCTGCTGTCCCACACTCACAGTCTATACTTCTATCCATTGAGTACACGTTTGACAATTTTGACCACTATAGACCTTAGCACCCCTTGTGTGTGTTTTCAGTTATCTCACCACTCCAACATGGCTGTCTCATCACAGTCATTAGGATACACATCAAACTTGGGATATTACAAGCGAACTTGGCCAACTGGATTGTAGAGAGGTTTGGAAATATAATTCACTTTAGGTAAACTGTCTTGATGGAAATGATTATGGTTTTATTTTGTATCCAATCACACATATCTTGACACATTTCATAATACGTATTATTATATACATGACCAATTGAATTACTCAGCTGCTCATATATGTAATCAGTATTATAAAAAATTCTTGAGAATAATGGAATTATTTGTTGTTAATGATTTGATAATAATGAACTTTCTCAAACCAATGTAATACATGATGGTTTTTCACCCATCCATCATGGCCACCATGGTCTACACCTTTTGTTCCCCACCGTATAAATTCTGATATAACTCACACTACTGATCCGCATTAGACAAATCGTCCTGCATTCTCAAGCAATAATGACTCATGAATACAACAACGGGTTTTAAAAAACTTCTCCCCTTCAAATATTCAAGTCCATGACTGTTGAGTAATTAATAACATCGACCTTAACAACCGGGCATGCTTTTGTTTTTGGACGAACCATCATTTCAGCCTGTGAGAAGCTGGCCTCGTATAGGATTTCCACTAATATAAGTGGGCATCTTGCACCAGTCCAGACAACCCTTATGTTGATTTAAGAGGTCTTAGACAACCTTAGAAAGCTCTCTAAGTGGTAGCTGTGGAGGGCAGACGTCAAGCTTAGTCCAGAAGAACCACACCAAGTATTTATAAAAATATGTATTTATTTTAGAATACTCTCTAGTACGTTACCATAGCTCAAACACGGTGATAAACACAATGCATACAATACTTTAGCAAAGAAACACAGTAAATAGCACGAAATACAGAGTAGCCCTGCGGGGTGGGGGGGGGACCAAACCATATACTAAGAAAGTGGTATAAGAAACACGACTTGGGTCAAGACAGTGTCGAGAGAACGTAGAAGTGCTGAGACTCAAAGGAACCACCAGAGGTGAGTAGATAGGGACCCCAATGAGAGCATGTGCGGGAACACAACAGACTGCTCCGTACAACTATGTGTAAGTCACGGTTGGATTTTTAAAGATTAAGGATCCTTCCCAGTGGACCCTGAAGAAACCCCTTCTAAGACAGCAGGTTGGAGAGCCACACCACCCGTGGATACCCTAGTACCCACGTTACCTACACCAGGGAAGTAGGGTACATACATGTGAACTGGTGTCGGAAACCACCGTCAAACCCAATGGAGGGTTTCAGAAAAGTGCCGCTACTGGAAGAGGAGAAAGTGCCCGTGGGAATCCAAACGTGGAATCTTGAAGAGGAGTACCTGAAAGCAGAGGGGACAGAGTCTATGCCACTCAGGAGTAACCAGGAGACTTGGAAGATGAATGCCCTCTGATGTCAGTGCTTCAGGGGGAAGAGGACTATGACCTTGACTCTGCAGCTGTGCAAACCAGGTGACACTGAGAAAGACCAGGACTCAGTAATGAGCTGTCCCATGAAGGAGGTCAAGTGCTGAGGGGTCGGTATCTGGCGGGAGCACCAACAAGCTTTGGCAAAGGTAAGCCATGCAGGAATAAAAGAAGGCGCAACGTTGGGACCAGCAAGGTCCAGGGGAATCACCAAAGTCAGGGGAGTCCGGGCCGGCCCTGGGCAATCAGGGGAGCCCAAAAGTAACAAGTGTGACCCCAAGGCTGGAGTCACTGAAGTTTGGAGAGGACCTCAAGCACCTCACCAAAAGATGAAGGCCGTTGATGCACACAATGCGGGGTGACTGAAAAATCTGGTCACTGGAGGTGCTTAAGGTTGGGGCTACTTGGAGCTTGAAGATCTACTTGCAAAGAAGCCAACAAACCTTTGCAACGGTAAGTTGGACGAGGTTCACAGGGGTTCGGTTATTGTAACCCCCTCGAGGGATACTGGCCTCAAACTTGGTGAGAGGGTAGAGTAGGCCTCGGGAGCTGTGGAAAACCACCACCTTTGTTGCAGAGCCTACGGAGTCCAGGGGAGCTCAGGATCTGCAGATTGGTCGACTTAGTTGCTGTGCCTGCAAATGCAGGGGAGTGACTCCTTCACTCCAAGGGAGATTACTTTGGTCGTCTTTGATGCTTCACAAGCCTTGGAAGGTTCCTGTATGATGCACAGGCACAGACAATGCAGCAGACTGGAAGTGAGACGAAGTTAGACCCAAACAAAGTCCAGTGAAGTCATGAGTGCCCAGACGGTAGAAGTGTAGTGGTGTCTGATCTGAATCTTATCCCACAACGATTCTAGGGATCTGCACCCTAAGTATCCTAGAGAAAGGGTTAGAAAGATTCAGCGGACCCTCCCAGAGGAGGTTCTGGACACAGGAGAGGTTACTCCCATGTCTTTTGTTCAGTTTTGCACCAGAGCAAGAGACAACGGCTCCCAGAAATGGACTATGCATGGAACACCAACTGTGCCCCTCATGCAGACTTTCTGGCACTGGCAAGCACACCCACCCGATTCCAGTACACTAAATCCTGTCTGGGAGGTGGTCACACCTCACTGTGTCAGGATGCCTATTGTTCCACCTTTATCTGCTCGAGCTTGGCTCAGCAGCAGGAGAGCAGAAATGTGTCTCTGGTCGGCAGCAACCATTTTGTGCTGTCCGGGTCTGGAAGACTGGTACCGGGAACACTGATTCCAACATGTTTAGTATCAAATATGATAGGATTCGTTGCAGCCGTTTTTGAGATGGTCATCGCGTAATTACACGGTGCCCCTCTATATAGTATATGGCTGCTTCACTGACAACCCGGGAGAATGGACTCGGCAGGCTGCAGGGGTGTCCTGCTCATGCAGGGGCACCCTCTCACTTAGAACCAAGCACCCTGCCTTCAGGATTGCAAAGGCCTGCTATAGGGGTGATTTGTAGGTTTTAAGTGCAGTGACCCTCAGATATAGTAAACCTATATCTTTAGTAAGTGGTTCATGCACCAACTTACACAGGCTTCAATTGCAGGCCTGTAGTTCCATTTTGCATAGTCCCCCGTGGTGGCATAATGCATGCTTCAGCCCATGGGAGACCTCTGGGGTACCTATGCCCTGGGTACCATAGTACCATATACTAGGGACTGATAAGGGTACCCCAGTATCCAAACTGCAGTGTACCTAAGTACTCAACACAACAATTTAGGGAAAAAGCAGTTAGACGGGGGTCTTGATTAGCAGGATTCCAGTCAGACTAGTCAAAATACAGCTTAGCACCAGGCAAAAAGTAAGGGTAACCACAGATGTAGATCCTACTTTCCTACACCGCCCCAGACGGCATACTTCATGTGCACTCTGCAGGGTTCAAAACAGAGCATCCTAAGACCACAGTTTACAGACAGCACTGCCTTAGGACAACCGAGATGGATGCTTAAGCACTTGACAGGGGACTTTAAAGCCAAGTCCCCTTGGGACATTTCCTGTTACAATACACAAACAGCTAGTGTGTGATCAAAACAAATATGTTTGACAGATCAAAATAATCAGAAGCACACCAAAAAGGTAATTTTTTCTTTTGCATGCTATGGCTTCCATCAGTCCCCCAGATACAAATAACTTTCTGTTGCCGTTGTACTTTATTTGCCCAGTTTAAAATTCTCCGAAACAGGGAAGTTCACCTAACCTATGAACTAGTTAAATGACGGACCTTCACACGGGTAGTTTGTATTCCTTTATGTGTGAAGACAACTGCTACTCTCTGAAACCTGAACTGTAACACACTTCTAATGCCTCTCTGGCTTCTCTGTAACAGGCTCAATACAGGAGAAGTGACTCCCTGAGGTACTATGGTGAACCTCTAATTAACTACCTTCTATAAAGATGTAGACTGCCAACTTAGCATAAGAAGGATTTCTTTCTTTCTAAAAATTAAAATGAATAGAATGGATTTGGTCACTTAGGTTACTCCTAGATGGTCCTACTCACATTTATATTTTTCATAAACTAGGACCCGAGTGTCACTTCACCTTCACATGCTCTCTTTGCAGTGAAACTATTTCTCCCACAAGTGTGATATGTTTGCAGTGCAACACCAGTGTGGAGTTAAGTAAACAGATTTTATTGTTACTTTAATATGGTGCATATGCTATTTTTCAGCCTACAAAAAGCCCTAAGCTTGCATGCCATTAGAGGGCAAAATATGTATTTGTTGTCCGGATGAACTCTGACATAACAAGAATGGTTATTATTATCAGATCTTTCTTCTAATGCTGCCATGATTTGTCACCTCACAGGATGGCAGCAAAAGGATTTTTTTACAGGATAGGTAGATTTCTGAAGCATCCCATCCCATCGACATGTAGGTATTTTACAAAATTTCACATTCATGTGGAATGCCCCATTTCATAAAGTTTAATGAAATATTCATTGAACTTCAAGGCTCCTTGAGAAATATTGGATATAGACACACAAAATAATGTGTAATGCTGTATTATTGTCCTATGGGGACATAATACTAACCCATGAGCAATTTGGACAGGTCACCAGCAATCTTAACATTTTATATAGCTTGCCTTATTAATATTACATAATTCTGAAACATAAAGTGTGTATTTGAAGCAGTAATACAAACCACTTTTGTATGTTGTGGCATACTACAATCATTTCCATACTTCAAACCAACATTTACAGGGGAAATGTAATTTAACAAATTACAGAAAGTGATGAATGGGTATAACATTACAGTGAAATATGAGTTTTGAAACTAGTGCCGTTTGTACAATAACAGTAGTCTAACATCCTACAATTGTTCGCAGAAAAACCAAATTGAGTGATATTAGGGTATGAATACTAAATGTCATTTAAATAAAGGAAATAACTGAAATGTGCCTGTCATGGTCAACTATGCAGCCATAGAAAGCCCGTACCTATAAGGCTGAAATCCTTCTGACATACCTTGCACCCCTGCCTGCAGTACCTGCTGGAAATGGATGTATCCAGGGGGCTTGACCATGGATTACGGGCCTGCAGTGCAATACGGCTTCATTAACATAACTATATGTACAAGTATTGCTATAGCTTACTTGTCTAAATGTCTTCACATACAACATTTGCATATCACTTACTAAAAGAAAGGACAATAAAGCAAAGACATTGGTTGCCTGTTGTATATTCCATGTATTTTGTAAGGGCGTTGTGGTCCAATCCCTGGGACACATCACTGGACTTTTGAACTACTTGAACTGTTACACGCAATAGTTATTTGACAGCCTTTTCTGCGATCTCCTAGTTTCAGGGATTTCCATATCTTATTCAGTGTTTTGCTTTTGAAAGCATGATCTTATTTAGGTTCCAAACTTTAAAAAAACCACAGCATTTCCTTTTTGCCTCGTATCTGGTTAAGGAGGGGGGTGAGAAAATGTGCGTCATCTTCTGGAAAATCCATATTTCAATATTTGCAGATACTGACCTAATGGTTTCAAAGTCTGTCTATATCTGCCTGTCTCTATTTCCATTCTGTAATCACTTTCCATGCAAATCCTTCTTGTTCCCAACATGCCTGTCCACAATAACCATCGGCATCGCAGGACAAAGTGCACAGCCAGCAACCATGCCCTGCAGCCTGTGCCACTCCATGGTGCTTTGACTGAGTGAAAATATTTCAGCAGTACCAGCATGATGGGTAAGGCTATTTCACAGGCAAAGAATCTACAGGGGAAATCACAAAATCCATTAAAAGCAATGTTACCAAATATTGCAACTTTAGCTTCTTCGCTGCATGTTAAGAGAGTAAATTTCCTAACACCTGGCATTAACCACTTGGGTGCTATGGATGTACTGGGCACATCCATTGCAGGACCCAGGATATGCTAAAAATGTATTCAGCATATTCTACCAGCCACCATGGTGGTGGTGGGGGAGGGGGGGGATGTGATGCCATTACCCCCTCGGAACCTCCCCGCAAGCCCTCACCCTGGATGGCAGTAAAAAGCGATCCCACTGCCTTCCCCAATTCCTCCATTGGTTAGATCATGACGTCAACATCAGCATGGTGCTCTAACAACATGCAAATGCTCGTAAAAGATAGAAGTAACTTCACTTGGTTCTCCGTTTGGACCATGGTTTCCATTGACACGGGGAAAATATGTAAATTTTTGTGGCCGATCTACCAATGGTTGGGGTGGACAGGCCACTAGATCACCAAGCCCGTTTTAAAATAATAAATATAACGAGGCAGCGTAACAAACAAACAAACAATATTTGACTGTTTACGTGTATGGAATGACACGATATCTAAAGAACCCACTATGTCTGCGTAAATAATGAGAGAGAGGGAAATGGCGGCAGAGGAGGTGTTTGGAAGCCTGCCAAGCACCTGCCGTAACACAGCACAATTGCCTAATTCGGGAAATGATAAAGACACAGATGCGAAGTCACTGCTGAGGAATTTGGAAAAGAAACTAAAATTGGAGATCATTAAGTGGTGCGAACATAAGTTGCTTTCGAAATATGCTGAAGTGGGAAGAGTGCCACGGGGGTTAAGGATCCTCCTGACACCCAGTTTTGACAAACCCAACCCCAATATGTTGTGTGAGTGGGGAGAAAGCAAGTTAGATGCTTCTATGAATCTGGTCAACATATTAATCAAGTATGCTAATATCGATAGTCTGCAATTATTACGAGAAATAGATTAAGTAAATATTGGATTGGATAAACTTGAAACAACGGAGTATATCATCAAGACTAGAGAGGCCATAAAAAGACAGATTAAAAAAACATGAAAAAAAAATAAAATCCAGAAGGCAGACAAGTTCGCCCGTGATTTGGCAGACTGAAAATGGGCAAATATTTACTTTTGCCCACAAATTTGACACACCAAGGAGGCAACAGTATAGTGAAAAAATAAAGAGCAACGCAATTAATGTATACACTCGCGTAGATACCAACGATGATTCCTCCAGTGTAGAGACTGTATCACTGACAAGTGAATCAAGCACAGAATTGGACCGACCTAATCCAGGGAAAACCAAATGAAGTTTGGGCCAAGAGCTGGATTTTTTAGTGGAGGAAAAACTGAAAACATTACGGCCGAGACAGCAAGGGAGGCCAGTAGAAAGCACAGAACCAAAAGAAGACAAGGCATGCGCAAAAGGTGGAAAACAAAACACAAAAAAGAAAACATATTGGCAGAAGAAACGGCGCTAAGTGATAATAGTGTCATTAATCTGTCATCGATAGAGCTAACGAAAGCAGAACAACAGTTATTAGCTCTAGGATTAAATTTGTAAATTGTAAAATTGATACTTGTATAGTGCACTACTCACCCGCAAGGGTCTCAAGGCGCTTGTACGAATACCGCTGTGGAACCCATCCTGGCTTTCCCTGTGAGGCGTCCACTCCTGGGCACCCCCAAGGTGGACGCCAGGCATCCTTAGCGTTGTGGGGGCCGTTGTGGAGGTTAAGCAAGCTATTGCCCAGAGTTGCAGAGTGGGACTCTATGATTGGAATAGGCACCGAGGCAAGAATTGTCAGGTCCGTGGAATTTTTGAGCCCAAGACCCGCCGAGGCAGGGAATTGAACCCTGGTCCCGGGCTAGATCTCTGCATCAGGGTCTGCCGCCCTAACCATTGAGCCACACTTCTCCAGGAGATGGCTTTAATTATGCACGCAACCGTGTAGATTTGTACTGCTTCATTAGAAAGCTTAAACTTAAGAAATTCTTTGCGGTGAAGTCTTGTAAACAACAATTGGAGAAAACTACGGGGCAAGAAGAAGAATTGGGCTCGATGCTGGCAGCCTCTGACATTCCTAATTTGCTCGTATTTCATGATTTAAATGAGCAAATTGATTCACAAACGTCGTATGATGATATAGATTTGACCACACAAGAAAGATTAAGGAAAATTAATCATGTTCAGAAAGGGGCTGGGTTAAGTCCCTTTAAACCAAAATCTTGTTTTGTACCGTTAATGCTAAAAGACGCCATCTATACATACCATGACATGGTCACCTATGACTTGAAAAAATTAAATCATACTGTAAACAAAAATAGAAAACAGAGAAATGTGTTTTTTTTTTTTAAAGCATGTGATAAATTGATGAAAGTTAGGTGAAAACAAGGAGATTGTTGTAAAGAAATCAGATAAGGGGGTAACTTAGTACTGTGGCCTAAGAAAGATTACATTTTAGAAGCACAGAGGCAATTAAATGTTGAAAGTTGTTATAAAAAAAATCCAGCACTAAAGAATATGATCAGGCCAAAGAGATACAACAAAAACAGCTGGCGCAATGGCGAAGGGAAGGCCTCATATCTACTGAAGAGTATAAGTTCATGCACAATGATTTCCCTGTGTTACCTGTGCCATACCTAATACCAAAAATACACAAAAATGTTATGCCCGTCCATGGTAGGCCAATTATATCGGCCATCAATAGTGCAGGCGAGAAGGTTGGTCAATACATTGACTACTTTCTACAGAGTTTAGTTAAGGCCCTGCCCAGTATGTAAGGGATACCTGTGACTTCCTCAAGAAAATAGAGGGCTTAACTTGGACAGATGATCTATATTTAATTACCTTTGATATAGAATCGTTGTACACCAGCATAGATCATATCCAAGGATTAAGAGCAGTAAAATACTTCTTGGATACCAGGTCTAGTGAATTCTATGAACATAATAAAGTTATTTTAGAGCTCATAACATGGTGTCTCAATAATAACTTTTTTCTCTTCAACAATGATGTCTTCAAACAAGAGAGGGGGGTTGCTATGGGGGCCTGTTTCTCCTCCAGCTGTGCCTGCTTGCATGTCGGCTGGTGGGAGGAACAGGTCCTCAGAAAGATAAACCAAGCACCATTTGAGTCACATGTCGTGACATATTTAAGATACATAGACAATGTCTTTATGTTGGTGAAAGGCAACGAGATAGAAGCCCAACAATTTGTTGATGATATCAACAAAAATTCTACGAACTTGATATTCACATCCCTCATCCACAAGCCACAGACTGAGTTTCTTGATGTGAGGCTTTACATCAATGAAGGTAGACTTGAAAGTGCTCTCTACAGAAAACCTACGTCTGGTAACATCATGTTGCATGCAAACAGTTCACATCCCAGACACTTAACTGCGTGTATACCTTACGGAGAAATCCTTAGACTCAAGCGTATCTGTAGCAATGAGGTTGATTTAAACAAATGCCAGAATGAGATGCTGGAAAGGTTAAAAGCTAGTGGGTATAGCGATAAAATAATTGATGAAGCTATCAGAAAAAGCAAGCACACGACCCAGGCACAGTCTCTTTAAAAATGACAACAGTGGAGGAGCTTCGCGCGCATCCAAGATGGCCACGTGAGCTTAGGGCTCCTGAGACCCTCGTAGCCCCCCGAATATATCCTGTCATTTATCCTGTCTACTGTGGAGTGCTTATTGCAGCGGAACCAAAGGAGTGTCGATTGCTGAAAACCGCGTCCCGAACGTGCCCCAGGGACCAGAGTTAGAGCTCCGGACAATTTGAGGCCTGTATCTCTTGGAATCCCGGTGTTTGAGTTGGCGCTGTGCCCGAGTTGTAATGCGACAACATCGGCTCTGAAGACCGGAAGCTACTGGCCCAGCTTCGCGACCCCGAATTTGGTTTCACTTTTGCTCCTGCTTGGAACTCCCTGAAACCTCGTTGGGGCCCACTCCGGAATAGTTGATAACCGGACAGACGACAGGGGATCCTATTGTGGGGGCGCTTTAACGGAGTTAGAATTGTGGAATCGGGATTGAGGGGTTTTTGCTGCATGTCGCACCAGGCACTGTACCAAGGCCTAAGATCTTTGCCAGCAGCACGGACAAGCAGATGGCTGCCGGACCTTCCTAATGAGTCGTCAGTAAGATAATGGTCTAAATACAGAGACTATCTACCGCTTCTGCCCTGAATCGAGAGACGAACGTTGTCCCACAATGGCGGCTAAGCGGCTTGGATTCGTTGGGAGCCCTTGATAAAGGGTATTCGTTGGTCCTCGCAGTTCGAAGATTGTATTTCACTATACGCTGATGATATATTGCTTTATTTGACCTCTCACAGGAAATCCCTTAATGCTGTTTGTGATGTCTTGGGCTCGTATGGTAGGAATTCAGGATTGGTGATAAATTGGGCAAAATCCTATCTTTAGGTGTTATGCGGTGATGCCCCTGTCCTCCCTTGTAATTGTCCTATTCAGATTGCTCAGAACGGGTTCAAATATCTTGGAATCTATGTCTCAATGGATCCCACATGCCGGTATGAGATGAATCTCCTTCCTCCATTGACTCGGCTGAGAAGTGATGTAGCTGGCTGGAAGAAACTTCCATTGTCCCTATTGGGACGGGTGGTCCTTTTTAAAATTATGTCCCTACCCCGATTTCTTTATGCCCTCCAGAATACCTTGAATGTGGTACCGTCTAGCTATTTTCGAGAAGTAGAGGGACTGCAGCGCAGCCTCCTTTGGGAAGGCAGACCGCGTATAGCGTTGGCCAAGTTGACGCTCCCATGGTACGACTGAGGTATTGCCCTCCCAGATATTAAGAGATACTATTGGGCGTCACAGTTGGGAGCTATAAATAATGGTACCTATGGATCCAATATGGATCCTGGCTATCCCATGGATAAATCACTGCACCCTGGCGGTGATTACAGTAGGGCGCTGTACACCAAAACTGTAGAGAAAGGTTTGACTGGACCCACTAGAGTTGCGGTGCGCATATGGCACGACGCTCTTTGTTCAATGGGATGGAAAGACCGTCTGACTCTGGCTACCCCGTTATTTGGATTGGATAAGTTGGGCAGGTTGTTGAATTCGAAGGGTTTTGATCGATGGGATTTGATAGGGATTACTACTGTGGGGAATGTTTGGGTGAAGGGAAGAGTTAAATCATTTACTGAACTACAAACTTAATATGAACTGAGTGGGACGGAGTACTTTCGCTATGTGCAGGTGCGACATGCATTGAAGTCTGTGTTCCCTGATGGGGAAGAGACACCGGAAGCGTCCCCATTAGAGGATCGGATACTGGATGGGCATCTTCCAGATAGCACCATTTCTCTTATTTATAAAACGTTGATAAATCATAGAGCAGCTCTCTTAGTAGACTTAAGGGATAAGTGGACGCAGGAGGGTATCGAAATTGATGACGAGGGTTGGCAATCAGCAATTTCTTCCCCTAAGGTAGTTGCGATCCCGGCAAGATTGAGGCTTGTTCAATTGAAAATACTGCACAGGGTCTATGTCACTGGTCCGCGACTGGTTAAGATGGGTTTAACGGAAGATGGTTTGTGTAAGCGTGGTTGCGGCCAGTTGGGGGCGTTTTTTCATATCCTGTGGAAATGCCGATATATGGTAGACTACTGGAACAGTGTTCATAATGTCATGCAGGAAGTGACAGGAGTGGCTCTTTTACTGGAAGCTAGGAGATCTATATTGAAAATTTGGGAGCCGACATACCTGAACACTGCACAAACTTGATGGGTCACTCTGGGGGCCATAATTGCCAAGCGGAACATGGCACAGCAGTGGGGAGCGGCTAGGCCGCCTACGCTAGTAGGATGGATAGAAAGTATGGACTGGTGTATGTTCCGTGAAAAAAATTTATCTGGCACGGAGTCGCCCTAGAAAGTGGAATAATAGTTGGAGACCCTGGAACCAATATAGGGGGAATATATGTGTACCACCTGAAACAATTTTTTTTGATACTCCTCTTTCCCCATGACCCTTACATGTTAATTTGCCTGATATTTGTGCTCTATGCCCCCCCTGACTAATATTTCTGTACCATATGTTGAAGTTGTTACCGACCCTCTTCTGCAAAATGTAACAATGTCTTTCTTGATGCATTGTTTTAATAAAAAGAAATATAAAATTTTAAAAATGACAACAGTGAGAGATAACAAGAACCTACCACTGGGTCCACTAGTAGCGACACCCCTAGATTAATTACAACCTATTGCAACGAGGAACCCAAAATCGGAGCCATTATCAAATAACATTAGCCCATAGTGTTAACTGACAGTGTGTTTCGTAACAGGTTAGCAGAGACCCCGACGATCACGTTCAGAAAAGGGAAATCAATGGGTATCATTCTTGATACAAATTCCCCAGAGACCCACAAATTTGCTACCTAGTTAAAACCAGCTAAAGGTTTTAGAAAATGCGCAACATGCAGAGCATGAAAATTTGGCTTGGATAACACACACTATTCCATTCCATTTAGTGAGTCACCAATTCCCATCAATGGTAATTATAATTGTAAGACAGAATATGCTGTATATACTCTGACGTGCACCTGAGGCCTTCACTAAATTGGTAGTACTAAGCTGTAGGTGCATGTCAGAATTTTGCAGCATATTAGGGCATTCTTCACAGTGACCCCGCTTATCCAGTGGCACAGCATTTTAAACGATCTCATGGGAATGATATCAATTGTCTAACCTATTATGTGATTAATGCTATCCCGCAATCTCGGGGGTGGTAATAGGGAACGCAAACTCAGACAATTAGAAACTAAATTCATCCTTGAGTTCGATAGTAAGTGGATGTATGGGTTAAACAACACGGAAGACATGCACAATTTTTTATGAGATCTTAGACTATTGCATATTGTTGTTTATCTGTAGTTCAGACACAGTATATACTTTGTGTTGAATGTAAATGAAGTCTCTACATTACCAAAGATTTGCATAGGCAATGCCAGAAACGGCACAGAAAAATTGATATAAGGATGATTTCATCAATAACTCTTTTATATATGTGCTTTGGTTTAGGAACATCTGTCGCTACTTTGAATGAAAATTTTCCCCACTTTTAGACGTTATGCATAATGAAGTTCTTAGCAAGCAATTTTATATATAATATGCTTTCAATAGTATTTTCTTTGAGTGGAATTTTACTGTTAACAATATTTATACACGCATTTT
This sequence comes from Lissotriton vulgaris, assembly GCF_964263255.1. Taxonomy (NCBI): domain Eukaryota; kingdom Metazoa; phylum Chordata; class Amphibia; order Caudata; family Salamandridae; genus Lissotriton; species Lissotriton vulgaris. Next base: position 824,503,440 of record NC_141696.1, on the reverse strand, counting down.
AATTATACTAAATCTGGTCTTTACATAAATAATGTACTGCACTTTATATTTTTTTGTGCAAATTTTCGCATTAGGTTGCACATTTAAATATTTATTTAATTTGTTGCTGCTTATCACTTATGCACTTTACTCTGAGGTTACATACTGGATGTATCAAGAGACGAGCTTTTTACATGATGGCAAAGACTTGCTAATAATGAAATAGACATTACATGTGGATTTATCCTGTAATATTAGTTTTCTTGAATATTGTATGTATACATTTCTAATAAGAACCAGTGTGTATATATTTTTCAAATGTGTATGCCAACATGAGGGTTTTTATTGGAAAACCTGTATAAAGTCCCAGCAGGGTACAGCTGTAATGGGCTTGTTCGTAAAGCTTTCTAACACAGTGAGTCTGTTTTCCATGATTATCGTCATGTGACATGGAGAGGTGAAGGTGGATGGTTACCAAACACACACACAAAAAAATGCAATGGCGAAGTACATAACCGCATGTGAACAAGGGCTCCTGTGGCCCGAAACGCGTCGTGCGTGGGTTGTTCTAAAGAATAATAAAACATCTGCGTGGTCTGAGTCTCCTTCTTCGCCGCCGCCGTGTGGAGGTTGTAAGTAGCGGGAGTTTGAAATATATATATATTGGTAATGTGATCAAGGCAGGGATCTGCCGAAACGCGTCGTGATGGCGTTCTGGAATAAAATGAAGCACTGAATTGGGTCTACCTGCCTATTGATGCTTTTCTTCTGCAAGTTTTAACTAAATAGTGCATCAATTTTTCAATTTGGCTCAGTTTGTTCATCTATGACGTGACAAGTAGTAGATATTCTCCTATATATTCTGTAACTGGAGTACTACAGTTTGCTTGGTGTTTCTGGAAGATGAACTGAATGGAAGCATAATGATTGGGCCCTTAGTACGAGTTAGCTTATTATAAGTTACCTGTCATTAATCAAATACACGGCAGGGTGCAGTATTTACAGGGGGCGAAATTAACACCCTTGCAGTGCATTGTAGCCGCAATTCTTTAGTGCTACCAAGCCCTGGCAAGGCTCTAAATTGTTATGTAGATAAAAGCGTACTACTACGTGAAAGTGCCAAACATGGATGAGTTTATATACACTATGGCCTGTATTGGTAGTGTAGGTGTCTTGCACGAAGACCAGATGTGTGCTACTATCTGGTTCTCATTGTCCCGCCTATACATGAACTTGAAGTGAAAGGATTGACAGATGAGGGTGGAATGAAGCATAATACCAGGTATCAGAGTCTGCGCACTCTACTATTGCAGGATTTACTTCTGAGCGACTATTTTTTCTTCAGCAAAATGTGCCAGTCACTCATGAAGAGTACCAGAGGGAAACTGTGGAGGCGTGCCAAAAGTACATAACTGAGAATCACGATTCAGGCACCAACTTTGGACTGTGACCAAATCAGGATTTGTGTGGTACTTGTAACGAGGCCCAAAGTATGCCACCTTATCACAAGAAAGGCATTTCTGACAAGAATCTGTAGATATGTTATATCCATATATTTTATTACACAAGTGAGACTTTAAGCATACAGAGGGAAGAACGTGTACTTTCTAAGTGTGTAGACGCTATAGTAAGAATGTGTAATGCATGAAATTTACAAATGTAATAGATGTAAAGGACTTGGGAAAAATCATAAGGACATAAAGCTCTTTGTCTTCACAAATATAAATATTTCTCACTATTTAAGTCTGCATCATTGGAAGCGTGGCCAAGGCCAAGTATTTGGTAGACATGTAATCCTTGCTGGGCCGCAGAAAGATAAAGCCCTGAAATAGCGATATGGTTGTATTGGTCTCCTCCATCAGGACCTTAGGGGGCTCCCACCCTGCGAGAGAAAACCTGTGGGCGAGTACTGAGGTAAGCAAAGAGACCACCTAGAAGCGCAGGTGGAATACGAAAAATAGCGCATGCACTGGCCCTCTGATATCGAAAAGGGCTGGCTGTTGCGGTGAAAACCATTGGTATCTACCTGGGCCTTTCTGGAGAACAGCAACATTCTAGATCCATAGGGAAGAGTATTCAGCCAGCTGAGAGAAAGATCCCTGAATGGCCCCCAGTAAGCATAGAACAGGGCAGGTTGAGTGGCCTGCCGGGGTCGTATGTCACAGCTTCACGGGATGGACCAAATAAACACCAGGCAAGAGGCCTTGCTGTTGGTATTTTCCAGTAAAATGCTTGCCCCCCTGGGTCCAGCACTATCTCATGGCCAGACAGAGCAGGCCTGAGGTGCCTTTCCATTTCTGGTGCTTTGCATCAGTTTTAAGATTTTCTCAGAGTTTCTCGTTGCTCAAATGGGAGTAGTTTCTAATATACATGTTTCCCTCGTCTTCATTGCTTGATTTTGCTCACGAGAAAGTGTCACTCAGAGTAGCTGAAGTCACTCAAAATTACACTGAAATTATGAAAATGTCCTCCGGAAACAGCACATTTGCTACTGGTGCAGTGGCAAGACATGGCAGCGTAAGCTTGGAACCCTGCCACCCGATCCACTGAGTGGCCTGGTGTTGGAGATGGTGGAGGGCAAACCACAGAGGGTTGTAAGAAGAGATAGTAGAACGGCAGACTGGTGCAGTCTCAGGGTGTGACCCACAGGATTCGAGCTGCAGCCAGCCCATGTCCGGTGTGTCAGGAGCAGCTTTGGATTGTGCCATGGATCCCAGAGACAGGAACGGCGAATACCTGGAGTGGATGACAGCCCTGCAAGTCCATTACTTCACGACTGGGCCAACAAACAACACTTATGCAATACAGGCACAGGCTCTCAGCCTGATGTGTCAATGAGCAGACGGTTCAGATGGACCCCACTGCAAACATCCTGTGGGACGCGGGACCCATCAGGTGGCAGAAAACAGTGGACGATGAGGCAGGATTTGACAGACAAACAGCATCAAGTAAGCAGCGCAGTGGCAGGCCCCAATGGATAACACCCCCCACGAAGCTCAGGCTCCCCCTTTCAGACAATGGCCTGAGCACTTCTGCCCGAGAGTCATGATAGGATCTCATACTCAAATCTGAAATACATTAGATTGACAGTGGAGTGAAAAATCACATAACTCTACAGAGTTTCTGTCTATGTCGTCTCTACCAGATCCCAAGAAAACAGGTCCATCATGAACTTACTGTAGACGAACCTTAACAAAAAGAAAAATAGAAATACTAAAGGAAAGAAAAGAAATACTATACTTTTACAGCAACCAGAGAGTGTGGGGGGCAGATCAGGGTGAGACCATGACTGCAGCACCGGAAGAAAACTAGAAACTCAGCAAGAGCTTCACGATGCAGTTCTTCACAGACTTGAAGAAAGAGATTAGTGAGAGCACACCTCAAACAAAATAAAGCTGGAATGAGGAAAAATCATGGCGATCTACACTACAAGATTAGACACTTGAATCTTCACAGGGTGAATGCAGAGTAGACCTTTAAGAGTATCAATCCTGCTTAATTTCCATAATTCATCTCCTCACAGCATTCCAAGAAACACAAGAAGATTTTGAGAACCGTTCCCATAGATGTAATCCACATATAAGGGGAGTCTCTGTGGACAGGGAAAGAAAAGGTATTAAAAGCTTCATCCAAGACCATGCTGAAACAAGCTTCTAGAACCAGCCCAGCCTGCTCTTGCACAGAGTGAGGGGAGGCAACCCAAATCCAAAACTCCTCCCAGAGACCCTCATTTTCAGCCACCACATACCATATCGAGACCAAGGAACCCCTTCTCACAGCAGCAAGTCAGGGCAGCGCCATTCGCTTTAACAGTATAGACACCCGGGACTTCCAAAATTCCTCCTGATTAACATCTATTTCAAGAGCTCCAGCATAGCACAAGCAAATAGGTTGTGCCATCTGGCCAAAACCTGGATCAAACCCTCTCTGATCACATGAACTACAAAATAATACTCTGCAGGGATTTTAACTTGCGAGAACTGGGATTAACTCGCACTGGATGCTCACAAACAAATTGTTTAAGTAAACAACCGAACAAAACACTACAAAAAAAACGGACTGAAGTCCATACAGACTATACTTGAAATCTCCAATCCATCTCTCCAGCTTCCGAAAACCTACAGGGGCATAAGCACCATTGACTACATGTTCGCTTCGGGAAAACTCATGTAACATCTCAAGAGCTTTGAAGTACTCCCCTTACTTGCAAGTGACCACCTTCCACTTCTCACAATATTCAACCTTAGTTTAGCTAAACAGGAAAGTCAACGATGAAGCTACATTGCTAATTTGATCAATAAAGTGGGGCCCAGTTTGCTTGCATAAAATAAAACTATGGAAATCTACTATAGGTAAGTCTCTTCAGGCCCAATGCGGCAATCTACTACACCACTGGGAACCAATAATCAGGGGCATTCAGAAATCAATAGCCAATCCTCTAGGACATGGGTGCCCTCTGGAAAGAACCTCCATCAATAACCAATCTATCTTGATCAGCGCACAGCAAATTCGCTAAATGACAAAAGCATGCCATAAGACCCATAACATCAGAGTCGCTCTACAACAAGTACTCAAACAACTACTAAAAAAATCCGAACTAATTATCGTTTAATGCCTGTTCAATGTTTTATATTGTTAAGCTTTCAATTATTTATACAATAAATGTATTATTACTGTTCAGGGCAGACCTTGGCTCGGCTCTCCCGGTTAATTTGTTGGTTCGCACACTTCTACTCACCCAGATCTACAGCCTGACTGTACTTGTCCAGGGCCGGCTTCAGCTGCTGTTTCTGCTGTAGGCTCTGCGCCTCCTCGCACAAGGTACGAGCCAGGCTCTCTCCAGGTAATATCCTCTGTAGCAGGCTGCCCAGTACCACGTTCACTCGAGGGCAGCTGGAGGGCAGGGGCATGCTCTGGGAACCGCATAACGGACACTGCCGGAGGGGAGTCTCGTCTCCGGACACAGGCCGCAGGCAGCTCCGGCACAAGCTGTGGCCGCAGGCCATAGTGACTGGTTCCAGCAGCAGGCGTATGCAGTACGGACAGCACAACATCGGAGGGAGACCTGCAGGTCCAGAGTCACATTCCACCGGTGCAGCCGGTAAGTCCTTCCCCCGCAGGCTGCTCGCCACGCTCTCCACCAAAGGCCCCAGCTCCTCCGGCCGCAGCCTCCCCAGCGCCGCCGCGGAGCTGTAAGAGTCCAGAGCCTCCGACACGCGTCCAGCTCGGGCCAGTGCCTCTCCCCGCCGCAGCCACAGGCTCCGCTCGGGCCTCGGATGCTCGGACAGCTCCGAGGCGTAGATCTCGGCTGCCAGCCCATAGTCCCCGGCACGTGCCGCCTCCTCCGCCACCTGCAGCATCTCCAAGGAGACCCCCACCTCCATGGTGGGGGGGAAGTGGCAGGTCCCACCGCTCCCCTTAGTCGTGCATGGTGGCCGGAAAGCGAAATCCGCTCTCCCGCCCCTACCGCCCCATTGCAGAGAGAGCCCACCGAGGGGGTGACTCCTGTCCAGAATGCCCCGGCCTTGGCCGCTATCTTACTGTCTACAATTTCTTCTTCTGCGGGGGCATTGTGCCCGCAATTACGAGCTTTACGGGGCGCAGGGGCGATATGTAACACACACAGGAGACTTCAACCTTTCAGGGAGGCGGAGACATTCTTGGAGTGTCGGACTGAGTATGATGCCCTGGCATTGGTTGGCGGAAGTCTTGGCGTAGGATTGGCTGATGTACCTCCTGTCAGTTGTCTTCGCTGGCTTTGGAGCTTTGTTGGAAGGTGTTATGTATGCAGATATGATATATTCGCTACATAGCTCGTAGAGAGAGTTAACCCAGTTCAGTTTATTTTTGCACCCTGTCAGAAGCTAGTCTGGAGGTCTGTAGATGTCACTGCATCTAACGCGCTCTCTGTAGACCTGGGAGGATTCAGTCGGTGCCTCATGTAATCCCATTGACGTGGTGGCCCTTGTGGGGTCACTCATCCTTATACTCCGACCTGGCAATAAAACAGGCTGATGATGCGCCAGGTCCCTTACTCCACTGACGAACAATGTCGGGGAAACTGCATCTTTCCCGAGGGACACCCTGGGCTACCTGTGAACTGCGTTGTAGGAAAATAAATGAATGTTTTTTATTCATTAAGTATTTCACGTTCTATGATTCATATCTAATGTCAGCAGCTCCAACTTCTTACTGGACTATAATTTCACAAGTGGTGACAATAAAGTCCCCTTTCCTCTTGTCCGTCCCACAGTTTTGTGTAGAGCAAATTCCTCTCTAATATGGCCGCTGCGTTCGCCAGTGCCTGCTTTCTCTCAGCGGCCGATCCGTTGTTTACATTACAGTCTTACATAACTTATGTAATTCCAACGAATAACGTGCCAGCAGATATTGTAGCGTACACATTTCGCTGGACGTCTTCAGTCGTGCTCGCTCCGCCCCCTCTTCAAGTGCATTACCTTGCTGTATTCGTCTGTTTAGCTACTTTGTATTGTATTGTATTGTAATTGCATTTACATAGCGCTTACTACCCCTGACGAGGCGTCAAAGCGCTTTTTCGGCGAGTAGCATGCTACTCCGGGACCCATAGAGGATTAGTGTTAAATTAGTAGAGTGAAACATGCAAGTACATTTTAAGTGCTGGATAGGTTAGTCAGTTATTTGGATTTGGAATGATAGCAGAAGGATAGAGGAGGAAAAAGGTTTGTATTCATATAGCGCTAGTTACCCCTGATGGGGTGTTGACGCACGCTATTCAGGATGCCCATAAAGGATTAGTGGTGAATTAATATGGTGAAATATGAAGTAATTTCAGTGGTGGATATTAGTCAGTTATTTGGAGTGAGAAGGATAGCGGAGGGATGAAAGGGGAAGAAAGGTTTGCATTCATATAGCACTTGTTACCCCTGATGGGCGTTGAAGCGCTTTTCTGGCGAGTAGCATGCCACTCCGGAATCCATAAAGGATTAATGTTGAAAATTAGTATAGTAAAATATGAAGTCATTTGAGTAGTGGATATGTTATTCAGTTATTTGGGTAGAGAAGGGTAGGTGGCGGGATAAAAGAGGGAAAGAGGTTTGTATTTTTATAGTGCTTGCTACCCCTGATGGAGTTTTGAAGCTCAAGTAGCACACTACTCTGGAACCCATCAGGATTAGTGTTGAATTAGTATGGTGAAACATTAAAGTAATTTTAGTGGTGGATATGTTAGTCAGTTATTTGGATTGAGAAGTTTTGGGGAGGGGTAGAAAAGAGGGAAGAGTTTAGAAAGATTTGTTTTAGGGGTTCGGTACAGTAAAAGAGGTGTCAGATGATGCAAGGAGGGGTAGAGTAAGAGAGACGGGGCGGCTGCCTTCTTAGGGCGTCGGGGCGACGCCCTTCCCATTTTCTTCCTTATTGTACTAGTCATTGTATTGCTCTCCGTAACACTAATTTCTAAAGGTGCGCTTTTAAAATAAGTATTAAAAATGGCCATACAATGATATTTCCCGGCTGTTTGTTGCTCTATGACCCTTGCTTTAGCGAAGGTCAGGCAGCCACAAACTATTTACAAGCACATGCACCAGTGTGCATGTGCTTGGCTTTGTGTACGTAATTTTAGAAATCTAAGGGCTTACATGCAACACGCCCGGGTCTGACGTATTAAGGGTCTTCAGGGACCTCCCCTTGATGACGCACCAGAGTGTCACTTTTTTACTGCACCCCTGGACGCTTTGAGCTTAAGCCCTGTACAGCTCAGGCGCCATCATGCTGCTTCTGTGACGTGAACTGTCTCACTGCGCATGATCGAGGTCTGTTGGAGCGTATTTTTTAAACTACTGAAGTAACTGCATCTGCAAATTGTTTACTGCTTGACGACTTGTCCGATACTTACGAATATGATTTCTAGAAGACTTGGACCCTGTTGCACAACTCCTTAACTCAGAAACTAACCTCCTTCGCAACTGCCGTTCTTGATGCCAGCTGTTCCCTATTTCAGAGTCTTCGTTCATCACGTTGAACGTCTAGGTCTGAAGCAGACCAGCTAAAAGCGAGGAAGTATTATTACCGGACACGGTCAGAGCATCAAGCCCTTAGAACGCGCTGTGTGTCCTGCATATAGGTAAGCAGTTTTGCTCCCCTAACAGTTGTCCTGGCAACACTCATGGATAGTTTGCTTCAAGAAAAGCACATCCATTCCTGCCTACAGGTTCCCGTTTGATGACAGATTCTGGTGCCCGTAACTTAAGGGGTCTGAGAAAGGTGCGCTGTAGGCTGTATTACAATTGTAAAACACAGGTACTACTCAAGGTGATAATCCCTACACCCCCAAAGGTCTGAATATGTCAGTAATTTTTGAAGGATGTTGAGAGGTGCATGTTTTAACTGGCAGAGTAGTGTTGAAAGGGGCGCTGACTTCCAATCATAAAATTTAGTATTTCTTTAACATTGTGAAGCAGTATAACAATGTAATGCGTTAAGGTGAAATGCTTCTGCGTGTTAATTAAATACTGTATTTATTTACCATGCAAAAGCATTTAATTTAAGTACATTAGAGTGACATTTATTAGAAGTGATTGCTTCTAAACATGTCATTCTTGCCCTGAACCACACTTTCAGGATGACATGCCAGTGAAGAATGAGAGAGATGATTTATCATTTTCACCTTATATGTGGGACAACATTGTTGGTTATTAGAAACTGCTAAAGCAGTTTTAGTCCAGATAGAAATATTTCTTTTAATTTCAAGGTGCTCTATCAATCATGGTTTCACCGCTTGATCGTAAGCAACTGGTGTATTTCACTGTGCCTCTTTATCTTTTATGATCACATTTGATTTGATATGATGATGAAGGATAAAGGGGGACAGTGAAATAAGGCAATTGCCTAGGATTACACAATGTAATGATAAAAAAGCTCAAAGGTAGAGTCAAATAAGGCAATTGGCTAGAAAGACACAATTTGGTTAAGCAAGGAAGCCGGGATTGAGGCCAGATTTCCTGGTTTCACAGAGTGCAATTCGGCCACAAGATGGATATTTTCAAATATATAACATTCATGACCCCTATTTCATAATGATGATTCCAGTAATAAATGGAGAGACAAGTCAGTTATTATGTGCACCTTATATGTCACCTAGTTTGTTATCAAACATGAAGCAACTGTATAGTCTCTAGTACAAGATTTACAGGAGAGATTTTTAAATAGTGCACATCTTGAACTGAAGTATGTCAAAGTACTCTCAAATGTGATGATAAAGGACAAGGAGGCAAATGTAGAAATAAGTAAATTCTCTGGGATCACACAATTTGGACAAGTGGGAACAATGGGATTGGGAGAGGAGAACGAGAAAATCTAAACGGAATGTGGACAATCGCACTCCTGGGTAATCCGTGTAATCTTAGTGAGTTGCGCCTCGTTTGGTAATCCTCCTGGGAATAAGGATGTGAGATACTGAGAATAGTCGTGTTAAATCCCGTAGAAGTAACGTCCCCAAGCCTGCACACCTTTTACATTTTTCAAGAATTCATATTCCAATCTTGTGACAATGTTCAATAAATCGTTGATTTTATTTATGCATTCTTTCATGCTATTGTTTTCATAGTATTCATTTGTCAACTAGGTCCGCTCAATGCATTTCGGGCTGTCCCCCTTCGTCAGGGGACTTTTAATTCTTTGTATTTGGGTCAATGTTTCATGAAAGTATCACGCCCGGTGTGAGATTGTCACAGGTTTCCCGATTTTACATTGATCAATTCTGCCATTAGATACATTTCTCTGTCTTCTTTACATTTCACCCTAAAGGGGACGATCCCAAACACTTTTGCCTGGTGATCACACCATTGGGTAGGTCAAATTAGATTGACAAACTAGAAATTGTATGTAATAGTTTATTAATTTTCCTTTAGAAATGCCTGTAACAACATTTATTGTCAGTTTGTTATAGAAATTGTACTACAAAATAAATTATTTTACACCAAGTTTTATACTTTTTTGGGGTGTGAACACCACTGAATACCTCTTGTAAAAGTCCAGCTCACTCGCTAAGCTCACACGTCAAATTTAATTAATTGATCTACGCCTCACCACTTTAAAACTACACCATCTGCCACTGCTGAGCACATCTCTATAACAAAACCGTGCTGCCTCGTTGGTTCTGCGATTGCGGTGTAAGTGCAGCCTCTGAGGGAGAGCTACGCACATGAGCTACAGGTGACATCCTACGATAGGAGTAGAGGTCATTTTACAACCAGCATAGGTTGAGGCAGCAGGGCTGTGGATATTACACTGTTTCACGCATAGGGAGCACAATGTTTAACAGTAAACAGGGAAGAACAGAACCGTTGCTGAATGTTTGTCTACACAGTCAGGATTTTACCACCTGCCAAGCTGTGGAGCTGCTAACATTCCACTGTTCTAACACATCTTACTAAGGGGCAGGAATGAGCAGGATAGAGAAGAGGGGAGAATGCTGGATGGCTGATGTGTAATTCCTCATTTATACAATTTGTTTCTCTTCTTTATGCATTTTCTTTAAGGCATTTAGATGTGAAGCTACTATCGTACACTTTAAATAGAATAATTGTTGTCAATGATTGTTCTATTTGAACAAGAAAACTCAAAGTCTGAAAGAAAATGCATTATTTTCAAGATTTCAAAAAAGCCTTGATGTTTTTGAACATTCTAAATGTAGGAGTTTTTCCAGTAAGTTTTAAAAATCCATGGGAGCCAAATTTCAACTATACACTCACAATTTGGTACTCATGGAAAATGTGTGCTATTTGTTGGGCCGTTATTATAGTTTTATTTTTCATTTACTGTGATATACATAAAGGCTTTTCTATCAATGACGGCGAGGGCTTCCCACAAGGACAGACAGAATTAAACATTTTGAAAGCCATTGACAAGAAGAAAATCCCCTTCTAAGCAGCTCTGGAAGTACTGGTTGTTTTACTTGCAAGCGCGATATTTATAATATTTCTGATAAATATGGATTGTAGTGGAATGCTTTTCCTGGAGCTCGATGTTGGAGGTGTGTTAAAAGGGGCATGTGGTGTGGCATTTGATTTATCCCTTGGAAAATGTCAAAGACATAAGTAATTCCTGGCTGCGCTCCATATTTCTTAGATGAGGCAGCAGAACTAGCTGAAAAGCTATCAGTGGTGCACTACCCAGGACCGGAGGGGCCTAGTCAGAGCACTGTCACAGCACTAGAGTGCACTGAATACTGTAAAGTATTTTATTTGTCATGTTTCTAGTGGTACAACTTCCCACTCTAAACACTGACCCTATTTGAAGTGCAGAGTGACTCTGCACTTCAAAGAGGGTTAGTGTTTATAGAGCGAGAATGCAGACTGGTGCAGAAAATGTTTCTCACTCTGAAGCTACAGGCCCTGCCACGTATGATGCACCTCTGAGAAGCATACACATGGAGTGCCAGCACTGGGCCTATCTTCCAAAACATAACAATAGAAATGTATCCCACACTAGGCCCAGCTGGCACACAGTGTGTATATTGCTCAGAGGTATGTGGCACTGGCAGGGCCTAGCTTCAGAATAATTTCTATCTACATGTTATATGACACCCCTTTATTAATGTAATAACTGCACTTTCACAATTGCTTTATTAACCTTCTTGCTTCTCAAATCTGCTTGAAAATGCACCATTTACCCACTCTTTTTTCAAATTTTTCTCGGGGGGTAAACCCCCTGAATGCCCCTTAAGATGTTCAGGCTCGCTCACTCGCCACGGTGCCCTGTGACAGAAAGTTTAAGCCCGCCACTTTCAAATGTCACCAGCCACCACTGAGGAGAGAGTCTAGAAAGGGTTATTTTGGGGCTTATATTAGTGGTATGGGGTTTGGGATAAATGAGAGAGTGGATATAGAGGATATACTGATAGAGGTATAGGATGAGAGATAGGGTAGTGCATTGGAAATGCTAAATTAGAAGAAAGTGATAAATATATAGATCCATAAGTACATTGAAAGTATATAGATACATAAAGGAGGTAAGTTGCTGGTTTTCTCTTCAAAAAAGTTATATGTAAACCTTTTATTTTGTTTAAAAGTTCATGAATCTCTGAGCTTCTACAAATACACGAGAATGGACGACCAAATCATTTAGTCTAACTAAAATATATAGGAAGAAAAATCAATTCATGACGCTTAATGTGAAAAATGTAGAAGTAGCACTACTTCACAGCTGAAAAAGTAGCACTACTTCACAGCTTAACACTGGCAAAGATTTAAGCCAAGTGGTAGTTTAAGATTCAAATGCTATATATAGCAAGTTCTCGCTGCACAAACTTATCCTGTCATCCAACTGATGAGGCACGCCAAGGGCTACCGGGAGCGGAGTAGTCCAGATAGGACTTTGGTGAGCCCTGACTGGATCCATCACTATTTCTATTTGGTTGGGTTCAGTAGCAGGTGCTGAGACAATCTTTTAAGGAGTGACAGGCAAGGGTTGTTGTTTTAACGTTTGATCTAGCCCCTTCGATGCTTGTGACGGAACCATTCCGTCATCAGTCACGGTTGGGCTGTGCTGATGACGGAATGGTTCCGTCACAACCACACCCATTTTAATAAGGGCCAGCACAGGAGGAGAATTCCATCAGCAGGGATGGTGTTAAAGAATTTATAGGCAGATTGCATAGAATACGCCATAAGTATATTTAGTAGCACAGCATGTAAATCATAAGTACAAAGAACTCAGTCCAGTTCTAAGTGAAATCCGGCATAGATTTGCTTTCTAAAGGTGGAGGAAAACGGTGTCCTCAATGCAGAAATCCACATGTCCTTTTATAGGACTTTAGACAAAGACAATCATACATTCTACGTGAGTTCTCAGAATAAGCACCAATAGGGAACAAGCAAAAAGAAACATTTTACTACAGGACACTTTCTTAGATTCTCTCATGGTAGTAAAACATTGGGTTTTAGTTATTTTTACAGTTTACTTGAGCAGTTAATTGATACATTGTATAGCAATAGCCGGGGACAGTTGAAATGTCCTTATTTAGGTACAGTTAGAGAAAGTCTGGGAACACTGTTTATTAGTGTAAACCTTACCAATGCCTTATTTAGAACAGCAATAGTCATCACATGATACATTGTGACATTGATGCAAGATGGAGGGCAGTGTAACCTAGTGTAAGCTCATATAATAATGCGTTTAACCCCTTCAGTGCGGCGCACGTTCAGCGTACGTCGCGTGCACTACCTCGGTAGTGCTGCGCACGTCCGCTGAACGTTGCGGCCCCGCCCGCGCAATAGAACGTTCCGCACCAGCGCGGAAAGTTCGGCGTAGCAGAGGGGTTAATGAGCGAGAGAAAACAACTACCACAACCGCCCAATGATTTCTAAATCATCACTGTGAGAAAGTGCCATCTTTCTTGCATTGGTATGCCTCCACTTTTAGCTGATGTGCTTTGACTGAGTGTGCCCTGAGCTCCTGCCAACCAAGAGCCCAGGGCCTGTGTTCCTCCCCTAAAACTGTGTTGAAACTAAAACCCAATTGGCATCTCGGGCCACCTGTCAGCCCCTAGTAGATGGTACCCTAGGTACCCAGGGCATGGTGACCAGAGAAGACCCCTAAGGGCTGCAGCACTTGTTCTGCCACACTTAGGGGCCCTGTACCCTGACACCCACACACTGCCTTTGCAGGCTGAGTGTCTAAGTACAGTACTAAACAAAGAGTCGACATGGCACATATCCCTGTGTGCCATGCCCACAAGACCCACTGCTCTGGTATACCTCAGTCACCCCTCTAGCCGGGTGCCCTATGCCAGTGGTGTGGGCACAGGTGCACGCGCCCTGTGCCCCTACAGTACCCAGAGCCATTCCTGGGCACTGTAAGTGCAGTGATGCCATTAAGAGTATATGGTGCTGGAAGGTCGTCATTACGAACTCCACAGCACCATAATGGCTACACTGAAGACTGACAAGATTGATATCAAACTTCTCAGCACATTAAACCCGCACTGATGCCAGTGTGAGATTTAATGTAAAATGCAAAAATGCACCAGAGGGCATCTTAGAGATGCCCCCTGAAAACCTAACCTACAATCCACGTCTGGTCTGAGAGGCTTCCTAGGCTTCCACACAACAGACATATTGCTGGACCCCTGGGTGGCGAGCCCCCCGCTCTCCTGGGCCTGCAACAATGCACATCCTGGGCGAGGTGCTAGCCTATACAGGAAGAAAACCGACAGAAATAGTCTCCTCCTCTACCAAAGCCACCATCCGAAGGCCTTAAGGGACAACCTCCCATTTGGCCAGTTCCTCCGGGTGAGGAGGAATTGCACCTCAATGAATGACTATAAAACTGAAAGAAAAAACCTACGGAGTAATCTACTGGACCAAGGTTACCCGACTGGAAAGACCAAACTTGCATATAAACGGGCTATGAACAACCCGAGAGAAACACTACTGCAAAGGAGAGTGAGGGACCCCACTGAAGTCCTCACTTGTGTGACTTCCTTTACTGGCAATTCTAATCTCATTAAGAAAGCACTCAATAGGCACTGGGGCATATTGAACATTGGGGCACTCAATATGCCAAAACCTAGATTTGCCTTTAAGCGCACTGCCAACCTCAAGGATACCCTGGTTCACACCCGACCCAGGGTGAGGGACACCAATGATCAGAAAACACTATGGGGACTCCCTCCAGTTGTCGGACACTATCCATGTGGGGGGTGTTCGGTGTGTACACAGACTGACATATATAAGGAGATCCAGCTGACAGATTCCTTTAAATGGACTATGACTAGGCCCACAAATTGTAACTCCTCTAAATTTATCTACCTCCTCAGATGCCCCTGTGACCAGATGTACGTCGGAATGACGTTGAGACAAGTGAAATTGAGGATCACGGAACACAAGAGCAATATCACATGCTTGAAAACCACAACCAAATTATACACACACTGTTGTGAGTACAAACATAGAGCAGATGACATGAGGTGGTTGATACTGGAGTCACATAAAAACATCACTCAAAACACCCTGTTCAGGATTGAACAACGCTGGGTCCATCGACTACACACAGACACAACTGGGCTGAATGACAGCATACCGTGGGCTGCCCTCAGCAGCCAGTAACGAGGTCTTGAGAACCCAATACTGACCTACCTGACTGGGCTAATGATAACTCTTGGGGCGATATGTAATAATAACACCTTGACATGCCACCACACCCTTTGACTAGCATAACAACAGGAAGAGCTGGCTCAACTTTATTTTACATATTGATATAATTTCACCGACAGATAACTTAATGTGCTATATAACATTAACTCTTTGTCATGCCACCACACATCTTGACTAGCATTTTAATAGAAAAAGCTGTATCCAATTACTATTATAAGACTGTGGATTACAGAGCACACTTAGAGCACTCCAAGATGGCCGCCGCAATCCGGAACTAACTGCCTATAAAATCGCCGTCGGCACAAGGTACTTGGCACATTGAGATAATTTCACCAACAGATAACCTAATGTGCTATATAACATTACCATTTTGTCATGCCACCGCACACCTTGACAAGCATTTTTATAGAAAGAGCTGTATCCAATTACGATTACAATACTGGTGACTACAGAGCACACTTATAGCACTCTTAAGATGGCCGCCGTAATCCGAAACTAGTTACTTAAAAAATGCGCCGTGGACACAAGGTGCTTGGCTACGCCCACGACTAGTCATGAGCACACTGAACAAATCCCCTGAGGCCGCCCCCCCCCATGCCGGAAGTCATAATGGAGGAGAAGTGTGGCTCACTGGTTAGAGCAGGCAGACCCTGAAGCAGAGGTCAGACCCGGGACCAGGGTTCAATTCCCGACGCGGCAGGGTCTTGAGCTCAAATGTCCATGGACTCGATAATTCTCGCTTCGGTGCCTAACCTAATCATGGGTTCACACTCTGCAACTCTGGGCATTAAGCTTGCTTAATCTCCACAACGGCCCCCCGCGGAGGGATGCCTGGCTTTCACCTTGGGGATGCCCTGTAGGGGCTATCTCACAGGGAAGAGCCAGGACGGGTTCCCAAGGCAAGCGCTTAGAGACCCCTGGGTGATAAGCGCTATATAAATCCAATATACAATACAATACAATACAATACAATGGAGCAGTCCTATCACTATGGTGCACCAGATTTCCCGGCAGGAGCACAACTAGGTGACTGGCGTGGCTTGTGGAGCACAGAGGTAAGCGATGACGCTGTAGCCTTATCTAGTGTACCGGGAGCTTAGACCAGCTGACACCTGCCGACCATTTTGGTTGTAACTGACTAATGGCGCCTGGACTAGATGCCATATCTTGCAGACCCGCCCACTGATCGGTGGGCTAGCGGGAGGTTTGCAAGCAGTCTGTGATGTTGGATACCTTCGCAGAGCGGCACTTCCGAGGTCTCGGGACTGTTGGAGCATTGAACCGGCAGCCACCCGGACCCGGAAGTGTGTCTTCAATCACTTTTTCTGTTGTCTACTGTCCTGTTCATGATTTTTACCCAGGGGAGCTATGCATTACTTTTGTTAAATGCTAGGTCTCCTACCCAAGGATGGGCAGGGGGAAGCTTCAAAGGCCTACCGCCTTTGTGAGCTTCTCCAGACCACTTCCTGTACTCAGCAACTGCCCCCCCCCAGTTCTGACCCCCACTCGGGCGGGAAGACTGGCGGAAAACCCTACGTCAGGAAGGGGGCGGGCCAGCCTGTGCCAACCCCACCCCTCAGGTGGGAGAGGAGAGGTGAAGCACGACCCTGGGCTCCGGCCACCTTGAAGATGGGGAGCCCTGCCCAATCACAGCTAGACCCCTGCCCCCTCCCATAGGATAGGAGCAGATTAGGGGGTGTACCCACCCCCGGACAGGGACCTATTGGTCCTTGCCCTACCTGTAACGCCCCTAAATTCAGTATTTAGGGGCACCCTGACCCTTCCTTCCTCAGATCCCGATAAGAAAACAAGAAAGAAGATCAAGAAGAAGAAGACCTGCCGTGCAGCTGCTAATAACAGGACGACACCAACTGACTTTGCCCCAGCCCTACCGGCCTGTCGACCATGGAACCTGCCTCTGCTAATTCCCGGCAACTCCTGCAGACAGCAACCTTGGACAACCCGGAGGACCTGCCTGCCTTGACCCTCTCAAAGACTGGGATTCCCCTGAGCAGAGGCTCTGCTCCAACAACCATAACCCTAGTGCCAGTCAGGGTCCGTGGATCCAGCCCACTCTGCACCCGCCGAGCCCGGCCTGTGCACAAGTGACCCAAGACCACGAGGACGTCCCCCCGGCGACTGGGGCCCGAAGTCCAGTGCCCAAAGACCCTCCTCGACGACCCAGACGACGCCTGCAGCCTCAGAACCAGGTACCCCTCCAACCGCGACCAGCGGAGGGTAACATTTCCTGACACCCAAAGACACCCCTGCACCCAGCGCACCACGGCCTCCTGTGCCCTCCTTTGGGGTACTTACCTCTTGTCCAAGAACCCAACTTACCTCTCGAAGTGGTGGTCGCACCTGAAGAATCTCCGTCCCCGAGCCTGCAGCCTTTGTTCACTTTGTAACTTTTCCATTGGATAACAATGAGCGTCCAACGGCTCAAAAGCACCCTGCACCCAGCCGCCCGAGTGCCGCTGGAAGTGCCACTACTACCCTACGCTACTTCCCCACTTGCCCTGAGTAAGTGACCTGCCTGCTTGCAGCCACCAACCACAGGCCCCCTACCCTCCATTGGATTGCATTGGGCCTACTTTCTCTGCACATGGCTGCCCCTGTGCCGCTGAGGGTGAAACAACTGTACCTTTCCGACCCTGGGAGACCCCTGATCTATGCCCAGAACTTTAACCTCACCAGTCGAGTACTCACCTGAAAGCCAATAACTCACTTTCCTTCCATGGGCTAACATTGACTGGTTTTCACTGAAATTCCTCCTGTCGATTTTTGAAACTTTTAAATATTTTTCTAAAATCAGCCGAATAACGATTTCCGAAATACTCACCTGGGATCAGGAGAGAAGCCAGTGCTGTACTTTCTAGTTCAGTTTTGAACCACAAAAGTAATCTTAACTGTACTTACCAGTTACCTGCATTTTCTCCCACAGGAAACCATTGACTGATTTTCTCTGAAATTACCTTTAAGAGAGGATATTTGGCTAAATACAAATATACCTTAAAAATCGTACCAACTACTGAAACGTAAATACTTACCTGTCTTAGGTAGAGGTCCCAGTGCTGGACCTAGGAGTCCAGTACTGGATTACAAAAGTAACGAGAACCTACTTTACCTGTGACTTGATTTTCCTTCCATAGGATAACATTGCTACTTTTTCTCTGAAAAGTTTCTAAGTGTCAACTTTGAAAATACATTTATATCCTTTAAAAATTACAACTGTAACCAAAACGCTTTTATTTAACTGTTTACAGCTTAGGTCCTGGGACTGAATCCAGGATCCAGTCTTGTGGATAGCAAAGTAATCCTGAAAGTAATCAATTGCATTTTTATAGAAAAACCATTGAGCTCAATGTTAAATTGTGTTCCGAATTGTGTTTTCTATTGCAACCCCAGAAACTACTGTACTTACCAAGTCTATTGCCTCTCGGCAAAGTAATTACCAAAAGTCACTCATATTGAGAAAGGTATATTTTGATACCTGTTGGTTCTAAAATAAAACAACTATATATTTTTATATAAAAACAATTGGCCTAGAGTTCAGTTCTTGAGTGTGTGAAACCTTTTGCTGACTGAGTGTGTACAGCAAATGCTTTACACTGTCCTCTGATACTGCCTTACTGCTCGACCAAGCTACCACTTTAGAGAGTAAGGTCAGATCTGACTTTAGCCTCTGTTATACCTTTGGAGATTGGGGACTCTATACACACTGTACCTTACTTTGGTCCAGTATATATAGAGCCACTTTCTTACAATCACAAAACATCATTCATTAACTTCGGGTTCTTCTTTTTGGATTCTCCCAGCTTCTTCAAGAAGTTCACTTTGCATTTCTTCAAGCTTTACATCAAGCCTCTTTCTTTTTCTTCCTCTCGTTGCTGACAGCTACTTATACCCACAATCCATATCACTCAATGATGAAATTATTTTCGAAGGACATAGCACACATGCAATCCCAATCAATATAATCAAAAGAGGAGTTAAAATTAATTTCAGGATTCCTACACTTCCAAGCCACTCTCCTATCTTACAGATCCCCTTCCATTGGATCCGAATATAGATCCTAACCATTCCCAACCTCGTCCAGCTCATTTATTTTGTGCTTTATGTTCTTAATGTTAGCAATATAGCCGCTAAGCTGCATATCAACGCGCAGTATGTTTGCGCAATATTCCCAAGTCTGAATGACTCTGCAAACTTTGCCTTCCTTCGTGAGGAGTAAATCTACTACAATGCATTTTTGTATACTCATAGCTTTCATTGCAATCAAATTCTTATTTATCACTGTTAATGCGCCTGCGGTGTTAGTATCAGGACAATTGATTAAAGTGGATAATTTTCTGATCTTTACATTATTTTATGCCACTATAGAAGGAATGAGTGCTCTAAAGATATCGCTAACAATCTACTTAAAGCTACATTTTCTTTGCCCTATATATTGTTCAAGATGTGACTCTGGGCAATAGCTTGATTAATCTTCCTGACGGCCGCCAGCGCCTAGAGACCCTTACGGGTGATTGTGCGCTTTACAAATGTGGATTATTATTATAATAAGATGAAAATCTAGCTCATTAGTGTGATAAATCCTAGGGAAAT
This sequence comes from Lissotriton vulgaris, assembly GCF_964263255.1. Classification (NCBI taxonomy): domain Eukaryota; kingdom Metazoa; phylum Chordata; class Amphibia; order Caudata; family Salamandridae; genus Lissotriton; species Lissotriton vulgaris. The sequence goes on along the minus strand of NC_141696.1, from coordinate 824,483,719 downwards.
GTAGAGCTACATAACAATTACCTGTCTAGTTGTGTGGTAGCTGAAAATAAGAAGACATGTCACACCCTTGATACTCCCCTCTAAAGTTGAAAAGGGGTTTCCTTTTACCAGATAATTATGCTCACCCTCGCTCCATCCCTATTTCTCAAATGTCTCATTTCCCTCTGTCCACATTATTAAACATAAATATAATTTCTTTGTGACATCAATGCTTAATCTTGGGGGTGGTTCCCTTAGATTCTCTTTGCCTTTCTCAATGATATGGTCTGTCTTGTATTCTTTCCTCTTCTTTCGTTATCCATACTTATCAATTTGACTACAAATACTCTCTCCTCCTTGTTAATTTTGCAGGTTATGTCATGCATGCTCTGATTAGTAAAGCTCATGTTAGTCACAGGAGTAAAGAAATGTCCTCATATACTCAGGCTGATTTCTTAATTTAGATTCTTTATAAAAGCGAGAAATATGTTTAGTGCACACAAATACAAATGTTTCCTACTGGCAATCGGCACATTCTCCAGAGCGTAGGTACTCAAAGTATGGCCCGGGGGCCATTTGCGGCCCGCCAGACCTTTCCATGTGGCCCCCATATGGAAAACACAACAGCAGACAGTCAGCAGCCATTATTCTGCTAGTAGTTCGTTCCTCGGTGGCCGCATTCAGTTTGAGAAAAAAAAGCATCTACGGAGCATGCTGATTAAATTAGTGTCTCACCTGCAGGCCTCCTCCCCCATTTGCTCAGTGACCTCGCTCGCTTGCCAGGAGATGGGACTCACCGGAAGTGTGCTGTTGTATGGTGAGTGCATTTCTTTTGGGCCTAGCGCCCTATTCGTGTCGGTGAGTATTAGTTATGCACATGAAACTAACCCCCAGATTCATCAAAGTCATGTTTTGCGAGTCCCTAATAGCGAATTTTAAGGAATCGCTATTAAAGACTCGCAAAACGGGATGCATGTAGAAATCGCAATATTTTTAGCGATTTCTACTGCTTCATTATTTGCGAATTGCTAATTCCTAATCACAAATAAGGAGGGGCTTTCCCATTCATTCCTATGGGCCTAAAGGCCCATAGGAATGAATGGGGAGTAATTCCTTATTTGCGATTAGCAATTAGCGAATCGCAAATAAGGAAGCAATTTCAAGGGTGCCAGGGTGTCCAAAGGACACCCTGTTGCACCGCTGAAATAGTAATGTACACTGGTGTTGCGCACACACATGTCCCAAGGACATGTGTGTGTGTAACATACAACTTAGTAAAATGCACTAAAGTGCATTTTTCTAAGTTTTTGTAATTTACCACGTAGTTAGACTTCGCGGTAAATAGCGGCCCCAGATTGCGAATTCACAATTTTTAAATTGTTCATGAATTGCATTTAAGGAATCTCAAATTGAGATTGCTTAAATGCAAACAATCCCAATGTAGCGATTTCTAAAATTGCGATTTTTGCATTTGGGATGATGCATCCCAAATGCAAAAATACAGCTCGCTATGGGCCAGATTCTCTGAATCTGGCCCTTTGCGAGCGGGTTTTGGTTTGATGAATCTGGCTATAACACCATTTACCTAGTTAAAGATATAAGTGACTTCTCAAAGTTAGAATAAACAGTTAAACAATATCTGGTTGCTAGACAGGTTCGGGTAGCACCAGCTGCTGTGGAAGGTAGACTCTTGCCCACATTTGTCCCCAAAATATTTCTCCATCAAACATTTTCAGCATGCTACTTCTGAGGAGTCTCATTTTCAGCACAGCTGTGCTGCATTCCTTTGATGTGAAGTGATGCTACTGTTTGTCACAATCCTAGACAAAGGCTGAAAAACGATTCAGACATTTTATTGTAAAGTAAACATGAGCTGGGCTCATCACACGCAGCACGAGCATTATCTCTAACTAAACTGGGGTAAGATGAGAGGAAACATATCTCCTCACATCAGCTGTAGTGGCGTAGCATGGGGGCACTGGCCTAGCGCAAGCTGCGAAATTGAGCCCCTATTCACCGATTTAGATATTATAAAGCCATAACTTGGTTGAAGTGGATACCTAGTACCCCAGGCTCGACGCCCTGCACCCGCTGCTCTATTGATCGCCTTGCTCCTAATCACCAGGTGTATAAGCAAAGGTGCACATAGTTTATCGTGGTCTACTCGTACTTGTAGAGTTTGTGCTTTTCCTATGTCTTCCCTGTAATGTAGATTTTCCAACATTAAGGGCCAGATGTAGGTAAATCTTTTTTACCGACTCTAAAATACCGAATTTTGCTGATTCGGTATTTTAGATTCGGTAAATAAGATGTAGGTAATTATTCGGTAATTTTTACCGAATCGGAATGATTTGGTAATTACCGACTCGGTATTTACCGATTCGGTAATTGCCATTGATTCCTATCCATAGGAACCTATGGCAATTACCGAATCGGTAAATACCGATTCGGTAAAATTACCGAATTGACAAGGGGGACAGGGTGTCACTTTGACACCCTTTTGCACCCTGATTCAGGCTTGTGTGCCATGTGACACACATACATGCCCTTAGGGCATGTCTGTGTGCCACATGGCACAGGTGTACATGCACAGATGTGCATGTACACAGGAATTCGTTATTTACCATGCAATAGTATTACATGGTAAATAACGAAATCTTAGGGGCCTGTGGCACTGTTTGCAGTGCCACCTACATATAGATTTACCGATTCTGTAAAGTTGCCGAATCGGTATTTTACAGAATCGGTAAATTTACCGATTCGGTAAATTTACCGAATCTGTAAATTTTAGGCCCCCTACATCTCAATCACCAAATACCGGTTGGTAACGGCCAAAATCGGCTGGTACCGACCGGTATTTGGTGACCTACATCTGGCCCTTGGTCTCAATTTGTAGCTGATGCTGAAAATGGTTCTGCCGTTTTCTTGCTCTTTAGAATCTCACATTCTGCCTTTTACAGGCCAATATTTTCCCTCATTGCATTTAACAATCATATGTCCCTTAAGGGGGCTCCATGTTTTCTACCAGCAGAGCACAAGCATCTGACTCCTGTCCGTAAACCCAATCAAACGCTGGTTCCTGCCCCATCACCACCATAGGGACACTGATTCAACTTCAGTGAGGGACATTGACGTTTTACCGGTATCTTTGGTAGACAATTCTACAACCATCTCAATATACAGTCCACTCAATCCCCATAATTGGATTCCGTCACTTGCCCCTGCATGTATGGAATGAGTTGTGACATATGTCATACTTTCAAAAATGGACTGGCTGTATCGGGCATTTCCCCAAGGGGGCTATAATGGTGGGGGGGGGGGGGGGGGGGCGGTTTTGTTACTGGGGGCATGTTTTGTAGCAGTGCAGCAGTTTTAAAAACACGGCAAAATTCCTTGTGTATTCAGCAGTTTTCGAAAAACAATAAAAGTGTCAAGATAACTCTGGTGATTAATGTACCTTCTGGAGAGAGATGAGAGTTTTGTGTAGCATCAGTTTTGACTCATCTATGGTAGCGCACAGGGTTAATATGTCTGCTTCAAAGAACATGTACTCTGCATATCAAAGAACAATATTTTATGTGCATAGCTCAGCTCAGTGGGTTACTGCTTTTGTCACACAGACCCTTTTGTCACTGTGCAGTTCAAAGGTTACAGTCGTAATCTAGCACATTGAGCTATGCACTGTCATCAAAGAGCTGCATTCAAGCTGCATAGTACAGGTTAGAAAGTATTTTTTCAGTCTTTCATAATCCCGATGTTACTAAAAAAGGTTTGTTTGTGTATAAATAAATTCATATTATTATAGTCAATCCTAAACACTGTATTATGTTCAGAATCCTGAGTTTGTGGTTCTCCAGACCAAGCACTCATAAACAGTGCCTACCAGTGTGAATGGCATGTGAATCCTACACCTTGTAGTCCCCCTTGCCTTATGTGAAAATTTGCATACACTGATTTACACATGTATGATTCATTGTCTCTGTATGTGTGTGTGATGTAAAGTGCTCCAACACCCTACACTGATATGAGAGGTGCTATGAAACAAATAAAATACATGTGATTGAGGGGCTATGGAGAGATGAGAGGCACTGTTGGAGAGTGATAGTGAGGGAATCATTGAAGGGACCCAACATAGATTGTTAAATCCTGCTGCGCTCTACAGTCATAATTTATTATGATTTAAAAACAAATAAAATAAAAATATAATGACAAATGTTTTGTAGAATGCACCACTTTCCCCCACGTTTTCGTGGAGGGAGAAAACCCTCAAAACCCCTTTTGAAGTGGTCAGGCTTGTTCACTGTACTCGCTATGCACAGTACAGAGACTGGCCTGGCAATTTGCCAGGGCTGCTTTGGATTCCAGTTCGGACCTGCATACTTACAGCACACAAACTGATTTAATTTGCTGTGTGGATTGTGCCCTTCCACAGAAAATGTAGTTCAAGATGGAGGTTCAGTTTCATAATGCCTTGTGGACATAATATTCTCTGTGCTGCCTTTTAGCTGGGTTTGTGCTATTGAAGTACCACATACATTCCCCAATGTAGGCCCCTTGCAAAACTCATTAGCTCATGTGGAAAGGCTGTGAGAATCTAATGTCACTCTCACCAGGTTAATTATGGAGAAATAAAGAGAGACCAACACAAGTTTGACTGCTTTTGTCAGCTCTCCCTGCAGACCTGCCAGGTATCAGGCTGACCCATGATAATGTTGGGCCCATCTCTCCTCCAATTCACCTCCTCTGGCCTGTTGAGGCCTTTCTCTTTTGATATGGGCTGTGAGATGTGTGTAAATCACAGACACCACCCTGAATATGCCTACAGTTCACAATTGGAATATACATTGAGGTGGCTGGTAGTTAGTAATCTGTGGAAGAACTAATGAAATAAATACATATTTATTTGTCCTAACACTATAAACCCCAAATTGAGTGCTATGTTTGGCTGTACTCCCCATGGTAGAATTAGTCCACCAAACTCCCCACCATGCCATGTTCTGCCTATCTTAGCCCCATCCTCAAATAACCCCCACCCCCACCCACCCAGGCACGGTCATCAGTGCGGCCCCAGGTGATACTATAGACTGTGAATTTTGGCTCTTGAGAAAATGTTTGTGAGTACCCCTGCTCTAGAGGATCATTCAAATATAAATAGAACAGTTAAATGGTATCATGCAGATAGAAACGATTTAAGAAAATGGAACAGAAGAAGTAATACGACAGAGGCAGGTGAAAATAGGCTGCTCCCTCGGCGTCAGAAGCAGGAAGAAAAGAACAAACAAAGCAACCCTCTACCTCCATGACCTTTACATACTCAGACAGCATTTGATAATACATACTGTAAATATACACACTCTCATGCCGTGGAACATGTGAAACCTTGTTCTCAGATAGGGGAAATTTGTCAACAGGTCCAAGAGGGAAATTGGTTGAAACATGAGAGCTATTCCCTCCCAACAAATAAACATCCAACAGCCATCCAAACACGGAAACAGAACTGTCAACTGCCAAACTCACAAACAAAATTTTGCTGCACTGCTGCACCATGTTGACTTAAATCAGATCAAGGAAATCTCAAATAAAGGTTTAGTCATCTAGACCCTGTGCTTTAGTCTCTACCCTGTCTCGAAATCTACTCAGATTTTTATTCTGCGTCAACTTGAGGCCTAAAGTAGCTGTCATCCACTGAACGTTACCCTAACTCTCTAACCGTTCTTTCAACATTTGTTAATAACCAATGTTAATAGGCTCCCATTGTGGTGTGTCTTTGTCTCAGGGAAGCTCGTCGATGTCAGTCAAGGATTCAAACTTGATTTTTGCAAGATATGTTAATTCAGGGCCTGAATGCTTCCGCTTGGTCTTTCTCTCTCTTTTGGGTTGTTTAGTACTGACCAAGTCCACTCTTTCATTCACAATGTCAGTCTGGTCAACCTGCGCTTGTTCTACTAACTCACTGTTTTCCCTAATCATCTTTGGTTTCTTCTTGGGTGCCAACAGTCTTTTGAGGGGTTGTGGTTTTTGGCCAACCTTCCTTGGAAGTGCTCGAGATCTCTCACTCTGATTAAGCTGATTCGCTCTGCATAGTGAAGCTTCCTTGTACCACCCCAACTGCTATTTCTTGTGGGATTTCCTGCTGTAGGATAGTTTTTGCTTTCCATGAGTTTTCACTGTCCTGGTGAATGCGTATTCTCAATCCAGTGGTCAGTATCACAGTGGTTGCTGGGACAAAAGCACTCTCCTCGACCTCTGGCTCTGGATAATGCTCCTCTGATGGAGATGGAAGACCCTCAGCCTGATCTTTCTCTTCTTCCGACGCCTCAGACACCTCACCCGGACAACTCAAGCAACTAGTGGACGTTGACTTTACTTCTTGATCTTTGTGCCTTGCCCTCTTAATGTGAGAGATGTGAATCCAATTTGGCAGATCAGCCCACTTGAATAGCAGTGTTGGTGACCAGGATTATCTGGTAGGGCCCTATCCAGCACTCCTCAAATAAAAATTTGCCTTTGTGCTTCTTGATATGGATCTAATCACCAGGGTTCAGGTCATGTCCTGGGGACCCTCTGACAGCTGGAGTAGCAGTGTTGACCTGATGAGAGATTTAACACACCACACCAGACAATCCCTTGCTGTACTTAAATTATTTTTTTGTTTTTGCATATTTATGTAGCGGGAACTCGACCCAAAGGTATTGGAGCGCTTTACATGAGCACTGTATTTACATTACACATTCAGGCACGGAGAGATTAAGTTTTTAAATAGGGAGAGTATGTATTCCAAGTTAGGATGCTATATAGGGTTGAATCCAGTAGTCATTGATGCAAGCTTTCACTCAAGACAGATGGTCGATCCAATTTTTAAGAAAATAGATTTTTATTTATGCAAAGATTGAATATTGACAGCTGACACGTGTTTCGCCCTCTGTGGCGAATTGCGCCAGGGCTTTCTCAAAGCTAAATTCAATTGTTTGGTGTCATTCTGTTGGATTCTCTAGTATGCTTTGCCATTTATATATATCACAGTACATTCTATAAGTAATTCAGTTGCAGTGTCGTCCGGGTAGCTCTGATCGCGGCGCCACACTCTGCTGCCGCCTTCTGCCTCGAACTACGGCAGACGACAAAGCAAAGCACAAGCACAGCTAATCCCAGCGCGTCACCACCACTGTTTTGATTTGGTTGACCACGTCATTCTTCAGCACAAGACCCGGATCTGCCAGCTGAGAAGAGGAGGTAAAGCTACCCGGACGCCACTGCAATTGAATTACTTATAGAATGTACTGTGATATATATAAATGGCAATGCATACTAGAGAATCCAAAAGAATGACACCAAACAATTGAATTTAGCCTTGAGAAAGCCCTGGCGCAATTCGCCACAGAGGGCGAAACACGTGTCGGCTGTCAATATTCAATCTTTGCATAAATACAAATCTATTTTCTTAAAAATTGGATCGGCCATCTTTCTTGAGTGAAAGCTTGCATCAATGACTACTGGATTCAACCCTATATAGCATCCTAACTTGGAATACATACTCTCCCTATTTAAAAACTTTCAATTTTTAAAACTCTAAAAGGTCCAGAGTTTTTGTGTATGTTTCCTCCGTATACACAAGAATCTCTGTGAAAACAGATATAGTCCTGGAATCCCTGGACCTTCCATGCTCATTTGCTTTGCACGGGGAGATTAAGTGATTTGCCCAGAATCACAGGATGTGGACGCGACCCCGATGCTCGAACCCTGGTCTCCAGCACCAAAGTCGTCAGTCTAGCTGACGGACCACGTCCAGGTCATCTGTGATATTCACAAGGTCAGCTGCAGGGGCAGATAATATTCGCATAACTCCCCCAATCAACCTCTCATGAGGAGACAATCCAGTTCTTTTACACAGGGTACTTCGGGTGCTCAATAGTACCAAAGGAAGGACATCAGGCCATTTGAGCCACGTGGAGGCACAGCCTTTAGTCAGTTTAGCTTTGATTGTCCCATTTTGTCTCTATGCAACATCCAATGCTTCAGGTCTGTAGCTACAGTGGAATCTCTGGGCAATCCCTAAGGTTGTACACAGTAACTGAATTATCTCACACTTGAAGTGGGTTCCTTATCCGATTCAAAATTAAATGGCATCCCAAATCGCGATATCAACTCATGCAACAATAGTTTGGAGACTGTTAGACTGTCACATCTCCGGGTGGGATCTGCTTAAACCCATCATGAGAATAGACACACAATGATGTGGATATACCTCCGTTGGTTACATCGGGGCATCTCCACAGTCTATTTGGAGGTGGTTGAAGGGACCACCAGACTGTCAATGTGGCCCTATAATTCTTTTGCCCACGTTTTGCTTTTGGCAGGTAACACTGCGCTTGCACAACGTTTCTGCCATTGCGCTGAAATGAGGATTATACCAATACCGTCGGAAGGTGGAGACCATTCCATCTCTGCCCACATGGGTTGGACCATTCATGTTTTATACCATCCTAGGCATGAGGGAATGAAGAAAAACTAGTTTTCTCTCACTAAATGCACAAATGTCACTGGCATTCCTCAGACATCCCATCTTAGCCTATTTGGTATTTTCTAGCTCTGTGGCAGTATGTTGCTGTTCTCTCAACTCATTGAAGACATGTACAGTATTCAGTAGTATGCTGGATACAGTTTCTCTTTCTGCATCACATGGTTCATCAAAATTTATGGTGCTAGACTCAAGAGCGCAGTATCATGAAAATTTGTCTGCATAAAGGTTGCCTCTGGTGACAAAATCACTGCACCCTTGTGTTGAGCACACTTCATTACCTCAATTTCTTTTGGCATTGGTAGAGCACCTAACACATTTGAAGCACATCCAATTCTAGATGGGGGTACCAGCTGAGGTCAAAAAAATTCTCGCTACAACCATAGCTGGCCCAAATCGTGCACAACTCCAAACCCATACTGGCTCTCGGTGGAAATGGTGACTCGTGAACCTTCCGCAGTGCAGCAGGCACTGGTAAGGGCAATCAATTCAGCTACTTGCACAGATGTTACGTGCCACAAGTAAGACACTTCTACAATCCAGCTCAGCATACATATGGCATAAGTGGCTCTTAAAATACCTTGTTGGTCCCTTAAGCATGACCCAGCAACAAAAAGTGTATGTTCAGATTCAGAAAGGGGAACATTCAGTATGCCGGGTCTCGATTTTGTGCCCAATTCAGCAACTCTAACACAATCGGGGTTGAAATCACCCTCATCTCCCTCAGGGGTTGGCAGCAGAGAAGCAGGATTTAGCGTGTTACACCTCAGAATGGAAGCATTTTCGGCTGCCAAAATGATTCTCTCATAGCAGATTAGGCGGTTATTGGTCAAATGTTGAGTTCTAGTGTGGATCATGAGGCTCTCGATAGAGTGGAATACCATTACAATTAAGGGGTTGCCCACCACAATCCCTTCAGCTTGCTGTTTGCTGAGGCTTACAACTGCAACCACTTTGAGACAAACCGGCAATGCTGCTGCCACCGGATCATGAGTAGCTGAGAAGTAACCGAAGGGGTGCTTAGACTCCCCATGGGCTTGTGTTAGTACAGACAAAGCACACCCATCTTTTTCATGATGAAGGACCACAAATGTTTTTGTGCAGTCTGGAATTCCAAGAGCGGGTATGCTGCAAAGTAAATTGTTGAGCTCATGGAAGGCTTCCACGCTTTTGTCATCCTTTGGTACTGGGTCATTGACATCAGTGTACACCATCAGTAGTAGCCAACCATGCCCAATAATATTCAGACTTCTCTCTTAGTAGTTAGGAATTAATTTTAAGGACTGTTTCTATGCGATTGTTGGACACTCACCTCATGCCCTTCTCTATCTGGTGTCCCGATACATGACTTCCCTCTGACAGTATTGCAGTTTCTCGGGTGAGACCTTATGCCCGTTCTCAGCCGAATGGTTGAGTAAGGCAATTGTGTCTTGTTTGCTAACTCCCTTAGTCATCGTGGCGATCAAAACATCGTCAATGTATTGGATTAGTGTCAAACTCCAGGTAACTGCAGAGACCCCAGATTCTATTTAAGTATCTGATTGAAATAGGAGGGACTTGTGGATCTCTTGGAACTGGAATGTAAAGAGAAACTGGCTCTCTTCATGTAACAGAACTAGTGGGCTGATCTGCCAAATGAGATTCACATGTAACAGAACCGAGAAGGCTCGACAAAGGTCAATCTCAGTGAACCACTCAGCCACTGGGGGAATTTGGAACAGAATCATGGTAGGGTTCGGTGCCACGGAATAGCATGGAACAACAATTTGGTTAACTTTCTGAATTTTTAAAGAATCCTCCACTTTTTGTTGGCTTTCTGTAGGGCCAAGTCTGGGGAGTTACATGAACTTCCGTTAACCTCCTTCAATGTGCTGTGTTCTATCATGCTCTCCATGATGGGGGTGATTCCTGGGATTGCTTCTGGGATCATTTTATATGGGAAAGTCTGTGGGAAAACAGCATTGGTTCAAAGGGTAGTCGTCTCTAGGGGCTTGGCACCTTTAATCAACCCAATCTCCCTTCCTGTGAAATCCCAGTCCTGCTTCCTAACTGTCTCTTTCAAACACACAGGGAAATCCTCAGTGGTAATGACTGGATAAAACTTAACAACAGATTCCGGGGACTGCAACTTAAATTCGGTGTTTGCCACTTGCGTTTCGGTTGTGACTCCATCCTGCGTGCAATAGATGACACAATAGAGTTTGCACAGAAAATTGCGACCTAGCAAAGTCACGGGGCTAGAACAACAAATTACTGACTTAACTTGCTCTCCAAATTCTCCCATCTTTACTGGTAAAGGGGAAGTAACTTGGTGGGTACGCTGTTGATTTGTACTGCTTAGAGCTTTTCTTAAGCGTGGTAGGTTGGGGACCTCCGCTGTTCTAACCATTGTACAAGTGGCTCCTGTTTCTATCAGGAAAGATACAGGATGTCTGTTAACCTTTCCATCCACATATGGTCCACTCTGATCCACTTCCAGGACTGCGCCAAGCAAGCACTTTCCTTCCCCCTCAGGCACTGTCATTGGTCCTGGTTGAAGTCTGAAACATCATGGGGACTGCACCTTCTTGTGACGTCTTTGAATTTTGTGGTACCCTGTGGCCTGCTTGGTGATGTGGAATATCTCCCTGCAGCTTCATCAAGTTGAAGGAATTTGTCACTACCCTCAATTTAGGAACCTTCAGGGCAACCATGTCGGGTCTAGGCATGTTGTAAGTTCTCCCTGGCCTATCGGACTCACACTTTGGGAATCTGTCACAATTCAGTCTGGATTGTAGCAGCACTCCTGCCTCTAATGCCCCACCCTGTTACAGATGTGACATGGAGTAACCTTCTGTAGGTCACATATGCTGGTCCTTGACATATTACCTCAATGTCTCCCCATTCTTGAGACATTCCCCGGTTAGTGCATTACCATTCCAGAACTGGGTCTAACTCGGAACTTTGAAGTGGAACTTTGAGTCCCTTAGCCCCTCCATTCTGTGGCAACTGAGTTTGGGCTATCATGTATTTCTCCTTAAGCCCCTTTTGTTTTGCTTCCAACATGTCCTTGCAATATTTTGCATACTGCAAGATCTCATCAACAGATTTGCTCTGCCAGCAAAGGGCACCTAGGGTGATTTGGTGGCTAATCTCTGATCGCAGTTCATATACAAAAGGCACAAGAAATCCTCCTATGTTATCTCCTAGTGGTGCTGTGCTCTCTATACACCTGTGTCAACCTCTCGAAGTAAGTATGATTACATAGAGTATGCCATAAGTAAATTTAGCAGCAAAGCATGCAAATCAAAAGTACAAAGAACTCAGTACAGTTCTAAGTGAGATCCGGTATAGATTTGCCTTCTAAAGCTGGGGGCAAAGAGTCTCCTAACTAATGAAACCCACATCCTTTTATAGGACTTTAGACAAAGACAATCATACATTCTACATGAGTAGCTAGATCTCAGGCTATGCACCAATAGGAAACAAGCAAAAAAATATTTTACTAAGGAATACATTCAAAGATTCTCTCATGGTAGTAATATATTCGATGATGTTCATTCTCATAATTTAATTGGTACATTGTATAGCAATAGCCTGGGACATTCGAACTGTCCTTGGTTAGGTACAGTGAGAGAGAGAGTCTCTAGGAACACACCCTGTATATTAGTGTGAACCATAGCAATGCTTTGTTTAGAACAGCAATAGTCATCACGTGATACATTGTGACTGATGCAAGATAAAGGCGAGTGTAAACATATTCTAAAGTAGTGTAAACTCAAGTTATAATGCCTTTAATGAGAGAGGGAAAACAACTACCACAACCACACAATGATTTCTAAATCATCCCTTAATTCCTTTATCACAAAACATCATTGATGGGGGCGTGGCCAGCAGCCGAAGAAGATGGTCGCTTGCTAGCTCGGCTCCGGCACCAGCGACCCCAATCCCTAATATATCCTGACATCAATCCTGCTACGGGAGGCATAACCTGGTGCATTGGTTCCTGGAGGGGGCGGAACACAGAACATCCCGCTCCGATCACGATCGCTGCAACAGGAGGAGAGCACTGCAGCTGCGGCCTTACAGAGCGCAGTGACCGCGGGCTGGCGCGATCAGGTACCCAGACGGGAGAAGGCATGTCCAGACGGGCGGGCTGCACGTGGCCCACGCTGTGTGCAAAACGCGTAGTCCGTCGTCAAAGAAAGAGCCAGCTTGAGCAACTGCAGGTGTGCCTTTGCATCATGGAGTCCCAGTGAGTGGTATAAACCAACGTCGGAGCTGGCTGCTTAAGGGGCCCGCTTTCCCCCGCGAGGTGCGAGCAGCTGTGTGTGCGCCTCCGGTCTGGGACGGCCTTCTTTATACTATCAGCTGCTGACCTGCCGTTGCACTGGGGGCCGCCACCGAGATGCTGTGATCCACAGAACATAACCGTCACTCCTGGCTGACAGACGCAACTGGGACGGGTTCTAGTATACCCGCGAGTGGTGGGTTAGTGAACTATCATAGGGCCCTGATGAAGGCCCGCACTGCTGGAGGTGGTGAATACAACCGGTGGGCAGCAGTTTTGAGAGGGGACAGGTGCTGCTCATTTGTGCCTGTATAGTGGAGCCCCGCATGTCATTGACTCCGGCCTGGCATATCAAGAAGGGCACTGCAAAGTCCCGGCCAGGGTCTGTAACCCCAGTTATCCCTCATCGAGTGGCTGCGACACAGCAGAGGGGGGGAAATCGACAGGCCACCTCGTGCCCACTAGGGCTGGCGGCGGTGAGTAGCCTTGAGCCTTTTTCCCGGCTATCGTGAGTCCAAAATGGTGATGAACAAGGGAGGTCGACATGTGCGCCAACAGAAAATCAATACATTTGCATCTCTGAAGACCAAAGAATGGGGGCAACCAACTTTTGAACCGGAACAACACACCCAACAGCAGGAGGGCGAACAAGCACCACCCACGCTCCAGGACGTATTGGTAGCCACTAATGGAGTCTGGGCTTCACTGGAGGGCAGCATTGACTCTCGGTCGAGAAGGAACAAAGTTTGCATACTAGGCGTGCCAGAGAAGGTAGAGGGACCAGCAACGGACCTCTTTGTCGAAGAACTGGTGACTAAATACTTACACCCTAAGCAACTACCCAAATACTTCGTCATTGAGAGAGCCCACCGTGTACTAGGGTGTAGACCCAGGCCCTGGGCACCTCTACAACCTATCCTGGTGAGAGTGTTTAACTTTCAGGACAGAGATCATATCCTTCAGGTGGCCTGCTGTGCCTCATTGTTAGACCTGGTACGCCGTGAGTCTCCCTTCCATTTTTTGCTGTTGTCTCCTCTGTTTTTAATATGTTTTGCTGGTTAGATGCTTTGGACCCTGTGCCACTTCTATTGAATGCCACAGTGCAAATGCACCCTATTGTAAATTATTGTACTGGATTAGTGACCCAATGATTGGCTTACCTTTCAGACCCTAGTACAGTGCACCATGTGTGCCCAGGGCCTGTAGATCAAATGCTTCTAGTGGGCTTGCAACACTGGTTGTGCCACCCAAAGAAGCAGCTTGTAAAGTGTGTCTCAGGCCTGCCATTGCAGAGCCTCTGTGCAGTCTAGTACTGCCATGTCAACTTGGTAAGTGCACCCATTTACCAGTCCCTAAACCTTACCTTTTCTACATGTCATCCACCCCTAAGGTAGGCTCTAGGGCAGGGTGCATTGTATGTGAAAGGTAGGACATGCCCTGGTGTGTGTGTCATGTCCTGATAGTGAGTTACAGCCAATTTCATTTTTCACTATTGCAAGGCTTCTTGTCCCCATAGGCCAGAATGGGCCGTTTGATTATAACATCTTATAATCCTAACTGACCCAGGGAACATGGTAGAAAAACAAATTTATTATGCCTGAACTCAGAATGATAAAATACATCTTTTAGTAAAGTTGGTTTTAACATTCTGTGTTTGAAAATACCACTTTTAGAAAGTAGGTAATTTCTGACCTAACCATCCAGCCTGCCTCTGCTAGGTTGTGTATAGCATGTCTGGTTTGTGAGTGACAGGAGGGCTTGGGCTCCAGCAGTCTGATGAGTCAGGGCTGGGCTGAATAGGACCTTAGCTGCATAGAGAGTGGGGGGGAGGAGATTTCCTTTCAGTGCCCCCAGCTTTCATAGAATAGAGAGTAGGAGGAGGAGATTTTCATTCAGCTACCTGGGCCAGGTCTGCTTTCAACAATGCTGTCTCCACCTCCTGCCAGGAAGCTGCAAAGAACTGGTTCTGGCTAGGTACAGGCACCCTCTGCCCTCAGAGTTCAAAGGATTTACTAGTATAAATATTGGGGCCCAGACCCCAAGACATTAGATCACTTATGGACATCAAGACATACCTTTTGCCAAGGAGAAGGACCAGAGAATCTGCAGGAGTATGACTGCCCCTGTGTCAGTGTTTTGCTTTCTGGGGTTACCTGCAGTGGTTTCTTTATCGCCAAGGAAAGGAGAAAGACTTGTATTGCAACTTTCATCATCTTGAAGAAGAATCTCCAAGGGCTTGAACTGTGCTTGCCTCCTGCTGAAGTCTCAGGGATACAAGACTTCATCACCAGCTCCCCCCTGAATTACGTTGCTGGGAATTCTGTCTGCAGAAGCCTGCATGTTGTTGGGAGCTGGAAGCCCGACTCAACGAGAAAAAAAGTGTATCATCCGCAGCTGTTGCCGTCGAATCATCTGAGAAGCGTGTCGCCACCGCAAGGGTCGCCGTCGCGTCACCGGAGAAGCTTGTCTCCGTCGCAGCTGTTTGTTGTCACATCACTGGAGCAGCATGTCGCCACCGCAAGGGTCGCTGTCACATCACTGGAGAAGCGCGTCGCAGGGCCTGTCGTGGCTCAAAAGTCACAGAGTTGTCGCACGGCCGTCGGGTATCGCATCACATCAAAGACGCCATCTTGTTGCATTGCATCGAGGCACCATCCTGTCGCATCACAACCGGGACTTACCACTACATCATCACATCTCCTCCTCCGATAATGAACAGACACATCGCCTACTTTGCGCAAGCACTGAGGAACTGCCGCCTCGCCTCCCCTGAAGCAAGGAACCGATGCATCGTTCTGCCTGTGAACCTTTTGTTTATCATCGTGATGCATCCAAAGGTACATTGTGAGAAATGTGTTGCATTTATACTTCTGGAGTGAACTGAGTTATTTCTACCATCTTAACGTCATTTTCTTAATACTGTATTGTGGATTTTTGTTGTTTGGGTCTTGTGTTAAGTCTATATAAAGAATACATATTTTTATAAAACCTGTGTTGTGTCCATTTCTAGTGTTTTCACAAATGC
This sequence comes from Lissotriton vulgaris, assembly GCF_964263255.1. Classification (NCBI taxonomy): domain Eukaryota; kingdom Metazoa; phylum Chordata; class Amphibia; order Caudata; family Salamandridae; genus Lissotriton; species Lissotriton vulgaris. Next base: position 824,467,927 of record NC_141696.1, on the reverse strand, counting down.
TTTACACACTGCCTCTGAGATAAGCCTTCCTGCTCATGCCAAGCTACCACAGGGTTGAGCAGGGGTTATTTTAGGAGTGTAGCCCCCTTACTTTAACTAGAAGCAAGGATCCCTGTTTGGACAAAGGTGCAAGCCATTGCCAACTAGAGACCCCCAGTTCTAAAATCCTCACCTATTAGATTTGAGAACAGAGTTCGATCACTTTCTTTCCCGACTTCACTACCAAAGACCAAAAACAGAGACACTCCTTCATGGAGGCAAAAAAGTCTCTCAGGGAGCGAGAGATCAAATACGCAATGTTGTTCCCCATGAAACCAAGAGTGAAGGCAGATGGCAAGAGTTGGTTCTTCACAGACCTCGCTGGGGTAATGGATTGGCTTGATGAATGGCGGAAAGTAGGAGAGAATGATTTAATCTCACTTGCACTCCATATCTCCTTTTTAGTTTAAAGTTGTTGCGTGTCCCATGGTGTACCCTCCTTCAGAGTACCCTTTTCAAAAATGATAATTGCGTAACCCTCAACTGAGCTACGTCCCCTGGTCACAGCGTGAAACCCATTCACTGGGCTGTAATAGTTCCACAAAATGTATTCCAAAACAAGTTCAAATTCTCTTCATAAGTCTTTATATTTATTTTTTCATTATTTCAAAATTGCGTCATCAAAATCAAAATCAACGATCCAGTCTTGTGAAAATCATTCTTTTAGCGTCCAATGCATTTCGGCCATAAGCTAGCCTTCATCAGGGACTGGATTCTAAAAACAAATGTGGGGATGTGTCAGGGACTTCAATGTCTTAATCACGACTTTATTTATAATCATAACTGATAAAAAACGATCAACATAAAGAGTGGATTCAACCGATTATTTGTTACCACCAGGTGAATCAATAAATTATGCACAACGCAAAAGTACATCATTTATGCAGGTCTCATATACGGTCTCTTTAAAAGACTAAGGGCAACTAGGTGCGAAATGAAAGTGAGCCTCCACCAAGATAAACGAGCTCCGTGAGAAAACAATGGTTAGGGAAACAGAGCGCTATTAGAAGAAGATACCAAGTGAACTATACAATAAAAAACCGCTACAACGTGGAGCCAACCATGCGCATGCAAGATCAGATAGTGTTGTTCTCACCGCTTACCGGTAACGTTACGATAGCGCGCCCATAAGCCGCTTCACGAAAGAAGTTCCCGCTGCGAGCTCGAAAGCCCACGTTAAAACGTTACGTATTTGATAAACACAAATGACAGACCAAGTCCCTCTGTGACTAGTAAAGATAGAAAACGGTTGAAAAAAGGTGAAAAAACGGGTGAAAATAGGTAGCCATGATAGGAAGAGTAACGCAAGACATGAATTAAGTGATAGAGTGTTGGTTGGATAATAATTATGAGATGACTAATCTGAATGTACCCTGCATGTTTTCTTATAATTGCCCGTTTTTTCCTATCTATGAGTATGATCATGAGATAACTAATCTGAATGTATTCTGTTCGTTTTTTATAATTGCCCATGTTTTGCAACTATTTTTGCCTGTTCTTAGAATTATTGGTTAACTAGGTATTTTTAAACACCTTTCTAGTTGCCTGAACTTTTTTAGTTTTTTTATTGTAGTCACTACTTAATTTTATCTTCACATAGATCTCGCTTTTCTTAACTCTTTCAACCAACACTCTATCACTTAATTCATGTCTTGCGTTACTCTTCCTATCATGGCTACCTATTTTCACCCGTTTTTTCACCTTTTTTCAACCGTTTTCTATCTTTACTAGTCACAGAGGGACTTGGTCTGTCATTTGTGTTTATCAAATACGTAACGTTTTAACGTGGGCTTTCGAGCTCGCAGCGGGAACTTCTTTCGTGAAGCGGTTTATGGGCGCGCTATCGTAACGTTACCGGTAAGCGGTGAGAACAACACTATCTGATCTTGCATGCGCATGGTTGGCTCCACGTTGTAGCGTTTTTTTATCGTATAGTTCACTTGGTATCTTCTTCTAATAGCGCTCTGTTTCCCTAACCATTGTTTTCTCACGGAGCTCGTTTATCTTGGTGGAGGCTCACTTTCATTTCGCACCTAGTTGCCCTTAGTCTTTTAAAGAGACCGTATATGAGACCTGCATAAATGATGTACTTTTGCGTTGTGCATAATTTATTGATTCACCTGGTGGTAACAAATAATCGGTTGAATCCACTCTTTATGTTGATCGTTTTTATCAGTTATGATTATAAATATAGTCGTGATTAAGACATTGAAGTCCCTGACACATCCCCACATTTGTTTTTAGAATCCAGTCCCTGATGAAGGCTAGCTTATGGCCGAAATGCATTGGGCGCTAAAAAAATGATTTTCACAAGACTGGATCGTTGATTTTGATGACGCAATTTTGAAATAATGAAAAAATAAATATAAAGACTTATGAAGAGAATTTGAACTTGTTTTGGAATACATTTTGTGGAACTATTACAGCCCAGTGAATGGGTTTCACGCTGTGACCAGGGAAAGTAGGAGAGAACACGGATGCCCGGAGCGAAAACAACATTGAGAGCAGTTGCCAACAGCCACATTGAGGACCCGTCCATCGAAGCGAGGATCTATACTTAAGGGTGATGTCTACAAAAGACCTAAGAAGCTTAGACTCAGATTTACCTAAACGAACACTCACCTGTGTGGTGCTGTGCCACCACAGGATAGACAGAGATTGATGTGAAGTTCATACTGCCTTGGTCAAAGATGATTGTTCTAGATCCGGGGTCTCCAACCGGTCGATCGCGAGCTACCGGTAGCTCGCGGAGACCCCGGGAGTAGCTCGTGTAGCCCTTCAGTAGTATTTGGTGGAATTTTGGGCTATTAGGCTTTCCGGCTCCATTTGCCCGCCCTCACCCAAACCAGCCGCTCGGATTGGAGCCAAGCTGGGGTGGAGGTGGGCGAAGAAAATGACGCTCCTCTCCTGGAGATGCAGACTCCTCTTGTGAGAATCTGACTCTTGTGACATCTTCGTCGGGTGCCAGCGCGGAGCAGTGGGAGACTTGACTGCCACCGCCGGTAAGCTCAATGGTGGAATTAGGGATCCCGTGGGAGGGATGGCTGACAAGGCGTTAGAGAGCGTCGGTTAGGAAGGAAAAACGAGTGGAACAGAGGGCAGAAAGGCACAAAAAACGAGTGGAACAGAGGGCAGAAAAGCACCAAAAACGAGTGGAACAGAGGGCAGAAGGGCGTAAAAAATGTAGCAAAAACAAGTGGAACAGAGGGAAGAGGGGCACAAAAAACTGGGAAAAACGAGTGGCACAGAGGGCAGACGGGCAAAAAAAAAGAATGAAAAACGAGTGGAACAGAGAGCAGAAAGGCACAAAAAACGAGTGGAACAGAGGGCAGAAAGGGCCAAAAAACAAGGGGAAAATGAGTGGAACAGAGGGCAGAAAGGCACAAAAGATAAGGGGAAAACGAGTGGAACAGAGGGCAGAAGGGCACAAAAAACGAAGGAAAAACGATTGGAACAGAGGGCAGAAAGGCACCAAAAACGAGTGGAACAAAGGGCAGAAAGGCACCAAAAACGAGTGGAACAGAGGGCAGAAGGGCACAAAAAACGAAGGAAAAATGAGTGGAACAGAGGGCAGAAAGGCACAAAAAACAGGGAAAACGAGTGGCACAAAGGGCAGACGGGCCCAAAAAATGAAGGAAAAACAAGTGGAACAGACGGCAGAAAGGCACAAAACAACGAGTGTAACAGAGGGCAGAAAGGCACAAAAAACTAGTGTAACAGAGGGCAGAAGGGCACAAAAAACAAGGGGAAAACAAGTGGAACAGAGGGCAGAAGGGCACAAAAAACGAAGGAAAAAAGAGTGGAACAGAGGGCAGAAAGGCACAAAAAACGATTGGAACAGAGGGCAGAAAGGCACAAAAAACAAGGGGAAAACGAGTGGAACAGAGGGCAAAAAGGCACAAAAAACAAGGGGAAACAAGTGGAACAGAGGGCAGAAGGGCACAAAAAACAAAGCAAAAAACGAGTGGAACAGAGGGCAGAAAGGCACCAAAAACAAGTGGAACAGAGGGCAGAAGGGCACAAAAAACGAAGCAAATACGAGTGGAACAGAGGGCAGAAAGGCACAAAAAATGAGTGGAACAGAGGGCAGAAAGGCACAAAAAAATGAGTGGAACAGAGGGCAGAAGGGCACAAAAACATGGAAAAATGAGTGGCACAGAGGGCAGACGGGCACAAAAAACGAATGGCACAGAGGCAAAATACAGAATACAGAAATATAGGGGCAGCTAAGAACAGAAGGTAGAACGGGCAGAGAGGCACGGGGGCAGCGAGAAGTACAGAAGGAAAGACCAGGCAGAGAGAGCACGGGGAAAGCGAGGGGAACAGAGGGAAGAAAATGGGGCACGGACCACATACAGGCAGCGGGGAAGACAGAAAACAGCAGTCACAGACACAACAATGATAATACAGGCAATTCAATAAAAGCAATAAAACGTTGAAAGGCACATGTGTATAGGTTACCGTTACTTGGCAGGCAGGTAAAAATAGATACAGCCAGGATCAGCAGTAGAAATTTTGTGCTGCTGTCTGATTGCTCACTTTCCACAAGCCCTTGGGTACCACTGCCTCTTACAACTCTGCAGTTATCTGTGTCCAGTAGTCAAGGCCAACCTCATGATGAGGCGGGGGGGGTATGGGGGGCATGGGATTGAGGGGGCATGACTGTTAAGTCATGGTTCAGGGCCACTGGTATTATGTGGCACTGGGGGACCAAGGTATGCAGCAAGTTTGACCAAATCATGCAGCAAAAAAGACAAATGATATGGTGTATTGCAGCTAATTTTGTGATAGTACTACTTTATCGTTTTGTAATTTGTACTCGTTAGCAGTGTCTCTGAAATTTTGGACCTTAATTTTGAACCTATTAATTGAAATGTCTTGAAGCATCACAAATCCAAAGTCATTCCTTTTGGTGTTCTAGGGAACTCTTAAGTCAGGCCTGTCTTGGGTATTTTGTACAAACCACAGTATGGGCTCTGATGAAATTAGGCTTAAAGTCAATGAAACTAGGTGTGGGGGGTCTCTCGGAAAAATGCGCGAGTTGCTTCGGGTTCAGTAGCTTACGACGATTTTCACTGGCCAGAAATAGCTCTGACTACACAAAAGGTTGAAGATCCCTGTTCTAGATGGTCTCGCTTTCTTCTGGGTCCGAAGGACACCACTTTGAGGAACTAGGAAGCACTGTCCGGAACTGTGATGAGTATACTTCACGATTTATACTAGTTCCCGTGCTACAATTTAAATTCCTACATGAAAGGATGGTAGGAGCGGGTTGGGTCCACATTTCCCCACTACAGGGTTGGGAGGGCAACGGGCACTCTGCACTGTTGGGGAAATGGGTCATTGGACTTCATTCAGCAGGGAGGGGGTGGAGGGAGTTTTGGGTGTTGGGGTGGGTGGTTTTTTCTGTAGTTCTAGTTTTGCACAGCAATGCCACAACAACACAATGCCACACATTTGCTGATTGCTAATTGGACATCCATGAATTCAGCAAATCCCACTGAGTTGCGCGGGGAATCTCGGACCACTCCCCCATTCTCACCAGGATGGCATTTGGGCCCCACCCTCGGTGAGCGACCCTGACCATAAATTCATGGACGCTTAAAATCCCACATATCAAAGCGGCACTAGTTAAAGATACCGAATTATACTTTAAAGAAAACTTTAGCTCAGTAACCTCAGCCCAAATCCTGTGGGGCGTGTTTGGTGCAGTGGTGAAGGGGATGGCCCTCACTCTGATGGTGGGCCACAAGAGGGAACTAGCAAAACGCAAAGAGCAACTGGAGGCAGTTATCCTTCAGAGGGAAATGACGCTAGCACAATCCCCTGATCGTGATGCGCAACAGTCGCTGGCGCCCATGAGACTAGACTATAGCAGCCAGGGCGAAACACAAATCAACCTGTCATAAAATATACGAAAACGGGGAGAGAACAGGTAAGCTTCTTGCCTGGCTTGTAAAAAGAGAGCAATTGTCAAGATGGGTGCATCAATTGCATTTGCCACCTATTTTGACTCGGTATACCCAACAACCGGGATTGTTCCGACGCTCTTGGCTGGGGAGCTTTTCTCAACTATCAATGTTCCCTTTCTTTCCCCTGAAAATAGAGACTCCCTTGAAGGGGAGCCTACTGAAGAGGAAATTCAATTGGTAATTTGTGACACCCATTTGGGTAAAGCCATGGGACCAAATGGGCTCCCGATTGAACTTTTAAATCAACGGCTTCCAAACCTTTGTAAAAGAGATGTTGCCTAAAGATATCGGACTAACCTCAATTTTGGTTATCCACAAGCAGGGCAAGCTAGCCCAATGATTGCAAGCATACAGACCTATTTCCCTTCTTACTGTAGAAGCAGAAATATGGTTATGTAAGAGCAGAGAGGCGCACACAGTGAAGTCAATAGTATACGGAAGTCCAAAAAGAATTGTAGATCTTCGGTTCTTATTTGTAAAAAATTTCTTTATTTTCATGTACAGCGGCACAGCCAACGCGTTTCATTCCCATTCGTGCCTTGGGAATTTCATCAGGGCTGCAAAAATACATTGACATATATAAGTATTTGTCAAATATTAAAAAGACGTTTGCCCAGAGGGGGCACCAGTCCAAGTCAAATTGCATCAACGTGCGCACCCATAGATCCAGATACATTAGCCAAGTTGTACAATTACTAGGTGTCAATTTCAAATTTTAAAAAATTGCCTTGTGAAAGCATATACCCCCTCACCGGTACTATGCAGTCACAACGCAAGTCCAAGCCAAAAGTGCTTGGTCCTGGTTAAAAACACCATACCATGCCTATTGGAGAATTAGGCACCCGAGATGTGCAAGTATTCGGGTCATACAGACCCTTAGAAAAGAGATATAGAAAGACAAGTTGTGATTCAGATGTCCTTATTCCCAGTGTGAAGAAGTAAATAAAGAACATGGTGAAAAAAAGTGATCCGATTACCCTGTGCTCAAGCTTGAAATCCAAGAGTTTGTAAGATTGAAATCCAAGGAAAAGGAGGAGGTTCCCTAGTGAAAAGGTCCAAAGTCAACAGGTCAAAAGACCCTGAAATGCATGAGGAGATGGTTGAGAGAATATTACCGCTCACCATGTTTTAGACAGTCTAGTCTGTGCGGTTACTCTCGATATCGTGCTTCTTCAAGAATAATTTGAAGGGCAGTCACAGTGGGTCACAATGTGTACCTATATAAAAAAAATTGTTATACGAAGATTCGTAAGAGCAATATTATTTACAGATTCGATTTTTCTCACGGGAACAATGAGTTCCTGTTTATAATGATGAAAGAAAGGGGAACATCAAGGAAGGAGAACTATATTAAATATGAATTAAGGTAGTTACAAAGCAGAGTAATATAGCGGGTTGTAGGAGTCTAAGATGTTGAACTACCTTTCATGCCACAAGGTGACTTTTGTTAATGTAGGTAATGGAAGATAACCAGCAAGGCGATTAAGGTGACCCCTTTAGAGAGAATGTATCTAAATTGAAGGTATATAGTACCTGCAGAATGCTATATGTTGAAGTCCAAGTGAAATGAAGGTCCAAGTTCCCACGAAATATCAGGTCGCTGTCACTATGATAGGTCAATAAAAGTAACAAATCCGGACCCCTGTATGTAGGAGGTTGAAAGGATATGTGAGAATTGGTCCTATATATATATGTGTTAAAAAACCATGTTCTTATAATCATAGTCCTGCATATAAAGAGAGATAGTCGTCACATTTAAATAGGTGTCATAGACCAATATAAATCTTTTGGTCCCATTTGATGTCCCCATTTGTAATAACCAGTTGTAAGCCCCCTTCTGTTAATTGTGTCAAGTGGCAGAGTCACGGAGTAGTTTGTAGATAGGCATAATGGTGACTGTGCTCCTTTGTTGGGCGGCATGTAAATCACTGAAGTCAGCATACAAAAAATGACAATTTCACGTTATTATACATCAACCAGCGCTGTTTCAGGAGCATAAGGCAATTAAAACGACATATTTTTAGAGATTGATAACAACGATAAACTACTAATGATTGCCATACGTTGGTTGTATGTTAATAGATAAACCCTCGATCCCGCCCTAATGTACTATTTCCCCCAATGGCTGCAATTGCACCTAATATAAAAAGGTGTACCTCGGGGGAACTCCAGAGGGGAAAGGGAGTCTAACCACCCAACGAAGTCTCCGGCTTCAAAAGGGGTCCGCAGAAGCGTAGTAACGCCACGGTGCCTGCAAGTAATCAGAAATATCAAGTTCTGCAGCCGTATCTGAACCGGCCCTCAGACGCCCATTTAATTAAGTTCAGCGATGCTCGGTAGTCTCGCTTACCTTCGGTATGGCCCCCGTTCTCCGCTGCTCCTCCTCCTGGAATTTTGGACGCACCAGTACTTTGTAGCGCGCCGTATTTTAAAGCCGAGAGAGTCATCACTAGGCTATGGTCACATGACGCCGGGATCAACCCCTGTCATGGAGGGTGTAATGTCCACTCTAATGTAGCGGCCATCTTAGAGTGAGGCCGATGAGACGTTTTAAATTATAGCATGGTGCCGGCAAGGCGATTTCGATTATGATGCCATGTAATGGTCCAGCACATTGGCCAAATCAATCCAAAAACGTGGTTTACAATTGGTTGCTAAGTAGATCGAGCAAATATGAAAGTCCAGGCTCTTTTCCGCTAGTATTGATTAATAGAGACCGGGTTAATGTCTGAAGTATACGGTATTACAATAATGAGTGACAACCCAGGTGATACCCGACTGAAGGTCAGTCACTTAAGAGAATCAGTCATATAGCGCAATGCATATTATTTTCGGTTACCATGTTAAGAAGCAAAATGCATGTTGACGAGATAAGCCCCTATCATGGATAACGAAATATCTGTTCTGATTCGGTGGCCATATTAGAGTGGTGCCGGCGAGGCGATTTTTGGTTGTGGTATAGTGCCGGCGAGGCGAATTTGGTTGTGTTGTAGTATAATACTGCAGCACACTGGTCAAATAGGTCGCAATACTCCGTGATTTAAAATTAATCGCTTTAGTAGATTGAGTAGATATGGAAGTCTAGGCTTTTTATCGCCAGTACCAAAAATGGGTCAATGTCGAAAGTAGATGGTGTCACTATAATAAATGACAACCAAGGTAATACCTGACTGATAGCTAGTTGTTTAAGAGGATCAGTCAAGTAGAGTAGTACATATTATTTTCGGTTATGGTAGATATGTTAAAGTAGTGGAAAATAAGGGAGGCGCATCCAGCCATACTCTCACCAGACTGAAGCGTAAACAGAGGATTGTGGTTCCCAGATGAGATAGATATAATGAAATATCGTGACATGCAAGATCTCAAAGTGTTGAGGTAACCCCAATAGACAGTGCAGTGGAGGGTAGGCGGTCAAGTATATCTTAGAACCGGTTGCCAAGTTTTATAAAAGATGTTATGCCGGCACTGCAAAGTTGCAGGAGAAAGGGGTAATGCACCATAAGGCAATATTATACAAAATTATAAAAGTGCTCTACACAAAAATTTACAACATGTATACGGAATCACATATTGTTAAGCAAGAGGTTGTAGCTTCGAAGGAGAGAATAGGTGATATACCTGTGGAAAAATAGAAAAGTGTTACAGCAATTTGTTTCTTACAGAGTAACATAACATCCTTCCATTTGTTCAGCCTGGTTAAATTAGCATCTCCTTTGTATTGAGGGAAGCAAGGTTCCTAATTGCAAATACAGGTGTGGAAAAGGGGAGATTTATTGTTCTGGGGGAGAAATTACATCAAAAAATAATGAAGTTCTTTATCTGTATTATGTCCCCTTTGTGTCGCTCGCAAACGGCAAATCCATTTGGCTTCCCTCTGTCTAACAGTTAGCTCCCGGTCACCCCCTCTTTTATCCAATGGTATCTGATCAATTCCATGGAACCAAAATGAGGTATCATTTGGATGTTTCTCATCATAGTGTGAGCTTACAGGGTAGCGTTTATCTTTATTGATGATAGCCCTTCTGTGCTCTTGGATTCTAGATTTCAGAGGGCGGATGGTGCTCCCCACATAAATGATGTTACAACTACATCCTAAGACGTAGATTACGTGAGTCGTGTTACAATTGATGAAGCTATTGATCTTATAGTTTTTCGAGGTGTTGTAACTAAAATTCGTCTTTTTGTTTAGGCCTGAGTCGCAAACAATACATGACCCGCATGTGTAAAAACCCGAGGGTTTAGATGGAAACCATGACTCGCGTGGGGTGGTTACGTAACTCTGGCATAGATCATCCCTGAGAGACCTTCCTTTCCTGTACGAAATGAGTGGTCTGTGAGGTATTTGGTCCCATAGCCCGGAGGCACTTTGCAGTATGTCCCAATGTTTCCTCAACACATTGTGGATTCGATTGCTGTTGGAATTGTATTGAGTTGTAAAGGTAATACTACGATCAGTTTCTTTGTGTTGTCTTGCATTAGGTGTTGAGTTTAAAGTATCTTCCCTACGTAGGTTCCTCGCCTTTTGTATTGCTGTATCCACTACCTTCTGTTTATAGCCCCTTTTTAGGAACGTATTTTTTGCACTGGCCAGATTTTGAGTATAGGAGTGTTCCTCGCTACAGTTTCTACGTAGTCTTACCATCTCGCCGTATGGTATGTTTTCCACTACAGCGCGAGGGTGAGCACTGTCTGCATGCAGTACAGAGTTGCATGAAGTCTCTTTCCTGTATAATTTACTGTGTACCACCCCCTCCGTTATGTAAAAACAGATGTCTAGAAAATTGATAGTTTCCTTGCTGTGTGTCATGGTCAATTTTACGTTATGTTTATTGCTGTTGAGGTATGCGTGGAACTGTAGTAGGGATTCGACCGAGCCAGACCACAATACGATAATATCGTCGATGTACCTCCCCCAGAACACAATGTGTTCGGTCCAGGGGGAGGCGCATTTATTCCAGGCATGCACCTTCTCAAAATGGCCCATGAACAGACAAGCGTACGATGGTGCTGCCTTTGAACCCATGGCGGTGCCACGGGTCTGGTGATACCAGGCGGAATCGTGTAGGAAGTAGTTGTTGCTGAGAATGATATTTGTCATATCCAATAACATGTTATTGAAATCATGCTTATCAGCTGGTTCCCTGTCCAAAAAAGATTGCAGTGCCTCCATGCCCATGTCTCTGTGGATACAAGTGTATAAACTTTCAACGTCAAATGTGACGAAGGAAAGTTCATCTGACCACTGAAAATTGTTTAGTTTTGCTAAGATGTCCTTGCTGTCTTTGACATAAGATGGAAGATTTATTACGTATTTCTGTAAGTGGAGATCCACGAACTCTGAAATTTTCTCCGTGGGGGACCCAATTCCAGAGATGATTGGACGTCCTGGTGGAAAAGCCCCCCCCTTGTGGACTTTGGGCAGGATATATATGCATGGAAATCGTGGTTTGGTTACCCTAAGATATTTTAGTTCATCTTCTGATAGCAGGCCCGTTTCTTTCCATTCTAGCAGTTTAGCTGTTATCATGCCAGTTACTTCATTGATAGGATTGTGAGGGATGCGTTTGTAGCAACTCGTGTCACTGAGTTGGCGATCAATTTCAGACATGTAGTCACAAAGATTCATAACCACAACATTCCCGCCCTTATCTGCCTCTTTAATGACAATTGTTTTATCTGCCTTGAGTCTTTCCAAGGCCTGTCGTTGTTTGGCGGAAATGTTGTGATTAGGAATGGTAGAGAGTACTCCGGTGTCTTCAAGTTTGTACAGGTCTGCAGACACCCTTTCATAAAAAGTATCAATGTTCGGATGGTAGTTAAAGGTAGGAGTGAACGTGGATCTGCATTTGAGGTGACTTTCCATACTGTAATCTTGCTCTATTGCTAGATTCCTTAACATGGTGGACATGTCTTGTTCCTGATCTTCATCTAGGTTATATAGCAGTAGGGTTGTGCGAATATCCGCCACTGTGTGTGGTACTGGAGGGGTAACCTCTCTCTGCGGTGGGACCCTAGGTGTTTGACGTGAAAAGAAATCTTTTAGTTTTAACAATCTGACAAACTTAAAAAGATCAATATGTACATCGGTCATATCTCCATATTGTGCTGGGCAGAAACTGAGACCCTTACTCAGGACAGCCAGTTCGTATTCATCAAGTGTTTTATTTGACAGGTTAACAATCTTTAAGTCATCAGTACATTCTGGTACACATATTTCATGGATGGGAATAGGCAGAGCTGTTATTTCTGTTTGGCTCCCATCCCTGTCTTGGGTATTGCTCCTGTTTCTGTACCTGGCCTTTGCCCGCCTTCCGCCCCTCCTTGTCTTTGTATAGCCCTTTGGGGTTTGGGTTGGTCCTTTTTCTGTTGTAGGCGGCTGCTTGTCCGTATTTTGGCTAGCTCCTTCTGAAAAGAAGAAGCACCTTCTTCTAAAGGGAGATCTATTGTTGAGTTAGACCTAGTACTATTCACTGAGGTGGTAGATGCCCCACTCTCAGAACGCGCTTCCTCGCTTATTTCCCTTTCTTCGCGCACCCTCTTTCTCTCTTCTGCCCCTTGGACTTGATCAAATTTCTTGGCGAACGTATAGATTCGCCCATCTCTATAGTCCCTGGCATCTCGCCTAATTTTTTTCATTTTCTTTTCTTTTAGATACATTTGGTGTTCCTCCATCACCTTTTTAAGTATGGCAAAGTTTTTTTCTATAAGATCCTTGGGTTCTAGACTGTTAATTTCAATTATCAGTGCATCAATTTCAGCCATTAATTTCTCACCCTTCTCCTGAGCATGGCGGATTAATATTCTCATCATGACTTCAGAGGCTTGTTCTAGGAATAGGAGGATTCTCAGGCCCCTTGGGACCTTTTTATTAGATAAATATTGCGTGAGGGTAGCCCCATCCCACCAGCGCGAGAGTTCTAATTTTTTTAGGCGCTCTAGTTTAAGGAATAGGGTTTTTAAGCTGGGTTTGCTAGTTTCAGCAGGAGTAGAAGTCTCATTGGATCTATTGGGACCAAAGAGGTTGAGAGCCATTTACAGAAACAGGTACAGAAACAGGAGCAATACCCAAGACAGGGATGGGAGCCAAACAGAAATAACAGCTCTGCCTATTCCCATCCATGAAATATGTGTACCAGAATGTACTGATGACTTAAAGATTGTTAACCTGTCAAATAAAACACTTGATGAATACGAACTGGCTGTCCTGAGTAAGGGTCTCAGTTTCTGCCCAGCACAATATGGAGATATGACCGATGTACATATTGATCTTTTTAAGTTTGTCAGATTGTTAAAACTAAAAGATTTCTTTTCACGTCAAACACCTAGGGTCCCACCGCAGAGAGAGGTTACCCCTCCAGTACCACACACAGTGGCGGATATTCGCACAACCCTACTGCTATATAACCTAGATGAAGATCAGGAACAAGACATGTCCACCATGTTAAGGAATCTAGCAATAGAGCAAGATTACAGTATGGAAAGTCACCTCAAATGCAGATTCACGTTCACTGCTACTTTTAACTACCATCCCAGCATTGATACTTTTTATGAAAGGGTGTCTGCAGACCTGTACAAACTTGAAGACACCGGAGTACTCTCTACCATTCCTAATCACAACATTTCCGCCAAACAACGACAGGCCTTGGAAAGACTCAAGGCAGATAAAACAATTGTCATTAAAGAGGCAGATAAGGGCGGGAATGTTGTGGTTATGAATCTTTGTGACTACATGTCTGAAATTGATCGCCAACTCAGTGACACGAGTTGCTACAAACGCATCCCTCACAATCCTATCAATGAAGTAACTGGCATGATAACAGCTAAACTGCTAGAATGGAAAGAAACGGGCCTGCTATCAGAAGATGAACTAAAATATCTTAGGGTAACCAAACCACGATTTCCATGCATATATATCCTGCCCAAAGTCCACAAGGGGGGGGCTTTTCCACCAGGACGTCCAATCATCTCTGGAATTGGGTCCCCCACGGAGAAAATTTCAGAGTTCGTGGATCTCCACTTACAGAAATACGTAATAAATCTTCCATCTTATGTCAAAGACAGCAAGGGCATCTTAGCAAAACTAAACAATTTTCAGTGGTCAGATGAACTTTCCTTTGTCACATTTGACGTTGAAAGTTTATACACTTGTATCCACAGAGACATGGGCATGGAGGCACTGCAATCTTTTTTGGACAGGGAACCAGCTGATAAGCATGATTTCAATAACATGTTATGGGATATGACAAATATCATTCTCAGCAACAACTACTTCCTACACGATTCCGCCTGGTATCACCAGACCCGTGGCACCGCCATGGGTTCAAAGGCAGCACCATCGTACGCTTGTCTGTTCATGGGCCATTTTGAGAAGGTGCATGCCTGGAATAAATGCGCCTCCCCCTGGACCGAACACATTGTGTTCTGGGGGAGGTACATCGACGATATTATCGTATTGTGGTCTGGCTCGGTCGAATCCCTACTACAGTTCCACGCATACCTCAACAGCAATAAACATAACGTAAAATTGATCATGACACACAGCAAGGAAACTATCAATTTTCTAGACATCTGTTTTTACATAACGGAGGGGGTGGTACACAGTAAATTATACAGGAAAGAGACTTCATGCAACTCTGTACTGCATGCAGACAGTGCTCACCCTCGCGCTGTAGTGGAAAACATACCATACGGCGAGATGGTAAGACTACGTAGAAACTGTAGCGAGGAACACTCCTATACTCAAAATCTGGCCAGTGCAAAAAATAGGTTCCTAAAAAGGGGCTATAAACAGAAGGTAGTGGATACAGCAATACAAAAGGCGAGGAACCTACGTAGGGAAGATACTTTAAACTCAACACCTAATGCAAGACAACACAAAGAAACTGATCGTAGTATTACCTTTACAACTCAATACAATTCCAACAGCAATCGAATCCACAATGTGTTGAGGAAACATTGGGACATACTGCAAAGTGCCTCCGGGCTATGGGACCAAATACCTCACAGACCACTCATTTCGTACAGGAAAGGAAGGTCTCTCAGGGATGATCTATGCCAGAGTTACGTAACCACCCCACGCGAGTCATGGTTTCCATCTAAACCCTCGGGTTTTTACACATGCGGGTCATGTATTGTTTGCGACTCAGGCCTAAACAAAAAGACGAATTTTAGTTACAACACCTCGAAAAACTATAAGATCAATAGCTTCATCAATTGTAACACGACTCACGTAATCTACGTCTTAGGATGTAGTTGTAACATCATTTATGTGGGGAGCACCATCCGCCTTCTGAAATCTAGAATCCAAGAGCACAGAAGGGCTATCATCAATAAAGATAAACGCTACCCTGTAAGCTCACACTATGATGAGAAACATCCAAATGATACCTCATTTTGGTTCCATGGAATTGATCAGATACCATTGGATAAAAGAGGGGGTGACCGGGAGCTAACTGTTAGACAGAGGGAAGCCAAATGGATTTGCCGTTTGCGAGCGACACAAAGGGGACATAATACAGATAAAGAACTTCATTATTTTTTGATGTCATTTCTCCCCCAGTACAATAAATCTCCCCTTTTCCACACCTGTATTTGCAATTAGGAACCTTGCTTCCCTCAATACAAAGGAGATGCTAATTTAACCAGGCTGAACAAATGGAAGGATGTTATGTTACTCTGTAAGAAACAAATTGCTGTAACACTTTTCTATTTTTCCACAGGTATATCACCTATTCTCTCCTTCGAAGCTACAACCTCTTGCTTAACAATATGTGATTCCGTATACATGTTGTAAATTTTTGTGTAGAGCACTTTTATAATTTTGTATAATATTGCCTTATGGTGCATTACCCCTTTCTCCTGCAACTTTGCAGTGCCGGCATAACATCTTTTATAAAACTTGGCAACCGGTTCTAAGATATACTTGACCGCCTACCCTCCACTGCACTGTCTATTGGGGTTACCTCAACACTTTGAGATCTTGCATGTCACGATATTTCATTATATCTATCTCATCTGGGAACCACAATCCTCTGTTTTCGCTTCAGTCTGGTGAGAGTATGGCTGGATGCGCCTCCCTTATTTTCCACTACTTTAACATATCTACCATAACCGAAAATAATATGTACTACTCTACTTGACTGATCCTCTTAAACAACTAGCTATCAGTCAGGTATTACCTTGGTTGTCATTTATTATAGTGACACCATCTACTTTCGACATTGACCCATTTTTGGTACTGGCGATAAAAAGCCTAGACTTCCATATCTACTCAATCTACTAAAGCGATTAATTTTAAATCACGGAGTATTGCGACCTATTTGACCAGTGTGCTGCAGTATTATACTACAACACAACCAAATTCGCCTCGCCGGCACTATACCACAACCAAAAATCGCCTCGCCGGCACCACTCTAATATGGCCGCCGAATCAGAACAGATATTTCGTTATCCATGAAAGGGGCTTATCTCGTCAACATGCATTTTGCTTCTTAACATGGTAACCGAAAATAATATGCATTGCGCTATATGACTGATTCTCTTAAGTGACTGACCTTCAGTCGGGTATCACCTGGGTTGTCACTCATTATTGTAATACCGTATACTTCAGACATTAACCCGGTCTCTATTAATCAATACTAGCGGAAAAGAGCCTGGACTTTCATATTTGCTCGATCTACTTAGCAACCAATTGTAAACCACGTTTTTGGATTGATTTGGCCAATGTGCTGGACGATTACATGGCATCATAATCGAAATCGCCTTGCCGGCACCATGCTATAATTTAAAACGTCTCATCGGCCTCACTCTAAGATGGCCGCTACATTAGAGTGGACATTACACCCTCCATGACAGGGGTTGATCCCGGCGTCATGTGACCATAGCCTAGTGACGACTCTCTCGGCTTTAAAATACGGCGCGCTACAAAGTACTGGTGCGTCCAAAATTCCAGGAGGAGGAGCAGCGGAGAACGGGGGCCATACCGAAGGTAAGCGAGACTACCGAGCATCGCTGAACTTAATTAAATGGGCGTCTGAGGGCCGGTTCAGATACGGCTGCAGAACTTGATATTTCTGATTACTTGCAGGCACCGTGGCGTTACTACGCTTCTGCGGACCCCTTTTGAAGCCGGAGACTTCGTTGGGTGGTTAGACTCCCTTTCCCCTCTGGAGTTCCCCCGAGGTACACCTTTTTATATTAGGTGCAATTGCAGTCATTGGGGGAATTAGTACATTAGGGCGGGATCGAGGGTTTATCTATTAACATACAACCAACGTATGGCAATCATTAGTAGTTTATCGTTGTTATCAATCTCTAAAAATATGTCGTTTTAATTGCCTTATGCTCCTGAAACAGCGCTGGTTGATGTATAATAACGTGAAATTGTCATTTTTTGTATGCTGACTTCAGTGATTTACATGCCGCCCAACAAAGGAGCACAGTCACCATTATGCCTATCTACAAACTACTCCGTGACTCTGCCACTTGACACAATTAACAGAAGGGGGCTTACAACTGGTTATTACAAATGGGGACATCAAATGGGACCAAAAGATTTATATTGGTCTATGACACCTATTTAAATGTGACGACTATCTCTCTTTATATGCAGGACTATGATTATAAGAACATGGTTTTTTAACACATATATTTATAGGACCAATTCTCACATATCCTTTCAACCTCCTACATACAGGGGTCCGGATTTGTTACTTTTATTGACCTATCATAGTGACAGCGACCTGATATTTCGTGGGAACTTGGGCCTTCATTTCACTTGGACTTCAACATATAGCATTCTGCAGGTACTATATACCTTCAATTTAGATACATTCTCTCTAAAGGGGTCACCTTAATCGCCTTGCTGGTTATCTTCCATTACCTACATTAACAAAAGTCACCTTGTGGCATGAAAGGTAGTTCAACATCTTAGACTCCTACAACCCGCTATATTATTCTGCTTTGTAACTACCTTAATTCATATTTAATATAGTTCTCCTTCCTTGATGTTCCCCTTTCTTTCATCATTATAAACAGGAACTCATTGTTCCCGTGAGAAAAATCGAATCTGTAAATAATATTGCTCTTACGAATCTTCGTATAACAAGTTTTTTTATATAGGTACACATTGTGACCCACTGTGACTGCCCTTCAAATTATTCTTGAAGAAGCACGATATCGAGAGTAACCGCACAGACTAGACTGTCTAAAACATGGTGAGCGGTAATATTCTCTCAACCATCTCCTCATGCATTTCAGGGTCTTTTGACCTGTTGACTTTGGACCTTTTCACTAGGGAACCTCCTCCTTTTCCTTGGATTTCAATCTTACAAACTCTTGGATTTCAAGCTTGAGCACAGGGTAATCGGATCACTTTTTTTCACCATGTTCTTTATTTACTTCTTCACACTGGGAATAAGGACATCTGAATCACAACTTGTCTTTCTATCTCTCTTTTCTAAGGGTCTGTATGACCCGAATACTTGCACATCTCGGGTGCCTAATTCTCCAATAGGCATGGTATGGTGTTTTTAACCAGGACCAAGCACTTTTGGCTTGGACTTGCGTTGTGACTGCATAGTACCGGTGAGGGGGTATATGCTTTCACGAGGCAATTTTTTAAAATTTGAAATTGACACCTAGTAATTGTACAACTTGGCTAATGTATCTGGATCTATGGGTGCGCACGTTGATGCAATTTGACTTGGACTGGTGCCCCCTCTGGGCAAACGTCTTTTTAATATTTGACAAATACTTATATATGTCAATGTATTTTTGCAGCCCTGATGAAATTCCCAAGGCACGAATGGGAATGAAACGCGTTGGCTGTGCCGCTGTACATGAAAATAAAGAAAACTTTTACAAATAAGAACCGAAGATCTACAATTCTTTTTGGACTTCCGTATACTATTGACTTCACTGTGTGCGCCTCTCTGCTCTTACATAACCATTGGTCTGATATACATCCGTGGCAGCGGATGGTGAGAGTAGCCGCACCGCCTAACAATTTTGAAACAGACGAAGTGGATGTGCGAAACCCTAGTCAGCTGCTGGTTGCTTCTGTTTATTGTTTAAAATTGACTGTTTTGCACTTCACTTTATTCGAAAAAACTGTTTTTTCATTACAATGCCTAACTTCGCAGATGGGAGAGAGGAAATGGCTCTCAACCTCTTTGGTCCCAATAGATCCAATGAGACTTCTACTCCTGCTGAAACTAGCAAACCCAGCTTAAAAACCCTATTCCTTAAACTAGAGCGCCTAAAAAAATTAGAACTCTCGCGCTGGTGGGATGGGGCTACCCTCACGCAATATTTATCTAATAAAAAGGTCCCAAGGGGCCTGAGAATCCTCCTATTCCCAACATTTGAAGACCTAGGAGAGGGTCTACTCAAAGAATGGGAGAGTAACTTAGAACAAGCCTCTGAAGTCATGATGAGAATATTAATCCGCCATGCTCAGGAGAAGGGTGAGAAATTAATGGCTGAAATTGATGCACTGATAATTGAAATTAACAGTCTAGAACCCAAGGATCTTATAGAAAAAAACTTTGCCATACTTAAAAAGGTGATGGAGGAACACCAAATGTATCTAAAAGAAAAGAAAATGAAAAAAATTAGGCGAGATGACAGGGACTATAGAGATGGGCGAATCTATACGTTCGCCAAGAAATTTGATCAAGTCCAAGGGGCAGAAGAGAGAAAGAGGGTGCGTGAAGAAAGGGAAATAAGCGAGGAAGCGCGTTCTGAGAGTGGGGCATCTACCACCTCAGTGAATAGTACTAGGTCTAACTCAACAATAGATCTCCCTTTAGAAGAAGGTGCTTCTTCTTTTCAGAAGGAGCTAGCCAAAATACGGACAAGCAGCCGCCTACAACAGAAAAAGGACCAACCCAAACCCCAAAGGGCTATACAAAGACAAGGAGGGGCGGAAGGCGGGCAAAGGCCAGGTACAGAAACAGGAGCAATACCCAAGACAGGGATGGGAGCCAAACAGAAATAACAGCTCTGCCTATTCCCATCCATGAAATATGTGTACCAGAATGTACTGATGACTTAAAGATTGTTAACCTGTCAAATAAAACACTTGATGAATACGAACTGGCTGTCCTGAGTAAGGGTCTCAGTTTCTGCCCAGCACAATATGGAGATATGACCGATGTACATATTGATCTTTTTAAGTTTGTCAGATTGTTAAAACTAAAAGATTTCTTTTCACGTCAAACACCTAGGGTCCCACCGCAGAGAGAGGTTACCCCTCCAGTACCACACACAGTGGCGGATATTCGCACAACCCTACTGCTATATAACCTAGATGAAGATCAGGAACAAGACATGTCCACCATGTTAAGGAATCTAGCAATAGAGCAAGATTACAGTATGGAAAGTCACCTCAAATGCAGATCCACGTTCACTCCTACTTTTAACTACCATCCCAGCATTGATACTTTTTATGAAAGGGTGTCTGCAGACCTGTACAAACTTGAAGACACCGGAGTACTCTCTACCATTCCTAATCACAACATTTCCGCCAAACAACGACAGGCCTTGGAAAGACTCAAGGCAGATAAAACAATTGTCATTAAAGAGGCAGATAAGGGCGGGAATGTTGTGGTTATGAATCTTTGTGACTACATGTCTGAAATTGATCGCCAACTCAGTGACACGAGTTGCTACAAACGCATCCCTCACAATCCTATCAATGAAGTAACTGGCATGATAACAGCTAAACTGCTAGAATGGAAAGAAACGGGCCTGCTATCAGAAGATGAACTAAAATATCTTAGGGTAACCAAACCACGATTTCCATGCATATATATCCTGCCCAAAGTCCACAAGGGGGGGGCTTTTCCACCAGGACGTCCAATCATCTCTGGAATTGGGTCCCCCACGGAGAAAATTTCAGAGTTCGTGGATCTCCACTTACAGAAATACGTAATAAATCTTCCATCTTATGTCAAAGACAGCAAGGACATCTTAGCAAAACTAAACAATTTTCAGTGGTCAGATGAACTTTCCTTCGTCACATTTGACGTTGAAAGTTTATACACTTGTATCCACAGAGACATGGGCATGGAGGCACTGCAATCTTTTTTGGACAGGGAACCAGCTGATAAGCATGATTTCAATAACATGTTATTGGATATGACAAATATCATTCTCAGCAACAACTACTTCCTACACGATTCCGCCTGGTATCACCAGACCCGTGGCACCGCCATGGGTTCAAAGGCAGCACCATCGTACGCTTGTCTGTTCATGGGCCATTTTGAGAAGGTGCATGCCTGGAATAAATGCGCCTCCCCCTGGACCGAACACATTGTGTTCTGGGGGAGGTACATCGACGATATTATCGTATTGTGGTCTGGCTCGGTCGAATCCCTACTACAGTTCCACGCATACCTCAACAGCAATAAACATAACGTAAAATTGACCATGACACACAGCAAGGAAACTATCAATTTTCTAGACATCTGTTTTTACATAACGGAGGGGGTGGTACACAGTAAATTATACAGGAAAGAGACTTCATGCAACTCTGTACTGCATGCAGACAGTGCTCACCCTCGCGCTGTAGTGGAAAACATACCATACGGCGAGATGGTAAGACTACGTAGAAACTGTAGCGAGGAACACTCCTATACTCAAAATCTGGCCAGTGCAAAAAATAGGTTCCTAAAAAGGGGCTATAAACAGAAGGTAGTGGATACAGCAATACAAAAGGCGAGGAACCTACGTAGGGAAGATACTTTAAACTCAACACCTAATGCAAGACAACACAAAGAAACTGATCGTAGTATTACCTTTACAACTCAATACAATTCCAACAGCAATCGAATCCACAATGTGTTGAGGAAACATTGGGACATACTGCAAAGTGCCTCCGGGCTATGGGACCAAATACCTCACAGACCACTCACTTCGTACAGGAAAGGAAGGTCTCTCAGGGATGATCTATGCCAGAGTTACGTAACCACCCCACGCGAGTCATGGTTTCCATCTAAACCCTCGGGTTTTTACACATGCGGGTCATGTATTGTTTGCGACTCAGGCCTAAACAAAAAGACGAATTTTAGTTACAACACCTCGAAAAACTATAAGATCAATAGCTTCATCAATTGTAACACGACTCACGTAATCTACGTCTTAGGATGTAGTTGTAACATCATTTATGTGGGGAGCACCATCCGCCCTCTGAAATCTAGAATCCAAGAGCACAGAAGGGCTATCATCAATAAAGATAAACGCTACCCTGTAAGCTCACACTATGATGAGAAACATCCAAATGATACCTCATTTTGGTTCCATGGAATTGATCACATACCATTGGATAAAAGAGGGGGTGACCGGGAGCTAACTGTTAGACAGAGGGAAGCCAAATGGATTTGCCGTTTGCGAGCGACACAAAGGGGACATAATACAGATAAAGAACTTCATTATTTTTTGATGTAATTTCTCCCCCAGTACAATAAATCTCCCCTTTTCCACACCTGTATTTGCAATTAGGAACCTTGCTTCCCTCAATACAAAGGAGATGCTAATTTAACCAGGCTGAACAATTGGAAGGATGTTATGTTACTCTGTAAGAAACAAATTGCTGTAACACTTTTCTATTTTTCCACAGGTATATCACCTATTCTCTCCTTCGAAGCTACAACCTCTTGCTTAACAATATGTGATTCCGTATACATGTTGTAAATTTTTGTGTAGAGCACTTTTATAATTTTGTATAATATTGCCTTATGGTGCATTACCCCTTTCTCCTGCAACTTTGCAGTGCCGGCATAACATCTTTTATAAAACTTGGCAACCGGTTCTAAGATATACTTGACCGCCTACCCTCCACTGCACTGTCTATTGGGGTTACCTCAACACTTTGAGATCTTGCATGTCACGATATTTCATTATATCTATCTCATCTGGGAACCACAATCCTCTGTTTACGCTTCAGTCTGGTGAGAGTATGGCTGGATGCGCCTCCCTTATTTTCCACTACTTTAACATATCTACCATAACCGAAAATAATATGTACTACTCTACTTGACTGATCCTCTTAAACAACTAGCTATCAGTCAGGTATTACCTTGGTTGTCATTTATTATAGTGACACCATCTACTTTCGACATTGACCCATTTTTGGTACTGGCGATAAAAAGCCTAGACTTCCATTTTTTTTTTTTTTTTTTTTTTAAATATATTTTTATTGCAGGAATTAGTAAATCGTTACAATATCGACCAGCTTTGTATCATAAGCAATATCAACAGAATAAGACCCTCTGGCCCCCCACCGTAAGTCCCGAACACAGCCATCCGGCCCACAACCCTGGGGTCGGGCGGCGAAATGCAATGGGGGATCAGTAGGATGCTTGAGCTGGTCCGGATAATTCACTGTCCGTCATCTGCTTTTCTAAACAAGCCTATAAACCCAAAAGAAACCCCCCCCTCAAAGGACTACTTAATCAAAAGAAAACCCCACCCAACCCCACCATCAGCGCCAGGGAGCCACCTACACAGGATCTGCCATGGGACCCACGGGGAAAGCAATAGAACTATCAGTACAAACGTTTACCGGGACTCGGGGCGAGTCGCTCCTTCACCTTCGGAGTCGCTGGGGGCACAATAATCCCTGAGGGCCTGCACTAACATTTCCCACTCCAACGCGGCCTCCTGCGCCTTCTCATTGCGTTGCCTCCAAGCTAGTTGATACCTCAGCGCACTCTCCCCCGCCGCCCATTTCAAAAGCTCACTGTGCCACCTGCTGCCTGTCGGACCAACTCGTGCCTTCCAGTTCCTGGTCACCTCTCGTTTAGCAAGGAGGAGCCCTAGGTCGACAAATTTACTAGAAATTTTATTCCTGGGGGTATGGGGGAACCAGTGCAGGAGCCCCACCGCCGCATCGAATGATAAGGATCTCCCCGTCACCTCCTCCAGGGTCGTCTCTACTTCCTGCCAGTAAGATGACAGACCTGGACAGGCCCATAACATATGTAGGAGGTCCGCTTCCTGAGCCGGACATCTAGGGCACGCCGCCGAATTCGTGGCAAAATACCGCCTGATTTTCACCGGGGTCAGGTACGCTCTATGGAGAACGTAATAGTGGACCAGCTGAAAACGGGCGTTGCGTGTGCCCTTCCAGGCTCGTCTCACTAACTGGGACCAAGTCGTCTCCGGGATCTCCCTACCAATGTCCTCCTCCCAGCGGTTTCTTAGAGTGGTGAGCGGAGCCAACCCTTCGTTAATCAACCTGCCGTAGAGGCAAGTGACCGCCTTCACCGTGCCCGCCGACATCATCACGTACTGGCACACCTGAGATAAGGGGGGTTCCTCCTGCCCGTTCTTCCAGTGTGCCTGGATCGCTCGCATAATGGCCGAGTGTAGCAGAAAGTCACCACGGGGGATCTCGAAGCGGTCAATAAGATCCTGGAAGGACAAGAGCGCTCCGTCCTCGTACAGATCCCCAACCAGCTGTAAGCCGGCATCCTCCCAGGCCGCCAAGCGTGACCAATCCCCTCCATGGGGGAGGGCCGTCAACATCCCCAACGGTATTTCAGGCGCATATGGTATCCTCAGTTGGCCCCGGGCGTGGGCCCGGTTCCAACACAGGCGGATAGTCCGCTCCTCCATCGTCAAGTCCCGCAGGGCCAAACGTTGTCGCAGCGCTATATAGGATAGAACATGCCTGGCCATGCCCGTCCCCCTCCCGTCTTCCGGGCCCCGGAATTCCCTGGCGATCTCCTGGGTGTAGGTCTGGAGCTGCGCCGCCAGATAATACTTTTCAAAGTCCGGCACCGCGAGCCCCCCCTCGTCTTTCAGCCTCATCAGGGTTTTGAGGGCCACCCGCCGGCGGCCCGAACCCCAGAGGAATCCGACCACCATGGAGCGTAACAGTCGAAACGTGGCCGGTGGGACCCAGATCGGTAGAGTCCGGAAGTAATATAATAGCCAGGGAAGCGCCACCATTTTAAGCAGGGCGATCCGTCCCGCCACCGAGAGCGGCAGCGTGGCCCAAAAGGCCATGCTGCCTCGGAGTGCTCGAATGCTGCGGGCAATGTTCCCATCTAGGAGGTCGGGCTGGTCGTGATATACAAATACCCCGAGGTATTTGAAGCAGTCGGGTTCCCACCTAATCTCCCTACTTAGGGCAGGGGCGGGAGTGCCCCTGCGTATCGGAAAAAGACAGGTCTTGGGCCAGTTCACTCGGAGGCCCGAGACCTCCCCGAACTCTGTGAGCGCCACCGCCGCTCCACGTAAAGCGTCGAGCGGGTCCTCCAGGAAGAGCAACAGGTCGTCCGCATACAGCGAAACATAATGCGGGCCCGCAGGTGTCCACAAGCCCGTATAGTGGGCTCCCGATCGAAGGTGCAGCGCGAGTGGCTCCACCGCCAGCGCAAAGAGAAGCGGGGACAATGAACACCCTTGCCGCGTGCCTCGTTCTACCGGATACCGCGAGGAAATCAGTGGTCCCGCCCGGACCCTGGCCGATGCAGAGGCATATAGAACCGCGGTCCACCTGATGAAGCCCTCCCCGAGGCCGAATCTCCGCAGCACCGAGCAGAGGTAGTCCCACTCCAGGCTATCAAAAGCCTTCTCTAGGTCCACCGACAGGACGACCGGGGACGGGGCATCCACGAATGGTTCCCCTAGCAAACGGAACAACCTGCGAATATTCATAGTCGTGTTCCGCCGTGGGATGAAACCAGCTTGGTCTTCATGCACCAGGGAACTCATGTGTCCCAGCAGCCTCGAGGCCAAGATGCTGCTCAGTATTTTATAGTCCACCGTCAGCATCGATAGGGGACGGTAAGACCCCGGGTCGGACGAGTCTCGGCCTGGTTTAAGGAGAGGAACCACCAACGCCTCACACATCGAGCTCGGGAGTCGCCCCAGCCTCTTCGCCTCCCTGTAGACCACCAATAGTCGAGGGGCTAAGAGGTCAGCGTAAGCTGCATAAAACTCCACCGGCAGGCCATCCAGGCCCGGGGTCTTGTTTCTCGCCATCCGTTTAATGGCCCCGCGGATCTCCCCCAATTCAATGTCGGATCCCAGGGCTTTCGCCACTTCTTGCTCCACCGTGCGGAGCTCCAGTGGACGTAGATAATCATCAAGCCGGTCAGGGTCTCGTGCGGAACGACTACGGTATAAACATTCGTAATACTGCCGGAAGCAGCTAAGAATCTCCGGTTGGGTGTGTGCCTCGGTTCCGTCTGCCTTACGCATATTTGTCGTCAATTGGGACTGGCGCGTAGGGTTTGCCAACCACGCCAACAACGCGCTCGATCTGTCTCCCTCCGCGATGGATCGGACCGTGTAGGCCTTATAGTCAAAACAGCGGAGCCGTTCGACCTCTGCGGCCACCTTTTCCCTCGCCTCCGCCGTTTGTATTTGCAATTCCGGGTGTCCCGGGCGGCGAAGTTCGAGCTCGCGGAGTTTCCGATCCGCTGCATCTAAGTCAGCTAGGATAACGCGCCTCATGCCCACCTTCTTAGAAATACAGTAACCCCTCACCACTACCTTAAAAGCATCCCACTCTAACGCTCTGGTACTCGCGGTGCCGCCATTGGATGCAAAATATTCTAATACCTTGTCCCCCAGGTCCGCCCTGAAAACACTGTCCTCAAGGTTCTCGGGTCGCAGCTTCCAGGTGGGCACCGCCGGCGGTCCGGGGAACCAGCGAAGGTCCAGCAGGAGGGGGTTATGGTCCGAAATGGTCCTGGACAAGTACTCAGATCGGACCGCTGCCGAAACCAGTTCGGGCGACCCAAGAAAGCCATCAAGTCTGACATGCAACTCATGAAGGCTCGAGAAATATGAATAATCCCTAGATGCGGGGTGATGCGCTCTCCAGATGTCCGTCAAACCCCAGCGGGTCTGCCAATCCTGACGACCCTTAGCTGTGCGACGAACCGGAGAATCGGGAAGCGGCGGATGCGAGCGATCAATGTCTACGTCCACTACAGAATTGAAGTCTCCTCCAAGCAGAAGGGGCCCGGAGAAGAAGTGGGCCAACGAGCCCGATAACCTGGAAAGGAAGGCAGTCTGGTCTATGTTAGGAGCATACACACAGCAAACGTTCAAGTCCCTCCCTCCTAGAGTGCCCGAGATGGCCACATAACGCCCCTCCGGGTCTATCACTGTTCTCGTGACTTGAAAGGGGACCCCTGCCCTGATCCATATTAGCGCCCCTCTGGCATAAGCGGAGTACGACGTGGAAAAGACCTGCCCCCGCCATCTACGCTGTAGCGCCGCCCCTTCCGCCTTGTTCAGATGAGTTTCCTGCAGCAGCGCCATTTGCACTCCCCTACGCACTAAATAAGCGTGGACCTTGTGGCGCCTGGACATAGTATGAAGCCCCCTTACGTTCCAAGTGACACATTTCAAGTTAGCAACATCAGCCATTGTCCCATAACGTTCTCGCACAGTCTCCCCATCCGGGTCCCCACAAAGAAAAGACATCATTCCTCCCAGCACTGATGGCGGCCATTTTCCCCAACCAAAACCAAAACCAAACAACCCAAGAACGAACCAAACCCTCACCCACCCACCCCAGAACAGGACCCAAACTGCACCATCTAGATCCCATCCAAACCTCGCCTTCCAGCAACCCAATAACCCCTACTAATCCCACGGTCGCCACCGTAGGAAGGCCTTAAGGGCCAGGTGCGGGCCGGGCGGAGGCAGTGGGCCCTCGGCGCTCAGGCCACCAGGACTATATCAAGCCCTAAACAGTGCCAAAAACCTCTCTCGGGGCAGAAACGGGGGCACCCCACCCCCTCCCACCCTCCATGTCAGCAGCAATGGACGGCAACCGCCTCCCCCCTGCCGGGCCCCCACCCAAAATAAGGCAGCACACCCCATTACCCTTGTCCATCCAAAAGGTCCTCCACCGATTTCGGTGTGATTACCGGTGTAGGGGCACTATCAGTCACTGAGTCCTCCGAGTCCGATGGTGCCTCCTCTTCACCCAGGTTTTCCTCCTCCTCAATGGCTTCGTTCCGTGCACCCGACAATTCCGACAATACTTCCAACACACCCCTCCGCTCCGACGACGTCTCTACAGTTGAGGGCCCTCCCGTGCGGCCGCGGCGATTCCTGATCCTCCTGGATCGCCGTCTCTGTTCCGGCTCATCTGCCTGTTGGGACGAGGAGCCGAAGCCATCTTTCCCTGTCCTGTAAAGCTCGAGCCAGGCACAGACATCCTCCGGGGTGTCGAAGAACTGAGTTTTGTCATCGACTATGATGCGGAGCCTTGCAGGGTAGAGGAGCGAGTACTGGATGCCCTCGCTCCTGAGCTCGCGCTTGGCCGCCAGGAAGGAGAAACGCTTGCGTTGAGTCTCGTAGGTGTAATCCGGAAAGATGTTCACCTGGCTGTTCGCCACTTTGAATGGACCATTATGTCTGGCGGCGTTGAGGATTAAGTCCCTGTCCCGAAAGTGCAATAATCGCGCCACCACCGGCCTCGGGGTGCGTCCCTGCTGCGGTGGCCGTGCCGGGACTCTGTGGGCACGCTCCAGAGTGTAGAAGGAGGACAGCCCCTCCGGGGCCACCGTGTCACGGAGCCAGGTCTCCAAGTACGTCACCATGTCGCCATCCTCGATCTTTTCCGGGAGGCCCACTACACGAATGTTGTTCCTCCTGTTACGGCCTTCCGCATCCTCCGCCCTCTGCTCCAGGGTCGCTATTCGGGACAGGGCATCCTTCATCGTCGCAGCCAAGGTTCGCTGCGCCGGCTCCAAGGTTTTCACCGAGCTCTCCACTTCCTTGACCCGGTCCGAAAGTTTGCCATGGTCCGCTCTGAGGAGGCCTAGGCTCGCCGCCACCTGGGCAATGTCCTGTTGGAGGGCCGATCTCGTGGTCGTTATCGCCTCTAGGACGCGGTCGAACTGCTGTTGCATCGACGCGCCACCAGAACTCTTTGGGTCCCCATGCTCCTCTTTGTCCTGGGCTTCCGAGTCCGAGGCGGTTGGGGTAGTCCCCTTGGCTCCTCTAGGTTTCCCCATGTCGCCGGGGGCACTCCGTGAAAGTCCCGGAGTAGGCGTCTCCGGGTGCAGATGTCGACCACGACCCTCCCGGTTACTGGTCCTCAAATCGAGTGTGGGAGACCTCCTTCTCCAGGGCCTATGGAGACTTCTCCGCTTCGGCTCACGCCACCGCCACGGCGTCCGAGGGCACCGATGAGGGGGCGGAGACAACCGTCGTCGAGCCGGGCAGGCCCGCTCACCCGCTAGAGATCCGGGGTGAGGGTCACCAACTCCACCGGACGACGTGTGGCGCCAAAGTGTCGCGCCTCCCATGGAAGTGGACTGGCCGGGAAGACGTAGCTAGGTGCGGAGTCGCGAGATGGGCCACCGCCTGGGTCACAGGGCGTCCGCTCCCGGGGTCCCCTATAACGTGGGCATCCACCCGGCCACCCAACCGAGTGCAAACTCGTTGTGGGAAGTCCGATCCAATAGACAGCCAGTGCACAGAGCAGCCGGGGATGGCGAAGTCGGGCGCAAGTCACTGCTCGCGATGCTCCTCCAAGTCAGTGGGTCCGACCAGGGGGACAAAGAAGTCCGGGCGCCATGTTGGGTCGCACTCCGCGACTCCGCAAACTTCGGTTTTACTCCGGAGCAACCCTCGTCCGAGCCCCACCAGGGGCCCCGGCAGGTCGTCGTCGGTCCGCTCAGCAGAATGCGGGGTCTGGGGTGCCCCGCAGCCTCCGATTTACAGGATAAACCCGGGCTCAGTCCCGGAGCCGAGCTCTCAGGCGACCATCGCCATCGGCGCCCAAGCCACGCCCCCAAAAGCCTAGACTTCCATATCTACTCAATCTACTAAAGCGATTAATTTTAAATCACGGAGTATTGCGACCTATTTGACCAGTGTGCTGCAGTATTATACTACAACACAACCAAATTCGCCTCGCCGGCACTATACCACAACCAAAAATCGCCTCGCCGGCACCACTCTAATATGGCCGCCGAATCAGAACAGATATTTCGTTATCCATGATAGGGGCTTATCTCGTCAACATGCATTTTGCTTCTTAACATGGTAACCGAAAATAATATGCATTGCGCTATATGACTGATTCTCTTAAGTGACTGACCTTCAGTCGGGTATCACCTGGGTTGTCACTCATTATTGTAATACCGTATACTTCAGACATTAACCCGGTCTCTATTAATCAATACTAGCGGAAAAGAGCCTGGACTTTCATATTTGCTCGATCTACTTAGCAACCAATTGTAAACCACGTTTTTGGATTGATTTGGCCAATGTGCTGGACCATTACATGGCATCATAATCGAAATCGCCTTGCCGGCACCATGCTATAATTTAAAACGTCTCATCGGCCTCACTCTAAGATGGCCGCTACATTAGAGTGGACATTACACCCTCCATGACAGGGGTTGATCCCGGCGTCATGTGACCATAGCCTAGTGACGACTCTCTCGGCTTTAAAATACGGCGCGCTACAAAGTACTGGTGCGTCCAAAATTCCAGGAGGAGGAGCAGCGGAGAACGGGGGCCATACCGAAGGTAAGCGAGACTACCGAGCATCGCTGAACTTAATTAAATGGGCGTCTGAGGGCCGGTTCAGATACGGCTGCAGAACTTGATTTTTCTGATTACTTGCAGGCACCGTGGCGTTACTACGCTTCTGCGGACCCCTTTTGAAGCCGGAGACTTCGTTGGGTGGTTAGACTCCCTTTCCCCTCTGGAGTTCCCCCGAGGTACACCTTTTTATATTAGGTGCAATTGCAGTCATTGGGGGAAATAGTACATTAGGGCGGGATCGAGGGTTTATCTATTAACATACAACCAACGTATGGCAATCATTAGTAGTTTATCGTTGTTATCAATCTCTAAAAATATGTCGTTTTAATTGCCTTATGCTCCTGAAACAGCGCTGGTTGATGTATAATAACGTGAAATTGTCATTTTTTGTATGCTGACTTCAGTGATTTACATGCCGCCCAACAAAGGAGCACAGTCACCATTATGCCTATCTACAAACTACTCCGTGACTCTGCCACTTGACACAATTAACAGAAGGGGGCTTACAACTGGTTATTACAAATGGGGACATCAAATGGGACCAAAAGATTTATATTGGTCTATGACACCTATTTAAATGTGACGACTATCTCTCTTTATATGCAGGACTATGATTATAAGAACATGGTTTTTTAACACATATATATATAGGACCAATTCTCACATATCCTTTCAACCTCCTACATACAGGGGTCCGGATTTGTTACTTTTATTGACCTATCATAGTGACAGCGACCTGATATTTCGTGGGAACTTGGACCTTCATTTCACTTGGACTTCAACATATAGCATTCTGCAGGTACTATATACCTTCAATTTAGATACATTTTCTCTAAAGGGGTCACCTTAATCGCCTTGCTGGTTATCTTCCATTACCTACATTAACAAAAGTCACCTTGTGGCATGAAAGGTAGTTCAACATCTTAGACTCCTACAACCCGCTATATTACTCTGCTTTGTAACTACCTTAATTCATATTTAATATAGTTCTCCTTCCTTGATGTTCCCCTTTCTTTCATCATTATAAACAGGAACTCATTGTTCCCGTGAGAAAAATCGAATCTGTAAATAATATTGCTCTTACGAATCTTCGTATAACAATTTTTTTTATATAGGTACACATTGTGACCCACTGTGACTGCCCTTCAAATTATTCTTGAAGAAGCACGATATCGAGAGTAACCGCACAGACTAGACTGTCTAAAACATGGTGAGCGGTAATATTCTCTCAACCATCTCCTCATGCATTTCAGGGTCTTTTGACCTGTTGACTTTGGACCTTTTCACTAGGGAACCTCCTCCTTTTCCTTGGATTTCAATCTTACAAACTCTTGGATTTCAAGCTTGAGCACAGGGTAATCGGATCACTTTTTTTCACCATGTTCTTTATTTACTTCTTCACACTGGGAATAAGGACATCTGAATCACAACCTGTCTTTCTATCTCTCTTTTCTAAGGGTCTGTATGACCCGAATACTTGCACATCTCGGGTGCCTAATTCTCCAATAGGCATGGTATGGTGTTTTTAACCAGGACCAAGCACTTTTGGCTTGGACTTGCGTTGTGACTGCATAGTACCGGTGAGGGGGTATATGCTTTCACGAGGCAATTTTTTAAAATTTGAAATTGACACCTAGTAATTGTACAACTTGGCTAATGTATCTGGATCTATGGGTGCGCACGTTGATGCAATTTGACTTGGACTGGTGCCCCCTCTGGGCAAACGTCTTTTTAATATTTGACAAATACTTATATATGTCAATGTATTTTTGCAGCCCTGATGAAATTCCCAAGGCACGAATGGGAATGAAACGCGTTGGCTGTGCCGCTGTACATGAAAATAAAGAAAACTTTTACAAATAAGAACCGAAGATCTACAATTCTTTTTGGACTTCCGTATACTATTGACTTCACTGTGTGCGCCTCTCTGCTCTTACATAACCATTGGTCTGATATACATCCGTGGCAGCGGATGGTGAGAGTAGCCGCACCGCCTAACAATCTTGAAACAGACGAAGTGGATGTGCGAAACCCTAGTCAGCTGCTGGTTGCTTCTGTTTATTGTAGAAGCAGAAATACTCTTAAAATTACTGGCCAACAGACTCATTCCCCTAATCACCGGCCTGATACACCCGGACCAATCAGGCTTCATGCCTGGCCGGAACACCGGCCTGAACCTACAACGTCTAAATGGGGTACTGGGCAGACAATGCACGATCATGGAAAATGCAGCCCAACTCTGGAGGCAGGGTTATTCCGATGCCAGCAGACTGCTCTGGAAAACCAAACTCTCCGAATATAAAGCCTTGATCCAGAAATCGAAATCTGACTATTTCTGTTCCACAATCTGTACCGCTGCAAATAGCTCCAAAAGCATTTTTCAGATTCTGAACAGTCTTATTCACCCTGACTGCTCAAAAAAATTGACTCTACCCACACAGGCCCTCTGCGACAATCTAGCTCTGTTTTTTAATGAAAAAATAGAAGCCATTATTAGCAACTTGAGTACCACCCCTATTCTGTTCTGCCCCCCTTGTTCTGGGGAAGGTAATACCGACATCGGTACGGGGAACCCAGGATGGCAGCCTGCGGACTGTCTGCTGGAGATTCCCCCCATTACTGAGGCGGACTTCGACAGAATGGCTCGCGAAATCTCATCTGGATCACCTCTGGACCCTATCCCCCCTAAAATCTGGAAAGCCTCCGGAGAGGAACTCTTTCCTACTCTATGCAGGATCTGTAATCAATCTCTGCTTAGTGGCACAGTTCCTGTTTCTTGGAAACAGGCTCTTGTTTCTCCACTGCTAAAAAATCCTTCGTTAAATCCAGAGTGCCTACAGAACTACTGACCCATCTCCTTGCTACCGTTCCCTGCAAAAATTGCGGAACGTTGGGTGAGCTCATGTCTCTCTAAACATCTGGAGCAGCATCAATTTCTGGACGATATACAATTCGGCTTCCGTCCAGCCCACGGTACCGAAACAGCCCTACTTACTGCTATGGAGGACCTTTGAATGCGTGCAGACAGGGGTCAGGCAGTATCTCTGATTCTGCTGGACCTGTCTGACGCATTTGATACGGTAAATCATGGGATTCTACTGGAGAGACTGAGGGAGGCCGGGGTGGGTGGCACTGCCTTGCACTGGTTTCGTTCCTTCCTGCGGGATAGGAAGCAGGCTGTATCCCTTCCTCCGTTTCAATCTGCCTTCTCCCCGGTGTCTCATGGGGTACCTCAAGGCTCGTCCATCAGCCCGATTTTATTTAACGTGTATCTAAAACCATTGATCACGTTGATAAAATCTCACAGGCTAAAGGCCATCAATTACGCAGACGACACTCAACTCATCCTCTCCTGGGAGGGTGAGGAATCGATTCCTTTGGAATCCTTTCATGATTGTCTGCGAGACACGGCTGGCTGGCTACATAACAACTCACTACAGTTTAACGCCTCCAAAACTGAGGTTTTGTTCTGTGCTGGAAGTCGGATCCCTCGCCCTTTCCCGGTGGACTTTTGGCCCCCTGAATCCTCAGCAAAACCTCAGCCGGTTACCACTGTTCGCAATCTGGGTGTTATGATGGACAACAAACTGAGCATGGAAGCCCAGGTTGCGAAAACAGTGTCCACCTGTTCGGCCCTCATTCGATCCTTACGTAAGATCTTGCCACTACTTTCCTCACAGACCCGGGCTTTAATAGTCAGGGGTACTATTCTAAGTCGCCTTGACTATTGTAATGCACTGCTACTCGAGTCTCCAGGCCTGCTGCTAGACAGACTTCAAAGAGTACAATCTGCAGGGGCGTGGCTAGCAGCCGGCGATGGCGGCAGCTTAGAGGGAGAGCTCCGTGATTGAAGCGGCTCCCAGAGAAATCCGTACATTTATCCTTCGTCAGAATTTCCCAGGCGGGAAGGCAACGAAGCCCAGGACCGGGCGGCAGCAAATCAGACCAGCGGGACCTCAATCCGAGGTCGGGAAGTACAGTTTTGACAGTGCCCCGTGTGGGCCTGTGTGCGACATCCGGACCGGGGAACAGAGTGCGAGGCAGGCCTGGCAGGAAGTGGCCCGTCTCGGGCAGTGACTCACCGGAAGTGCCCGGCCGCGGAGAGCGACAGCAGGAAAGATACCGAGGCATCCAGCCACTATCACCGGACTTCAGGAGCCCGGAGTGCCTGGCGGGGGGCCCGTCTGAGGCGAGGGGGATACAGACCTAGACGCCCGGCGAAGACGGAGGCCGGCGCTCAGAGCGACGACATCGGGACCTGTGACCGCCATCTTGAGCAGCGGCGGCCAGAGCGCTGGGGCAGGCGGCGGAGGACCCGCGCTGCCTAATCAACCACACTGTAGCTCCTGGGCCCCCCCCGCCGACCGAGGGCGCACTGAGAGGAGGGGAGCCCGAGTACACGATAGACCTAAAGGCGCCCCCGCCCGTAATGGGCTCTGAGATCAGATGAGCGTCCGCGCGGGGCACTCACCTTAAATCCAGTAGGACCTGCCTGGCGGTAACTCGGGCCCCCCATCAACACCAGGGGACCCAAGCGGCAGATCCGACGGCCACGAGACAGGGGCGGCGCACGTGGAACTGGAGGGGGGCAGAGGAAGTTCTTCCAGGGTGGCATCAATCGGTTGCCTGCCCCACAAAAGAGTCCGAGACTCGACTGGCAGCCTCACTCCACCGAACTCGCAAGGGCACCACCAAACTACAGAAACCCTGTCCTACCTGCTATCGTCACTGGCCGCAGACACCAAAAACACCTCTCAGGGGGTACACCTAACCCCTGAACACAGCGTGGGCCCCTGGACGACCCCCGGCAGCGGTCTGGGGAAGGATAGATTGGAACGACCCCAGTGGACCTTGGGGTGAAGCACCTACACAAAGTTAGGCTGGCCCAGGAGACACCGAGATGGCCGGCAAGGGGCCTAAAAATGTGGCGGCGCAATCGCGCCTGGACTGGTTTGCATACGAAAAGCCCGGCTCTCCCTCACAGGAAGCCAGATCACAATCGAGCAAGACGGCCGAAGTGACCGGTGGCAAGAAGGCGACCATAGACGACGTCATGCGGGCCCTCACGCAGGTACAAGCCACGGTGGGGTCGATCTCAGCCGAGATCACACTTATAAGGGCGAACTTTCATAAGATGACAGAGAAGGTGAATAATATGGAGGTGGTGACCAAATCCTTGGTTGAAGACGTGTCGGAGCTGCAGATTAGTATGGAGCGCATCTCAAAAGAAAATAAGGAACTGCGCGACAAGCTCGATGACCAGGAAGGGCACTCGAGGCGGAACAACATCCGTATAATAGGTGTGCCAGAATCGGAAGACACGAGGGCGATGGACCTATATGTGGAGAACCTAATCAAAGAGACCCTAAAGCCCAAAGGACTCTCCGCCTTCTTCACAGTGGAAAGGGCGCACCGGGTCCCGGGGGGACGCCATAAGACAGGCGCTAACCCCAGACCGATCATAGCGAGGCTCTTCAATTTCAGAGATCGGGACGCCATCCTGCAGGCAGCAAGGAACTCGCCCCCCATTAAGATCCAAAACGCGACACTGGCATTCTTTCCTGACTACACGGCCGAGGTTGCACGGAGGAGGAGAACCTTTTTTGAAGTCAAAAAAGAACTGAGAGCCAGAGAAATCCCATACTCAATGCTTTTTCCGGCCAAGCTTCGGGTCGTGGCTGACAACAAAACTTGGTTTTTTGATTCCCCGGAGGTGGCGCAGGATTGGCTAGAGGGATGGAGGACGGCGGGCCTCCCTCGTCGCTCCAACAGACAGAACAAACACCGTACTGCTGGCTCCCGACAGGGCTCACAAGCCAACGACGAAGATGCAGAGTTACATTCCCCTTTGGCCGAACATCATGAGGACAGTGCCGACGGAGAACAATGAGTCACTGCTATTGTCTGATTGTATCGATGGACACGAAGACTGGCAAGGCCGCCTTGGACACTGGGCGGAGGGGCCTCCGCAGCTGAGGAAGGGGGCCGCTGACCACGGAGAATCCTTCACCCCAGCGAGCAAGTACTATGTTATGGGTTGGGATCAGGCACTCTGCTGAGTTGGGGGGGCGGGCAGTTTTTAGTCCGTTGAGCAGGGGGGCAGGGAGGGGGGGAGTTGGGGGTAGGATGGGGTTTTGGTTCTTAGTTTCTACACAGGGTCAAGATAGCTACAATGGGACACACGAACATAGAATGGTGGTGTCACGATACAGCACGCAGGGTCACTACGCAGGCCTCCTGGTCCTCCACGCGCGCAAATTTTCCGTTCGCACACCCAAACATGATGGGGGAGGGCACTAATGTAGGGCAGGCATCCCTGATGTCCTGGAATGTGAGGGGTCTGGGTGACAAAATTAAACGAGGGCTGGTCCTGCAAAGTATAAAAAGGTTGAATCCCGCCCTGGTCCTACTACAGGAGACACACCTCACCGGCACAGCCACAAAGGCCCTAGACAGGAAAGGCTACAGCATGGTGGTCCACTCTGAGTTCACGAAGGGATCCCGGGGCACTGGGATATTAATTCATCGCTCGTCCAGGTTCATAACCCAATCAGTCGCAGTAGACACTCAGGGGCGCTTCGCTGCGATACATGGGCAGTGGGAGGGAAAGCCGCTTAACGTGGTCTTGGTGTACATCCCGCCGGCACTACACACCATAGCTTTCCCGGAACTAGGAACATTTTTGTTAGACCTTCCAGAAGGGGATCTTATAATGGGAGGTGATTTTAATGCAGTGGCACAAGACTCCCTAGATCGCCACCCAGTGCGTACACAAACACAGGGGCCCTCCAAATTACATGACTTCATGGAAGCGCAGGGTTTAGTAGACATATGGAGGCGTTTCCACCCAGAAGACCGACAGTACACATATTACTCGACAGTTCACGACAGCCTATCGCGGATTGACTATTTCCTGACGTTGGGAGGGGGTCTACTCACTTTCACTGACTCTCAGATTAGACCGCGAGGGGTCTCCGATCACTCCCCGCTGACACTGACTCTGTCCAGTCAGGAACGGACCCGTAGACGAGTTTACCCTATCTACCCGGGTTTCCTTAGGGAGCTGGGCATAGCCAAGGCTTTGAAGAGAAGTACATGATCTTACCTCACCGAAAACGTAGGGTCGGTGGCGTCACCTACAATCCTGTGGGAGGCCTACAAGACGGTTCTTCGCGGACAGGCGATTTCAGTGATCGCACAGCACAAGCACACACAGCGTCAGGAACTGATAGGTCTAGAGAAACAACTTGACAAGGCAACACAGGACCACGAGGGAAACCCGACTGGGGACACCCAGCACGCGCTCCGACTGTGCCAGCAGCGTCACACCGACTTTCTGTGCCGCAGGGTGAGGGACAGTATGTCAGCAACTACGAGTAGGGTGTATGACATAGGCGATAAAGCAGGGAAGCTCCTGGCGTGGTTGGAGAAGGCACGGGGAGGCCAGAGGGCCATACTGCAACTGAAGGACCCTAATGGTGAGATACAAACCAGTCCGGCACGAATAGTAGAACTCCTGGCGGACCATTTTCACTCCGTATACTCCCCTGAATATGAGGTCACACGGGAGATGGCGGAGAGCTCTCTCATAGGAGTACCGACCCGCACTCTCTCACCAGACCAACGGGACGAGCTTGACTCCGACCTGACGGCGGAAGAAATACAGATAGCCATAGCAGCACTACACCCGGGGAAAGCGCTAGGCCCCAATGGTGTGCCGATAGAATGGTACAAACTCATGTCCGAAACGCTATCCACACCATTGCTCGATATGTTCCAGGAGTGTCGGGAACAGGGGCGATTGCCTCCTGATCAGCGCACGGCCGCAATTGTCGCGATACCTAAGCCCGGCAAACCCCCTGAAGAGTGCGGATCATACCGCCCGATCTCCCTCCTTAACGCCGAGAGTAAAATTCTGGCGAAACTATTGGCCACCAGGCTACTGCCCCATCTGGCGCACCTGATACACCCGGACCAGTCGGGCTTTATGCCACACCGGAGTACGGCGCTGAATTTGCGACGGCTGCACGGGGTAATGGCCCGAGCCCCACAGTTAGAGGAACCGGCAGCGGTACTGTCCCTGGATGCCAAAATGGCGTTTGACATGGTGGAGTGGCGCTATCTCTTTGCGGTCCTGGAACACGTGGGTATTGGCCCGACGTTCATATCATGGGTCAGACTACTGTACACCGAACCCGTGGCAAGGGTGACCGCAAACGGACACATATCAAGGGAGCTTCCGCTGGCAAGGGGCACGAGACAAGGATGCCCACTCTCACCGCTGCTATTCGCCTTAGTGCTAGAACCCCTGGCCACGATTATCAGAACCACCCAGCTGCTGAAAGGCATACAGTGGGGAGGTGGATGGGAAGATAGGGTATCCCTGTATGCCGACGACATGCTCGTCTACCTCATGGACCTCGCGAACAGTATCCCGGTCTTACTGGCACTGTGCGAAAGCCACGGTGCAGCTTCAGGCTATAAACTTAACTGGTCCAAGTCCATAATCTATATGGTACAGGGCGACCTTCCAGTCTTGCCTGAGGATTGCCAACTGCTCGTAGAACACATCTCCTTTAAGTACCTAGGGATACGGATTACGAGGGAACACTCAACCTTCCTTGAACTGAACCTTAAGCCCCAGCTGGACAGGCTGAAGGCAGACGTGCGCCTCTGGAAGAATCTCCCCTTGACACTTCTAGGTAGGGCAGCGCTCTTTAAGATGTTGGCACTGCCTCGCTTCCTCTATGTTCTGGAAAACACGCCGACGATGGTCCCCGTATCATTCTTCCGCCACGTGTCGGCGCAATTGTCCGGCCTCCTGTGGGGAGACAAACCGGCCAGGGTTGCGCAGTTGAAATTAACTAGGGACTGGTATAGTGGGGGGATAGCCCTCCCCAACCTTGAACTGTACTATTGGGCCGCTCACCTTAAGGTGATCAACCAGTGGGTCCACGCAGCACAGGACGACCCGGCATACGTGGCAGATAGACACCAACTGGGCACAACCACCCTTCTGGCCCCACTCTACAACAAAGGAATGGTAAGGAAGTTGGAAGGGCCTACCAAACACACTGTAGCCATATGGCACAAAGCTCAAAGACGGCTGGCATGGGAGGGAGTGATCACTAGACTCACGCCACTATGGGATACCAAGGCCCTCGGTAACCTGCGCAGTTCTAAAGGGTTTGATCAATGGGATAACATTGGGATCTCCACGGTGGGCGACCTATGGACAAGAGAGGGCGTGCTCTCCTTTGCGACCCTGAGGGAGCAATACGACCTTGAGGTGACCGAAACATACAGATACATACAAATTAGGCACGCACTCATGTCGGTGTTGGAGCCAGGTGTGACACTTCCGGAATCGGCTCCGTTAGAGGACCGATTGCTTACGGACTACATGGAGTCAGGTGCAACCTCCCTCACTTACCGCAAACTACTGAACAACCTGCCGGATCCACTTGGGAAGCTGAAGGAATATTGGGAAGACGAGATAGGGGACCTGGATGAGGCAGACTGGAACGCAGCCCTGGCATCGCCCAGGGAGGCAGGTATTTCCCCCCGATTCAGGCTGGTCCAATTCAAAGTATTACATAGGGTTTACTACACCCGCACAACACTATATAAAATACACAGAGCAGAACACCCGTATTTCCTGAGGAATTGTGGGGAGGAGGGTACACTGTACCACACTGTATGGACCTGTCCAAATATACAGGACTAGTATAGAAGTAGTGTGGCTCACTGGTTAGAGGCGGCAGACCCGAGAGCAGAGGACGGCCCGGGACCAGGGTTCGATTCCCGGCGCGGCAGGTTTCTGGACCAGGGTCAGCGGACTCGATAATTCTCTCGCCTCGGTGCCCACTCTGATCAGCGATCACACTCGGCAACTCTGGGCATTAGCTTGCCTCATCTTCACTAACGGCCCCACCAGACCGCCGGGGATGCCTGGTCTCACCCTGGAGATACCCATTAAGGGACCATCTCTCAGGGAAGCCAGGAAGGGTTTCGCAGCGGTCGAAGCGCCTTGGGACCCTACGGGTAAGTAGTGCGCTATATAAATGCCAATACATTTACATTTACATTTACAGGACTACTGGAGGCGTGTCACACGCACGATCAGCCAGACCCTCCAGAACCCATTCACGCCTGACCCTAGAGTTTGTCTCTTAAATGTGTGGGGCCCAACAGACTTGTCACTGCATGCGAAAAGATGGGTGGTCATTGGCGTAATGCTGGCAAAGCGGGATATCGCGAAAAATTGGGGGGCACTGGAGACACCGACACTGGCGCAATGGTGCAGAAACATGGACGTGCTTATGGTGACAGAGAGGGCAGTGTACCAACAGAGACATAATCCACGAAAATGGAACAGAATTTGGACACCCTGGAACACCTATAGGGGGGACATTTGTGAGCCTCTGCCTGAAGAGGATGATGGGGACAGCTCAGGGGATGATGAGGATATGGAGTAGTGGGAGGGAGGGAGGAGTAGGAATCAGAAGCAGCACACGTCACGAGGCCCTGGGAACTGTAAGTACAGGCGAGAGTGTTATTATCAGCGACTGCTTCAAAGGCTGCTAGATGCCTCTAGACACACCAATGTTGCAATAGACTACTATTCCGGATCGTGAACTTTGACCCTTGAAGTAGCAAGTTTAAAGTTGGGGGGTAAAATGTAAAAAGTTGCTCTATTGATTGTAGGCAGCTGAATGTTGACGCTGCTCTGAAGAACGACTCACCGTTACTCTGTACCATGTGATAGCAACAACAAAAATAAAATTTAAAAATAAAAGTTGTGGTGAATAGACATATCTCCATGCAGTTCCAACTGGGAAGGGGAACGAGGCAGGGCTGTCTCTTATCTCCCTTAATATTTGCCTTAGTGCTGGAGCCAGAGGCTGTCGGGGTGAGGGGAGACCCACTGATTAGCGGACTTAAATGGACAGAAAACTAGGAGAACCGCATCTCTTTATACGCAGACGATATCTTGTTATACCTGGTCTCTCCAAGATCTAGCCTCCATCATATCTTCCACGTCTTCCGCATATTTAGCATCCACTCAGGTTATACAATAAACTGGTCTAAATCTCAGCCATGCATACTGTGGGGTTCACCACTGCGTATTCCACGAGAATATGAAATTCCTATAGCACCGGTGGGCTTTCGTTATTTAGGTATTTATATCACGGCTGACCCAGCTCGATTTTACAAAGCAAATCTACAGGGCCCTTTGATGCTCTTCCGCGCTGATGTCAAATATTGGCGCTCCCTCCCGCTGACTCTTTTGGGACGTGCAGCCCATTTTAAAATGCTCGTGTTGCTGTACTTTCTTTATGTGTTGCAAACACCCCCGATAAAATCCCCGCCTCCTACTTCACTAGCATCTACAGTGCTGTGCGCACTATGCTGTGGGACAGCCAGGCACCACGAATTGCCATGTAAAAGTTATTGGTGGGATGGTATGATGGGGGCAGAGTGTTACCAGACCTCAGGTCATATTACCATGCATCCCAGTTAGTCGTGATTAACCGCTGGGCACACGGGGACCACAGGGATCCGAGTTTTCGCACAGACAGGGCGGATACAATACAGGACTATACACAAACCCCCGAAAATTAAACCTTACCGGACCGATAGCGGGCACAATTGAAACCTGGCATAAGGTTAACAAACAAATGGGTTGGCATAATAGAATTACACTTGCAACTCCACTCTGGGAGCCTGAACACTTGGGTCATTTGAGCGCTTGCCCCAGGTTTGATAAGTGGGACCTAATT
This sequence comes from Lissotriton vulgaris, assembly GCF_964263255.1. Lineage (NCBI taxonomy): Eukaryota > Metazoa > Chordata > Amphibia > Caudata > Salamandridae > Lissotriton > Lissotriton vulgaris. The sequence continues at coordinate 824,425,596 of NC_141696.1, read as the reverse complement.
GGCATCTCAATAGTGGGGGACATTTGGAACTCTGGGGACTGGCCACCTTTGCGGACCTCCAGAAGAAATATCAGCTCACGCAGGCCGAAACATTTAGATACCTATGGATCCGCCATGCACTTAAAACAGTTTTGCCAGGGGGAGATCCTCTTTCCAAGGCCTCCCCACTAGAAGACAGTTTGATACTTGATCCCATGAGTAAAAAGGCCATATCCCTCACATATAAAAAATTGATCAATAACCACCCGGACCTTTTGGCGCGTCTGTGGCAACACTGGGAGGCAGACCTAGGTGAGCTCGAGGAGGACAATTGGTGTGATGCCTTGGCTTCTCCTAGAGAGGTGGCTTTCCCCATAAGACTGAGGCTGGTCCAACTTAAGGTACTGCATCAAGCTTATCTTGCTGCAGGAGTTTTGGTCAGAATGTGTAGACGGGTGGATCCTTCTTGTCTCAGACAATGTCACCAGAAGGGGACCTTTTTCCACACTACCTGTGAATGTCCAGTTGTCCAGTCACACTGGGACGCCATCACTAAATAAATGGAGCGAGCTAGGGGTAAGACATTGGCGTCCTCCCCAAAACTTTGCCTGCTAAATGTGTGGGATGCCACGGACCTTACCCAGACCAAGAAAACATGGGCCTCATTGGGATGGGCCACCGCAAAATGGAACATTGCACAAAAATGGGGTATGGGGGTGATGCCTAGCACTAGAGATTGGACAGTTGACATGGATAGAGCCATGATAACTGAAAAAGATGTCTTCAAACACAGGGGATGTCCAGAAAAATGGGATTGCAAGTGGGCAATGTGGAAAAGAATATAGGGGGAATATATGCGTGTCTCCTACAGTTGAAATGCGTCATTGTAGTCGGAATAAATGACTCATTTGCTACCAAAGGGACACCACCGGACTGAGGGTTATGTTTTTATCAATGTAATATAAATCAGCTCACACTGATTGTATACTGAATGCATACTATGGCTTAATTGCATTGTTGTAATGTTTGTTATGTTCATCAATAAAACAGTTTACAAAAAATACATCAGTCATTAACTTTGGGTTCCTCTTTTTGGATTATCCCAGCTCCTTCAAGGTGTTGTAGAATTCCCTTTGCAGTTCTTCAAACTTTACATCAATCCTCTTTCTTCTCTCGTTGCTGATACCTTCTTATACCCAATGTAAGGGGCTGAATATGATGGTGGAAGTACCCCCACCGCAGGGCCGGCGGTGGCAACCACTGACCCTGCGGTGGCAGTCCTTCCGCCATCGAATGGATATTTCCCACCACCAGATTAGGATGACAGTGGGCACAGGAATGCGTCTGCAGGGGACACAAAGACCGTCCGTCGCCAGCATTCATCCAGATTGCCTGGTGGACGGCCCAGGGATCCCAAAATTATGGCGGTGCCTAGCAGGCACAGTCCACCAGATTCGAAAGGCAGTAAAAGGCAGCCGTTCCATGGCAGCATACAGTCTTTTGCCACTGGACCCATTGCGGGCCCCCGGGGGCGTGGGGGGCTGCACTTGGGGGGTACCCATGGTACCCCCCTACATTGCCATGCCTAACACCGCACGTTGCCTGCCAAGTTGTGCAAGGAAATGCACAACGTGCCTCTTTGGCATTGCTGTGGGTGCTGCCACAGCACGGTCTGCTGCAATGTTACAGATGCGAATGCGACCACCAGGGCGGCAGTCGCATCCTAATTAGTGGTGCGGGACCACTGCATTGCTGGAGGACGGTCCCACCGCTGCTAGGGTAGCAGGCGGACAAATGTCCGCACCCCATCCTAATAGGCTCCATAGCTAGTGGAATCTCAAGTTATAATGCGTTTAATGAGAGAGAGAAAAGGACTCTCAAATTGTGTAAGGTGAATAGTTGACTTTATGAAGCGTCTGTTAGTGTATCTCCATGTGGGGATGCTTTTTTAAGTTGCTTTTGGTTCGGATCACTATAAACATTTGTTTTAAAATTACAAAGTGATGGACTGTGGCTTTTTTTTTGCAAAAATGGAAACAAGTTATTAACAAAGTACAATTTACAAAGTTAAATAACAGGTCCCTATTTCAGTTGTGGTTTGTAATAGGTAGCCACACTTAGCTATTATAAGCAATGCTCTAATTAACTTGTAATGAATTAAGTTAGCTTAATATTATTACTATTTTTGATGTCAAATTTATACATTTGAGGCTAAGACCCTGTTCACATATTTTCATGGCTGTTTTGCGTGATATGTTTTCTTTTTCTATTCGCACTGCAGATGCTGGAATTCTCTAGAAGCCTCTATTAGCTAGTGAATAAGCATTTGTTTTGTATTAGAGGACTGACAGTTAAGTTCACATATCATGAGAAGAGCGGTTTGTAGTAGGATATTAGCTAATTCAAGAAGACCGGGAAGCCCAATGCTGGTGTTCAAAAAACTGGATTGGGACTACTCCGCTACCACACAGATTTATTTGGAGGGGAGACAAATAATCCCTCACACCCATACCCTCAGTCCTTGACCCAAACAGGTAACTCAAATCAACCTGGCACTACTATGGATCTGCTATACAATATGTTGAAACAGATGCAAACTGAAGCCAGAGCCGAAAGTCGGAGGGCTAAGCAGGCTAATAAGAAAATTCAAGGCTCTATGAGAAAAGTGAATAAACTTTATGCGGACATGGCAACAAGAGTTACTGAGGTAGAGGAAAGAACAGGTCATTTAGAATATGAAGTAAATGCATGGCAAAAGTTTAAGCAGGAACAGGAGGAGATGGCTACAGATGTGAAATGGAAGCTCGAGGATTTTGAGAATCGCCAGAGGAGAAATAACATAAGACTCCTTGGAATAGCTGAGGGATTGGAAGGGCAAGGCCCTCGCACTTTTGTGATTAATTTGTTTAAGAGCGCCTTCCCGGAAAATAAGATCTGGAACTGGGAGGTGGAGATACAGCGCGCACACCGCTTCCCGTTTACTCAGAAAAGAGCGCAGGAAACCGACAAACCTAAAGCTATTTTGATATATGTTGGGAACTATCTGGCAAGACCAGAGGTTCTCGAAAAGGCTAAACCAGAGGCAAGGTGCACAGGTGAAGGAGTAACTTTTTTCGCCAGACCAGATTTTTGCCACACTACCGTGGAGAGGAGATGGCGAATGAGACAATTAATAACTCCTTTTCAAAGTATTGGTGCAGAAGCGTATCTGCTGTTTCCATGTAAATTGAAGGTTGTCATGAAGGGTTCTGCTAGATTTTTCCTTTCAGAGATTAAGGCCCAGGAGTACCTGGCAGAGCTAAAGGATAATGGCAAGCGAGGGCAAAACAACATGGTGGTGGCAGTGCGACAAGGGGCCTCAAAGCAATATAAGAGATAAAAAGGGGGAAAAAAAAGAGGACATACTGGTTCCAACTTGTAAATATATTGTAACTGCTGATTGTTAAATGATAAATAGACAACGAGAACAAATAATAAGTAGTAAGAATTAAGAAGCAAGCAGTAATCTGAGAGCACTTGATGGATTGTTTGTTTAAGATTAGATGATAAGTGCAGGTATAGTCGACACTGCACCGGGGTGGGGGGGGAGTCGGGCATTGGGGTTAGGGGCAGTCACATATAGGTCAGGATTGACCTAATTGCCTGTATGGGGGGGAAGTAGGAAGGGACTTCCGGGGGGGGGGTGTTTTGGTACAGGGCATGGATCAAGGATAAAACATGGGGTAAAAGAAATGATTAAGGGAAAAAAAAGTAATATGGATGAAATGTATAAACAATACAGTTGTGATATTTGGACATATGATAAAAAAGTGAATGGAAATCATTAAACAATAGGCAAAAGAGGCAGCGGGTTGGAGTACTATTAAAGACCATGAGACCCGATATTATTTTTCTTCAGGAGACTCACATAGAGGGCTCTAAAGCAGGGCTGCTAGATCAGTTGGGGTTTAATCTATTAGCTCACTCCAAACAAGGGTCTACGAATCGAGGTGTAGCCATATTATCCAGGAATAAAAGAGTCATAATAAAAAGGAAGCTTGAAGATCAGTGGGGGAGATGGGCCCTGGTAGCATATATGATTGGACAGGAGTGGGTCACCTTGGCTACACTGTATGGATCAACAGAGGATGATCCAGAGGTGTTGGAATTTCTGGACGTGGAATTAGCGACATGGCCCTCTCGAATTATCCTCGCTGGGGACTGTAATATAAATGGGGCAGGTGGGCTTTGGGCTAAGGGAAGGAATCTATATCATGGGAGGAAACAAAGAGTATACCGGGCATTGACCAATCTTGTAAATAACAATGCTTTGATCGATGTTTGGGGATCTTTAAAGTATAAAGACCCAGGATTTACCTACTACTCGGCTCCACATAAGGTGTGTGTCAGATTAGATTACTGCTTTATTTCAAATTTTTTAATGTCGGAAGTAAAGATTCAAAGATTGCCCAGGATACTATCTGACCACAACCCGTTGGTATTAACAGTAAGCATGGCTAGTGGGGGGAAGACAGAGAGGATTTGGACGTTTGAAAGTGGGCTTTTGAAAGATGATCATTATATTCAGCATATGAAGCATTGGATCAAAACATTCTTTGAGATTAACATAGGAAGTGCTAATACAGGCACCGTCTGGGATGCTTTCAAGGCTACGGCCCGTGGTGAAACTTTGAGCTACAGTATTTTTTCTCAAAAACAGGAGAAGGCCAAAATTGCTAAACTGTTTCTGGCGGTGGAGGAAGCAGAAGATGCCCTAGCTAGAGCAGCCACTTTAGGTGGCACACTGGATCAAGCAATTATCAAGGTCGCTAAGGCTAAAATGGAAGCACAGGAGAACATAGCAGAGAAGGCTGCAAAAACATATCTTATAAATAGGGAAAAATGCTATGAGTGCAGCGAGACGGTAGGGCGCACATTGGCAGCTAGGGCAAGACAGAAGGCAGCCTCTGGCGAGATTAGAGAAATCAAAGATGTGGCGGGGAATACTTTTACAGATTCAGAGGGGATACGTGAGGTTTTTAGGCAGTATTATGCTGTATTATACAGTGAGGGGCACCCTAAGGATACGGATAAAATAGCTGAATATTTACAGGAAATTCGGATAACGAGTTTATCGGAAGAGGAAAAGCTGAATTTAGAGCTTCCTTTTGAACAGGATGAGACAGAGACAGCTCTGATGAGCCTACCCATAGGTAAAGCAGCAGGCCCAGACCAACTACCTGCAGAATTTTATAAAGCTTTCTGGGAAGTACTCAAACAAGATCTATGTATTACAATGAAGCAGGCTCAGCTAGGAATCTCTATACCAGCGTCTTGGGCCGGGGCTGACATCGTGGTTATATTAAAAAAAGATAAGCCATCTCATATGCCAGGGACATATAGGCCAATAACTCTCATGAACGCTGACACGAAGGTGTTCTCTAAAATGTTGGCCCTTAGATTTGCAAATACTATTGAGACCTTAGTAAGCATCAACCAGCATGGCTTTGTACCTGGGAGGGGACCTACCCATCATACAAGGAAGGTTGTAACTCTATTTGATGTCGCAGAAGTTTCAGGAGACCCGATGGCAGCGATGATGCTGGACGCGGAGAAAGCTTTTGATCGGGTCTCCTGGGACTATCTTTGGTTTATTTTGGAAAGAGCTGGGTTTGGTCCAGGGTTTCTTAAGGCAATTAAAGCACTATATACATCCCCGACAGCTCGTTTATGAGTGAATGCTGGTTTACCTCTCCATTAGAAATCAGTAGAGGAACGCGGCAGGGGTGTCCCTGCTCACCACTATTGTTTGCTTTGTATATGGACCCATATATACGCATAATCGAGGCAAACAACAGTATTTACTGGCTTATGCGGATGACGTGGTGATAATTACATCGGATCCCACAGTGGCCATAAGCGAGGTGGAAAGGGAGGCTATATGCTTTGGCAAAATATCTGGATATGCCTTAAACGTTACTAAGACTCAAATCATTCAGAATAGGAATCTGGTATGTAATGATTCACGGGTAGTACAGTCAGGGACATACTTAGGGGTAAATCTCACAGCAGATTTGGATAAGTTAGTTGAATTAAACATAGCCCCAATAATAGTCAAGATGAAAAAAGATCTGGATAGACTTGATAATCTGCACCTCTCTATAGTTGGGCGTTCGAATATTATTAAAATGATTTTCTTACCGAAATTTTTATATATATTTCGGGCAATACCGTTATTATTTGAAACAAAATGGTTTAATATTCTAGAACACATAACAAATAGATTCATTTGGGCAAAGGGAAAGTCAAGGAGGGCAATGAGATACATGACGCTACCAAGGGAGAGAGGAGGGTGAGCTTTACCGGATTTTAAATTATATTATTGGGCAGCCGCCTTGCAGTATATGTCTGGTTTGATAGGGGGAGCTGAAAGAGAATGTCAGGACAACCTTGGGACAGTTGATATCTACGCACTGGTATTAGGAATGGAAGCAGAAAATGTATTTTTGAAGTGTACTGATTCTTCTAATTTTAAAAGGACGAAATTTAAGACGGTAGCAGCCGCCCATAATATCTGGAAGGCCTTCACGAAAAAATATGGTTTAGGCAAATGTAATAGATACACTAGGCTACTACATAATAATATGTTACCTTCTGAGATCTTCCTAGACTCAATATTTGTAAAATGGGGCAGGCAAGGAATCCAAAAACTAGGAGATATAATGGGAATACAGAGAATGCTGCAATTTTCTGAAAATTCGGGAAAAATATGATTTGGAACATAGGGATTTTTTTAAGTTTCTACAAATTAGAAGTTATATGTCAGCAAAAAAAGGTGGACCAGCAGGATTCAATACAAATTCAATTTTGGACGTGATTGAGAGAGGTGTAGGATGTACGATTAAAAAATTCTATGCAGAATTGATTAATGCAAAACCTGATGACCTAGAAAAACAGGAGCGGAAATGGGTTACCAAGATGGGCATAGACAAAGAAATATTTTATTGGTCATTAAAAAAGGGACAAGAAATTCTATGCTTAGCATCACTTCAGGCGCAACACTACAAAACTCTATACTCGTTATATTATACTCCGGCTAGGTTTGCGCAATGGGGAGGCAATAGTGGTGTTACATGCCCAAGATGCTCTGCAGATCAGGCGGATATAATACATATGTTCGCAACATGCACTCACCTTCAAACAACGAACAAAGGAATAGAGCTGTTCTTAAAAAGATCATTGGGGATAGAAATTGAACTAACCCCATCAATAATCATTTTTGGAGTAGGGGAGCGTCAAGCTCAGTTGGAATACGCTAACTTTATTTTTGTGTCAATGGCAATTTTTCGATTAATGATTGCATCAGCATGGCTTGAAAAAACCCCACCTACACAACATGACTGGTTGGCAAGGTTGTTGTCAGCTTATAATTTAGAAAAAGCGATCTATGCAAGAAGAGGGAGAAGAGGGAAGAAGGTAGGACTTCAGGTTTGGGGCCCATTAAAAAGATGGAGGGAAGAGGAATTTGATTAATTTGAGGAGAAGAGGGTAGTATAGGGTGAGATATACTTATTGCTTTGTAATTTATGTATATTGTTTTTTTTCCCTTCTTATTGCTTTAGGTACTAATGGTTATTGTTATGGATATTGTTTTTCTATTCCCGCTTTCTGAATCATCCTGCTCTCTCTCTTTCTCTTGATCATCGTTTCTTTGTTTACCATGTCTACTTTGTTTATTTTTGAAGAAATGTAATAGAAACACCAAATGTAGATTGTGATATGTCCTGTACCAAAAAAGGGGGGGAGGGGAAAAAAGGGGTTAAAAACTCAATAAAAATATTTAACAAAAAAAAAAAAGAGAAGAGCCGTTTGTACCAAATATTCTACCCAAAGTAACAACTCGAGGACGTAGCCATGTATGAACAATTGGGAAAACAGGGGAACTAAGGGATTTTACCTGTTCCCAGCTTTTGGAGGAAAATGATTGGTTCCTGAGAATGGGAATGAGCTGCAATGTTGCATTTAGAGTTTTGTTGAATTATATTAGCACGTGTTCCTTAGACTAGAGTAGGACTCATTTAATACTGTCTCTTATAAACTTTGGGCCCGATTCACAGCACTAACGTAAGACAAAATCCTAAACTTACTACCATTTTGGTATTCACAGAAGGCACTTACTCATTTTGGTATTCACAGAAGGCACTTACTCATTTTGGTATTCGCAGAAGGCACTTACTCATTTCGGTATTCACAGAAGTTAGGAGTCCTAACTTTAGGACTCCTAAATGCCTTCTGTGAATACTGAAAGTCTTAAAGTTAGGATTTTTCTCAGTTTAGGAGTCCTAAAGTTAGGACTCCTAACTTTAGGACTCCTAAATGCCTTCTTTGAATACCGAAAGTCTTAAAGGTAGGATTTTTCTCAGTTTAGGAGTCCTAAAGTTAGGAGTCCTAACTTTACTACTCCTAAACTGAGAAAAATTCTAACTTTGAGACTTTCGGTATTCACAGAAGGCATTTAGGAGTCCTAAAGTTAGGACTCCTAACTTCAGTGAATACCGAAATGAGTAAGTGCCTTCTGTGAATACCAAAATGGTAGTAAGTTTAGGATTTTGTCTTAAGTTAGTTCTGTGAATCGGGCCCTAAGCGCCTGGGAGAGATGCTCATTGACTTTGAACTGAGAAAATGCTTCCCACCTCTGCAAATCTCCACAGTTTGAGTGCAAAGGCTTCATGCCTGAGCATTTTCACTCTTTCATCAGAAACCTTCATTTAGTTTTCTGAAGCTGATTGCTTATCTATTCACCTAACTAAATGCCTTTTCAGACCTAAGTAAGTAAGTAAGTAAAATATTTATTTGTATATGATTAATTAAAATCTTTACAAAATTGAAAAATGTCCATAGTAATTTTTGCTTTAACGTAACAAACAAACAAAAAACAAAGAATAAGGTGCATAAAATTACAGTGATGTTAACAGTTATATGGTTAGCATCATAGGATTAAAAGTTCATATGGCATGGTTAAGTCTCTTTCTTATTTGGTCAAAGAACTTCACAACTTGACAGTTCAATTTAGTGTCGCTAGTAGAAAAGCACAATATGGCTGCCTGTCTGCAGGTCCGGACGGCATAAAGGTTAAAAAAAGGACGTAAGAGATTGAACCTCAGGTCCTTTATGCTAGGGCAGATGCAAATCACATGAATTATGTCTTCCTTGCCGGTTTTGCACATGCGACACTGTTGTGAAGGGTTATTTCTCTCCCAAGGTGGAAGATGTGGAAGTATGGGAATTACACCAAGTCGTAATTTTAGGAATTTTTCTTTAACATTTATTTTCATGCCGATACTGAAGTACGCTTGTGGCCGCAATTTTTCATAGGCTCCCACCGTTAGCCATCCATGTGCTCGGTTTGCTAGGTCTTTCTTGTCTTCTATCGCTGAGATGATGCTAGCTGATTTTTTAGCTACTTTTTTAAAGGACAAGAGATCCATTGATGTTTCCCAGGTTTCAGTCAGGCCTAGAACTTTGAGCGATTCATATAAGTAGGCTCTCGGCGCGAGGTTGCGGTGCCGAAGTAGTTCTTCCCATAAGTTTGCACATAGAGATCCAGCATCTGCATTGCGAATTTTATGCCAGTTTGTTGCATACACGCTCCGCCTCTCTAGAGTTTGTTTCAGGATACCGAATTCTAATCTAATCTGAGCCGGGGAAACGTACTTCGGAAGATTGAAAATAGCCCTGTATGAATTGGCAATGAGAGTGTCCAGTAACGCCGCGTCCTTAACATGGTGTGATTCACTCCCATATGTGAGAGTCGGTTTTAATTTGGCACTCAATAGATCGAGAAGAGGTTTCAGTGTCAGATCGGTTAATTTACCCTTCAATGTTTTTAAAGCCATGTAAGTCATTATAGCCTTCCCTCGCAAAGAATTAAACTGCGCCCTCGAAGTGTTATTTGAGTCCAGGATTACTCCCAGGTACTTATATGTGGTGACCTGGTCAAGCTTTTCGCCATTCAAGTACCAGCAAGGGTTCTTTTTTTTCTTATAGTTCACAGTCATCACCTTTGATTTATTGAAGTTTATTTGTAGGGCATTTTTTTCTGAAAAGGCATTGGTTATGTTCAAAAGATGTTGGAGGCCCATTGGAGTCCGACTTATCAGCAACAGGTCATCCGCATATAACAGGTTTGAGAGGATGATTTTCCCTAGTTTTAGTGCGTGATTGGAGCATTTGTCTAGTTGCCCAGGTAAGTCGGCTAAAAAAAGATTGAATAGGATCGGTGCAAGTAGACATCCCTGTTTCAGTCCTTTTGTTGTCGTTATGGGTTTTGAAAGATGTGTTCCAGCCCCAAGTTTAATTTTAATCCAGGTGTTTGTGTGGAGCAGTATTAGGACGTCTAATAGGTGTTTAGGTATTCTCAGTTTGTCCAATTTCATCCAAAGTTTGTTTCGGTCCACGTGGTCAAATGCAGCTGTATAATCAATAAATGAAAAGAATAGAGATGACTTAGTTTCTTTTGCTGCTTCCATCAGCAGTGATAGTGCCATTAGATTGGTTGTGGTCCCTTGGCCTTTACAGAAACCCGTTTGGTTAATTGGCATGATGGAATTCTCAGTTGCCCATGATGTTAACTCCTCCAGGATAAGGCCAGCAAAGTATTTTGCCTCCACGTCTATGAGAGCAATGAGGCGGTGGTTGTTTGGAAGCCTCTTGCTACCTTGTTTGTGTATCGGGCTAATGATTGAACCGTGCCAGGACTCAGGAAGGGTCTGTGTGAGTCTGATACTGTTAAACACTGGTACTAAGGCTGCGCTCCAAAATTCGGCATCTGATTTGTAGAGCATAGGTGGTAGGCCGTTCGGCCCAGGAGCTCCGGTTGGTCGCCCCCTTGATGTTTGTCGTTGGATGTCTGATGGGCGAATTGGCTTGGGCCCTGACTCAGATGCTTTTGTTAAGTTTTTATCCAATTTAGCTTTATCAGTTTTTAGTGTATTCATGGCAATGTGTTCCCCCATTTCACGGGGGTTTGTGGGGGTGTAGTGGTTGAGGTTTACTTTTTTGTTATGTTTTGTAGATGTTAAAGAAGGTTTATTTGTAGTAACTTTGTCTATGGCCCCATCGTTGTTGAAGTGCTCCTGTAGGTATTTTGACCATACTTCTTCCGTTATGTGCGAGTTCTGACCTGGAAGGTCAGGATTCTGTATTCTTTTAACCATTTGCCAGAATCTGGAGCTGTTCTTCTGCTTCCCCTCGTGCACTAGTTTCGCCCATAGATCTTCGTTCCTTCGCTGCTGATTGCCCCATTTTGTCCGTTTCAATTTTGTTTTAGCTTCCCGTAGGGCAGTTTGCAAGCTATGATTTGTGGGGTCCTTACGCAACTGTCTCAGTAGTTGATTTACTAGTCTTTTTTGTAGTTTCATTTCTGGACATGCGTGAGTCCCACCAAGGGGCAACTGTTGGTGATGTAGCTTTGTGGGAACCTTTTTTACCATTTGCTCCCTGATGGTTTTGATGAAAGTGTCCCAGACGTCCGATCCCTTGGATGCATAGCTGGTGGCTTGGGAGAAGAGATTTTTCGCCATGGAGCTAATTGAATCGATGTTCTCGGCGGTACAGCGAAGCCGCCTTAAATTTGGGGCAATGTCTGTGTCGAGGCCTGTGAATGTTTCAAGTCCCAGATGGGAAGTGGCATTTACTGTGGCCTCTTGTGGCAGGTGATCACTGAGGTCGGTCGTACCTATTCGAAAGGACTTTACCCGACAAAGCATGTTTAGCGATGTGAACATGTAGTCGAGATGGGAAGATTGATTATTCGCATGAAAGGTGGCAACTGGTGGATCCACCAGGGTAGCGGCCATTCAGGGCCCTTAAGTTGAGTTGTTCCAAGTGATGAAGTAGAAATTTTGAGTGCTTCGTTAAGTTCTTGTTTTTTATGTGGCCTTGTGTCGGCACGGCCCATGCAACGTTCAGGTCCCGAGTAAGGTCGCTAGGTTGCTCTTTATTAATTAGGAGCATGTTGAAGTCCCCTGTCAGGATGAATGAGTCAGACTCGCTTTCCTCCGTTATTTTTTTCATCAGTTTGGCTAGGTCTTTCGCACCTTTTTGTTTGTCTTTGGGATGGAGGTATGTATTAATTATGGTTACAGCTTGGGGCTGCTTCTTTAACCAAAGTGGGACCTTTACCGCCTGAATGACACTTGGGGGAGGGATAAAAAGATCCATTGCCTCAATTTCACCTATTGACGATATAGATGCAAAAAGCATCAGACCGCCTGATCTTCGGCCAAAGGTTGAGTTTTTATTTGCTGGAATACAGCAGGACTTTTCAGACCTATCACTCCTTAATTTAGATGAGAGGTTTCCTGTATGGAACACACTCTCTGGATATTCTGTGTTCTTTATGTAATTTCTGTACCTGTAATGTTTTTCCTTATTCTAAAATATTGGCTTTTGGACAATTTAAGAATGTAACATTAATATGTAAAATCCTTATTGCCAAGTTACATAATTTGACTAAATTGTAAATAAAATCCCTTTTAAACTCTCTTCAACTCTCTTTGTCGTTTCCTGTGGATTTTAATGGTTTCACTGTTAGTGGTAATACATATAAATGCTACCCTTGGTCACCTCTTCAAACCGATGAACAAAGGTCCATACGAACAGTGGTGGAGTTTATATGACAATTATACTCATAGATTAAGATTTAAAAATCCCTACCCTGTCAAGGCGGTAGCAGCGTGGTGGCTATGTCACAGGAGAGAAGGAGCTAGAAAGATCCAGATAATTAGATCTGATTGGACCTTGCACCAGGACATATTGTCTATGTCCCTAAAGTCCATGGCACAACCTTGAAGAACAACGGTTTTGGTTGTTCTGAAGGAATTTGCAGAGGTGGAAGAGTGAGTATGAATTGCGTTGTGTGTCGCAATTGTTTACTTCGAGCTTATGATGTTGTGTTAATGTTGTCTGTATGTGCGTTGTTTTAGTGTTCATGATCTAAGTATGTTCATGTGCTTAATGCTGAGTAGTTGAAGTTGTTACCGGGCTTGTTGCTGTCCAATATCCTAGAATAGATAGGGGATTGTTGTGGTTTCATTTGTCTGCTAAGTATTGAGGCGACGGTTCGTGAGGTCCAATAAACTGCACAATTGAGATAGGGGTCCGTAATTGATTGTTGTGAGTGTACTAATAGTGATTGGTGCTAGTAAAAGCTATTGCCCAGATGGGAAGCTGCATTAGTCAGGGTGATTTTTGCTGGTCAAGACTTTATCTGTGGGTGCATGTGGAAGTTAGAAAATATTATTTCCGGTTGTTTCTTGTATGAGTGAATACTTTGCATTCTTCAGTGAAGCAGACAAAAGTTATTTATTTACTGTGTTGGCATTGAGTTTGTGAAACGTTGATGTACAAGAAAATTGCAAAGAAGGGTGAACTGCTGCGCGGAATGAGGGAAGCATCAGAGAGTGCAGCACTGGAATTGGTGCGAAGTGTTATGCTGGGATTGGTTGGTGTGTTATCAGTTGTCAGGTTGTAATTGGTCCGTGGAGAAAAGGATTATGTTGTGATAGCGTGTGAATACCGGTCTGTATTTGAATATGACTTGGACTAAAATGCTGAACATTGAATTGAACTTGTTCTTTTCTGTTGTTGAATGATTTAATCATGAAATGTTTCTGATCGCTCAGAGATTTTGTGAGGGGGTGATGTGTGAGTGCGTGTCCATGAGGGTGAGGAAGATCCACCGAAAGGTACACCAGATCATTATATGGTGACAAGTGTGGAGCTTCTCATGTTTTTGGCTACGCCAGTAGCATACGATCACAGAGAAAGAAGGAGCCTTAATATTGCCACAATATAGCACATTTAATTTGAGGGTTATGGAGAATTTAAGGGTAACACTATGATATAAAACCACCTCCTAGACCTTCACAATATGCTTGGAAGTAGCTGCACATACCAGAATATAGCTAAAAAGCAGTACATTATTATGCTGATGCTAAGTGGGATGAAGAACAGTAAAGATGGAGTAAATGCGTTGTTGAGGGAGCTAGAATGTGCTGTCAACTGAGAAGGCTAAAAAGAAAGGAAAATAGGAAGATGAAGATGGCGATGCTGCAAAAGAGGCTAGCATGGATAGTGACTCTAAAGATGAGCTCTTAGATGCTTTATTGTCTTTTCGACCATCACCTTATGTTGCCTAGTACACAGATCAAACTGGTGCCACTACCAGTAATAGTACTGTTGCTGCGGTCCCTGTTGATCCAAATAAGATTCAGATTGAGGGAATACCTGCAACCTTTCCCATTGCAATTGGTACTATTGAGACAGCTACTACTGTGGCTGCCATGGTTGTTCCTGCCTCTGTTGTTGTTGTAGCTGTTCCTATGTCAATGTCATAAGTCAAACCTGCCCAGACTTTAGCCATTCCTGTTGTACCTGCCCCAGTAACCATTCCCCCGATTCCTACTGTTCTAGACCTGTAGGTGGAGTGACAGCAACAGGGTTCATCTCAACATTCCAGAATTTCCATATTGTTGCTTGGAATCCACGCAGAATGTACAATCTTTGAGAGAGGGAAGGAAATTTGTTTTTGCATCACCAATTTTACCCAAGGAGAGATGATGGGATTTTGCATCCGTGGTTTGAAGAGTCTGCTGAAAGTAGAGGGACAGGGGAAACTGAGTCACCATCCATGAATCAAAGCAAGGTTAGACTCTTAGATGTGCCAAAATTAAAGGTAGAATTGGAAGAAATTATTAGGGGATGTTTGGAAATTATACATCTGAATCAATAACAATAAAACAAGCTGATATATTTCAGTAAAGAGATACTAGACAAGCAGCTGTGACACGTGAACCTATCACAATTGGCAGAAAGATTTGAAGTAGACCGTACCAAAAGTCTGCCATTGCAGAAACGTTTTAGTGCACAACTGGATGATGATGAAATGAAACAATCATCACTATGTGATCTTGAGGAATGAAATTACACATTGCTAAATTAGCTAAATGCATGCGGAAATTTAGTGATTTTGACCGGTTAGAGAGCAAGTGGGTGAAGTAAAAGGGAAAGAAAAAGAAGCAAACACAAAGTGTAGAGGTGAATAGTAAACTGCCTCCAGCACATCTAGATGATAATGAAGCTGCAACATTCCTGATGAAGGAGATACCAGGTGGAGGGTTTGTTCATGCGCCATAGAGTCGAGGTGATCCTGCGTCATGTATCAACAATATAGCAAAATTGAGAGAGAACCTTCATAACATACACCCAGGTTTACAGGTTTTTTAAGATTTTGAAGGTTTTGTGAACAGACTTGAATACTTTTTTCGGCATTGTGGTGCTGATTGATTTATGGGCTGAATGTAAGAGAGCCACCTAGTCCTAGTGGCCTTGTATAGAACCCACAAGGGATACACGTACACATGCACCATCTCCCACAGTAATGTCAAAGTATGATGACGTGACCATTTTCCTGAACGGAAAGGTCCCAGCAGCGGATATTGATTGGTTTAATATCAATAGAACAGCACAGAAAGTTAAAGAATCAGTGCATGCCTATTGTCAGTGGTAGGTGTTTCAATAGCACAGTGGTCAAGATAACCCTGAAAGGGGAGATATAGGAACGTTTGTGTCACAGTTCATTTTTGGGTTGCGGCCAGAGATCAGTATGCACGTACAACAGAATGTGGTCTGTTGTCAGACTAAGCTGGTGGATGAGATCCTTAGTTATGTAAATACGGCAGTGGTGAGCAAAAGATTAAATGGAAAAATGCTTTAGGAGAAATTCATGCTTGCCCAAATAAAGTTAAACAAACAAGATGATGGACGGAATGTTGCACAATGGCAAAGCATTCACCTCCAGTCACAGATCTGGGTTTAACCCATCGTTATTGTGCTCACCAAGCCACCCCAGTTCAGACATGGTCATATGCAAATCAGTCTTGGCCCTGTGCTTCATGGGAACAGTCCAGCCCGAACTGCCAAGCCATGTCTTTTCTGGACCGGAATCAAGCATCCTAGGACCGGTTTCTGGCTATCAGCCGTCTTCAGCCAGGATAGCTTGACTCCAGTGGCATAGTGAGCAAGAGACCCATAGTGAGGCACAGGGTCAAGGCTGATTTGCATATGGCCATGTCTGAACTGGGGTGGTGTGAAGTGCAAAAAAACGATGGATTTAGGCCCAGATCTCTGTACTGGGGTGAATGTATGACATTGTTCTGCATTCTGTCCATCAACTGTTGTTTTTGCATTTGCCACCCCGAGTGGGATGGGTATGCTCAGACGTGAGTCCCATGCTCTCCACACCACTGGAGTCAAGCTATCCTGGCTGAAGACGGCTGATAGCCTGAAACCGGTCCTAGGATACTTGATTCTGATCCAGGAAAGACATGGCTTGGCAGTTCGGGCTGGACTGTTCCCATGAGGCACAGGGTCAAGGCTGATTTGCATATGACCATGTCTGAACTGGGGAGGTGTGGAGTGCAAAAAAACGATGGATTAAGATCCAGATCTCTGTACTGGGGTGAATGTATGACTTTGTTCTGCATTCTGTCCATCAACTGTGGTTTTTGCATTTGTCACCCCGAGTGGGATGGGTATGCTCAGACGTGAGTCCCATGCTCTCCACACCACTGGAGTCAAGCTATCCTGGCTGAAGACGGCTGATAGCCAGAAACCGGTCCTAGGATGCTTGATTCCGGTCCAGGAAAGACATGGCTTGGCAGTTCGGGCTGGACTGTTCCCATGAGGCACAGGCTTAAGGCTGATTTGCATATGGCCATGTCTGAACTGGGGTGGTGTGGAGTGAAAAAAAACGATGGATTTAGGTCCAGATCTCTGTACTGGGGTGAATGTATGACATTGTTCTGCATTTTGTTCAACAAGTGAGATTTTTGCATTTGTCACCCCGAGTGGGATGGGTATGCTCAGACATGAGTCCCATGCTCTCCACACCACTGGAGTCAAGCTATCCTGGCTGAAGACAGCTGATAGCCAGAAACTGGTCCTAGGATGCTTGATTCCGGTCCAGGAAAGACATGGCTTGGCAGTTCGGGCTGGACTGTTCCCATGAGGCACAGAGTCAAAACTGATTTTCATATGGCCATGTCTGAACTGGGGTGGTGTGGAGTGCAAAAAAACGAAGGATTTAGGTCCAGATCTCTGTACTGGGGTGAATGTATGACATTGTTATGCATTCTGTCCATCAACTGTGGTTTTTGCATTTGTCACCCCGAGTGGGATGGGTATGCTCAGACGTGAGTCCCATGCTCTCCACACCACTGGAGTCAAGCTATCCAGGCTGAAGACGGCTGATAGCCAGAAACCGGTCCTAGGATGCTTGATTTCGGTCCAGGAAAGACATGGCTTGGCAGTTCGGGCTGGACTGTTCCCATGAGGCACAGGGTCAGGGTTTTTTAAAAAAAGCGTATTTGCACAGATTACTCTCAGGGGGCTCGAACCGGAGCCAAAGCCTCTGTGGGTCCCGCCATCCTGGTTGAGGAGCTGGGCGAGCAGACTAGTGCTCTGCCCCTCCAGCCCCCACGTGCATAAAATCCCGGATGCTACCCGCACCCCCACTGATTGAATAGCGCGTGTGTGTGAAGGTACGGTCTTGAGGCGGAAGCCGGGACCAGTAGCGATTTTAAAATATTGTTGTGAGTTTTTACCCGCTTTTTAAATTCCTCATTGCTGTTGTTTTTAAAAAAAGCGTATTTGCACAGATTACTCTCAGGTGGCTCGAACCGGAGCCAAAGCCTCCGTGGGTCCCGCCATCTTGGTTGAGGAGCTGGGCGAGCAGACTAGTGCTCTGCCCCTCCCGCCCCCACGTGCATAAAAACCCGGATGCTACCCGCACCTCCACTGATTGAATAGCGTGTGTGTGTGAAGGTATGGTCTTGAGGCGGAAGCCGGGACCAGTAGCGATTTTAAAATATTGTTGTGAGTTTTTACCCGCTTTTTACACTCCTCATTGCTGTAGTTTTTAAAAAAGCGTATTTGCACAGATTACTCTCAGGGGGCTCGAACCGGAGCCAAAGCCTCCGTGGGTCCCGCCATCTTGGTTGAGGAGCTGGGCGAGTAGACTAGTGCTCTGCCCCTCCCGCCCCCACGTGCATAAAATGGTACACCTATACAGGGAGCGCAGCGGACGAGCGCATCGTGCGCGACATAGGCGCGCCGAAGGCTCGCCAAAGGCGAGCCCGTCTGCGCCCGTCCGTGCCGGACCCGCGCCTATGGCCGGGACCTCTGCTCCGGTCAATACCAACTCGTCCTCGAGACTGACCTACTCTAGCGAAGCGCTTAGAGCTTGGAGGTGCAGATCTAACTCAGCAGGCTGCTCGATCCTGGAAATTGGGGCCAATACAGGGAAGGCCCTTAGCATATGCCCTAACTGTTCACAGACCTTGCTAAAACTAAGCTGGAATTCGATTGCGCTCCCCAGGGACAACAAGGAAAAGTCATCCTTCGGTGAAGGGTCTGTTACTCAATGCCAGATCCCTGGTCAAACATAGTACTGAAATAGCGGAGTTGATTCAGGACGCTGGGGTGATGATAGCGTTTATCACAGTGTCTTGGACCGATGCTGCCTCTGGCCCTGACATAATTAATGCCACCCCGCCGAACTATGTCTGTTACACCCAAAACAGAGAGAAAAAGAAAGGTGGTGGTCTAGCCATTATCTACCATCGCTCACTCAGAGGGTCCTTTCAACAGGGGCCCATAGGTCCAGATGAGACCCTTCTTTTAAATTTTACCATATCTGACCACCAAACTTTTAGAGGTTGCCTAGTTTATAGACCGCCTGGGACGAAAGCACCTTTTTTTCTAGCTCTGGGTAAAATAATAGAAACAGTTGCCACTGCCCAAACGTTCACATTACTAGGCGATTTTAACTTTCACGTAGAATGTGGCTCGGATCCGGACACATGCAATCTTACTGACCTATTACAGGGTTTGGATCTGAGGCAATTGGTCAGCGGTCCCACCCATAAGGCAGGGCACACCCTGGATGGTATCTTCTCAAATCACCCGAGCCTTAATGTGCTATCAATCCAGCCCATATCCTGGTCAGACCACTCAGCAGTCTATTTTAATTTTGTCTTAGCCCCCCCCGGGGAGATTATCTAGAACCAGACGCGCCCCACGTCAGATCAGGAAATGGAATGACATAAAACAAGATGAGCTAGAATATGTGTTGAAGTCAACCTTGGAGCTGCTCTCAGGAAATTCGGAACAAGCAACCCAGGCCTACACGAGATGGCTTGAGGATGCATGTCTACAACTGGCTCCCCCTAAAACCTTTCTCCCTACACGGTCCACTCCTTCCGCCCCCTGGTTCTCCGAAGAGATCAGGGACTATAAAATTGAGTGCAAAAAAAAGGAAAAAATCTGGCGGACAACCTTTAGCGAGTCAGATAAAAAAATTCTGAACACTGAGCAAAGAGCATATAAAGAGAAGATCCAGCAAGCTAAGTGAGCTTTCTTTACGAAGAAGGTTAAAGAAGCTAGCAATACCCCGAAGGAGCTTTTTCGAACGGTGTCTGCACTGGCAGTCCCCAAGACTATAGAGGTACCCCTTAGCCTTCTTCTTTGTGAGAAGCCTGCTACCTTTTTTCGCGAAAAAGTTGAAAAAATCTTCTCTCCCTTAGACAGTCAAATAAAACCGCTGGCGGAACCTCCCACTAAAAATGCAGAATCAGACTACGGCCGAGAAAAACTTCTATTTTCCTCCCAAATCAGTGAGGAAGAGGTAATGAGCCGACTTCAGAAGATAAAATCGGACTCCCCTCATGATCCCTGCCTGGCCGCCATCGCTAAATTGGCGCCAGTCACTATTGCAGCTGGACTTACCCCCCTCCTCAATCTTATGCTGGATAGGGGCGAATTCCCTGCAAAATGGAACCGACCCTCCATTTTACCTCTCCTAAAAAAAGCCTATCTGGACATAGCCGACCTAAATAATTACCGGCCTATTGCAAGATTGCCCCTTCCAGCTAAAATTGTAGAAGGCTTTCTAAACACACAGTTAAGCACCTTCTTGAGAACAGGAGAACATCTAGACCCTTGCCAACATGGTTTCCGTGCAGAACATAGCACGGAATCCGCCTTAATCAAATCAGTGGAAGACATCAGAAGAGTGTTGGATGGAGGAGGTAGAGCCGCCCTGATCCTGCTGGACCTTTCAACGGCCTTCGACACGGTCCATCACAAGTTGTTGGTGGACCGGTTGAGGGCCTGCGGAGTTCAAGGTAAGGCGCTGAAGATCTTGCAGGCCTTCCTCTCCAGCAGGACTCAGACGGTGGCTCTGGGGGATTTTGAATCTCGCCCCTTTTCGCTTCCTTGCGGAGTGCCCCAGGGCTCCTCCCTGAGCCCGACCCTTTTTAATGTCTATGTTTCCACCCTAGCTCCGATAATTCGAACCATCGGTTTCAACCTTACAGCTTATGCGGATAACACGCAGATAGTGGTGTCTCTGAGGCCGGGGGACATAGACAGCGCTGCGGATAGGTTCAAAGGCTGCATGAGAGAAGTAGGGGTTTGGATGGCTCAAAACTGTCTTAAGTTAAATTCCTCAAAGACTGAAGTGCTACTCTTTGGCTCCAAAGACAACTTCTGGTCCCCGAGATGGTGGCCTGAAGAAATGGGAACTCTGCCCGCCCCAGTGATGAAGGTGAAAAATCTCGGCATTCTGGTGGATGACTCACTATCTTTTAAACCTCAGATCAACGCCCTGGTCTCATCCACCCATTTTTTCCTCAAAACAATTAGGAAAGTGCTACCATTTTTGGAGCAAGAGCATAGAAAAACAGTGGTCACCGGTCTAATCCTATCTCGGATAGACTACTGTAACAGTCTTATGCTGAACGCTCAAGTTGGCATACTAAATAAACTCCAGACCTTACAGAATGCTGCCGCACGCCTGATAACAGATACACCTAAGTTCGCATCGGTGGCTCAGGACCTGGCAAAACTTCACTGGTTGCCAGTTATGTTATGTTATCGATATTTGTTGTGCGCACAGCTGCTCCAGCGAAGGAGCGTCCTGGCGTCGTAACAAGGTAGGACATAGCATAACTGAGGCCAAGACAGAAAAGGAACGCTAAAAAGGATAACTAAAACAGAAATGTTTTAATAGCTTTCCGAAAAAGCATAAGATCCTCCAGCAGGCGAATTTCAACCGGGAGGGAGTTCCAGATGGTTGCAGCTTTGACACAGAAAGAGCGTCCACCGGCACGACAGAGCCTGAATCTAGGGACCACGGCAAGAGCCTGGCCTAGGGAACGTTGAGCGTGTGTAGGAACATAAAAAGACAGGAGGTTAGACAAAATCTGAGGACCTATTCCCTTCAAAATTTTAAAGGTCAAACAGAGGACCTTAAAGTGGATTCGCTTCCTCACAGGAAGCCAATGCAAGGAGCGAAGGACATTGGAAACAGGACAGAATCTAGGCAGGCCGACTATCGCTCTGGCTGCGGCATTTTGTACCCGTTGTAAGCGGGTAATTTCTGCCAGATTGGCCCCCACCGGGAGGGAGCTGGCGTAATCTAGGCGAGAGATAACTGTAGCCTGAATCACCAGCTGCCTGGTTGGGGCATCGAAGAATTTAAGGACCGGTCTTAAGCCCCGAAGAAGGCCAAAACAGCAAGCTGCTGTTTTCTTAGTATGGCCGACGAAAGTGAGACCAGCATCCAGCCAGACTCCCAGGTTTTTTAGTTCCGACACCGGAGTCGGAGTTGGTCCCAGTTCTGACGGCAACCATCGGTCACCCCAAAGTTCCACTCTCTTACCGACAATCATAATCTCTGTCTTGGTGGCATTAAGCTGGAGACAGTTCGCCGTCAACCAGCTGGCCACCGCCTTCAGTCCATTCTGAAACCTGGGGGCATCTTGTTCCGCATCCCCGCTGAGAGTAACCGCCAGCTGAGTGTCATCGGCATATGAGACCAATGTCAGGCCCCACTGCCTAGCGACCTCAGCCAGCGGTCTCACGTACAGGTTGAATAACGTGGGGCTCAGCGAGGATCCCTGCGGAACCCCCATGGCCAGCGGCTGGAATTTGGACTTGAAGGGAGGGATGGCCACACAGAAAGAACGATTGCAGAGGAAGGAGCGGAACCACTGCAAAGCCTGTCCCCCAACGCCGATCTCCTCTAGCCGGTGCAATAAAATGCTGCGGGAGACAGTGTCAAAGGCGGCGCTGAGGTCTAATAATACCAGCGCCGCCATCTGACCAGCATCCAACACCGCTCGTAGGTGCTCTACCATAGCAAGAAGGGCAGTTTCCGTGCTGTGCCCAGCACGGAAGCCATTCTGCGTGGGGTCTAGGGCATTAGTCCGGACAAGATGTTCTGACAGGGCCAGGTTGACATGAGCCTCTGCAATCTTCGCCGGCCAGGGTAACAATGAAATGGGGCAATAACTTTCGGGTTTCGAGGGGTCCAGCGTAGGCTTCTTGATGATTGGAGAAACCACCGCCTGCTTCCATTTAGTTGGAACCACACCTGAGTCCAGTGAGAGATTAACTAGGGAACATACTGCCGAGCGTCCTAAAAAGGCCTGGTCTCTAAAAAGAGCGGGTCTAACTGGATCTGACGGAGAGCCAGATTTAACCTGCGAAGCAAGTTTGTTAAACCCTTCCAGGAGTAGTGGAGGAAAAGAGTGCAGGGTTGGGTGGCTTTGAACCCTATCTAGGACTCCCAGATCAGTCCCCGTACTGGGGAAGGCCCGGTAGATAGCCTGGACCTTTCCCAAGAAGAAGGAGGCCAAGGACTCACAGTGGGAGATAGACCCCACAGCCACAGAGGAAGCCCTTTTCGCCAAGAGATCTTTCACGGCCTTGAATATGGTCTTGGACGGGTTTGAGCTGTTACGGAATTCGGCGGCATAGAAGGCCGCACGAGCTCTACAAATGGCACGATGATAGGTCTTGACGGAAGCAACATATGCGGCTTTCAAATCAGCCCCATAAGGCTTCGGCCACGCTCTTTCCGCCCGTCTATAAATACCCTTCAAGGCACGTAGTGCACTGTCATACCAGGGACTCGACTCTCTGGTGCTGACTTTACTCGAGACAATGGGAATCAGAGAGTCCAAGGCCCTGGAAATCCAAGTGCAGAACTGATCATAGCCCGTTTCCACATCATTCAATGGGCCCAGCGGCTCTTCCGCTAGGAGACGATGCAGATCATCCAGCCTAAGTTTATTCCAAGGCCGCCTAGAGACCCTTCTAACCGAAGGAGTGGGGGGGGTCTCAGGCAGAGGGCATTGAATGATCACCAGGAAATGATCTGTCCACCCTAGAGGGGAGATGGACATAATCTTAGTCTCAGCCACGTTGGTGAAGAAGGGGTCCAAAATATGTCCCCCAACATGGGTGGGCTGAGATACCTGCTGGGAGAGCTGAAGAGCCTCTAAGTCAGCAAGAATACTGCATACCGTCGGGTTGGTCAGAATATCAAAATGCAGGTTCAGATCACCCAAGATGGAAAAGTTAGCACATTCTGGGTGCGGAAATGAATCACTTTCAAGGCACTCTGTGTGGTCTTCAAAGCACTGCACGACCTGGGCCCTAGATGCATGAAGGAACTATTCTTCTGGTACAAGCCGGCAAGATCTCTCAGATCTGGTCAGCAGGCATTAGTATCAGTCCCCAGAGTCAAGAAAGCAAGATGGGGAGGCAGGAGCTTTTCCTTAGGAGCTGCAGTAGCCTGGAACAAGCTTCCCCTCCACATTAGACAATTGCCTGATCTCTTATCCTTCAGAAGAGCGCTGAAGACTTGGCTCTTCACCCATTAAAGCACCTACCCACACACACCAGACTATTCTGTTAGCGCCAGCACACCTTCGGGTAACAGAGCGCTCTAGAAATGTAAAAAATAAATAAATAAATAAATAAATAAGGCTGATTTGCATATGGCCATGTCTGAACTGGGGTGGAGTGGAGTGCAAAAAAACAATGGATTTAGGTCCAGATCTCTGCACTGGGGTGAATGTATGACATTGTTCTGCATTCTGTCCATCAACTGTGGTTTTTGCATTTGCCCAAACAAAGTTGGCACAGAAAGGGTTTCAAAGTAAGAAATATGTAGGAAATGATGGTGGCATGCAAGATGTTGGTTATCAGAGCAGATGTCAGGTGATGCAAGGTGGATGTGGCTTTGCAGAAGGCATAAGTTGCGTTGTTTTGCTTATCACTAAGTACTCCCAATGGAGTACTTAGTGATAAGCAAAATGTTAATTCAACTCAAATGCAGGATGTTCCAACTCAGCAAATGCGAAATCCAAATCCATCACAAGTCCCAGTGATGTAAGTTCCACAAGCTCCGGTGCCTCCACAAAACAGGGGTAACCCCAGGATCAATGCAAATCAAACCCCGAGAGCAAACCGAACCCTCTCCAGAATCAGAACACATTTCAACAATACACCATGTTTGACAAATAGAATTTTGACTCCGACAAAGGAGGGAAGAAGATTATGCCCTTGGCACAGTCTAAAAGGTAGACCTGAGTGGTCAATTCGTAGAACATGAGATGAATGATTCCCAAGGATCATTTCTAATTGATACTGGTACTCACCCTCTACTGTTAGAACAGCAGAGGTTCCCGACCTACCCCTCTCGGGAAAGAAATTCCAAGTTGTAGGATATTCAAATAAACAAATAATTAATCCTTTGTCAGAGAAGTCCCTGTAAAAACAGGCTAATTTGAAGAAGATCACCTATTTGATATATGTGATTTGAGTTCTATAAACCCATTAGGGAGAGATATTTTATGCATATTAAACTGTACAATTTACTGTACACTGGAGGGTGTCGACTTCCAAGCCGATTATGAGGACGTTGAATTCAAAATGGCCTGTCAAGGAACAGTGATCGGGCTTTTTCCTGTGCCCATGCTAGAGGATTTACCTCACAATGTAAGAGATATTGTGAAACCCAAAATGTGGGATGTTTCAGGGAAAGATATCAGACTTAATTGAAGGTATAGGAGCCGTCCAAATAATGATTAAACCTAATGCTAAGTTTCCGAGAAGACCACCATACTATCTCACACCTGAGACAGTGTGTGGATTCTCTTTACTGACTGAGTCAATGTTAAGACAAGAAGTTTTACCAGAGATAGTTGGAAGTCCATGCAACTAGCTGATCATGGGCTTGCAAAAGCCTAACAGCAAGTATAGAATAGTGCTGAACCTACGAAATATTAACAGTATTGTCACCCCATGTTGTCCTGTGCTACCGAATCCAGCTTCAATATGTTTTCTGATACTCTGTGATGCTGAATGGTTCACAGTGATTGATCTATGCCGGTCTCACTTTCAATCCCTTTGCTTGAGGATAGCCATTTCTTATTCTCTTTTCAGTTCCAAAATATATTTTTGGCACAGTGTTCAGTCCCACAATGGTATACAGAGGGGATTTGATTTTTAATCGGACGTTGAAAAATAATTTTTAATCCTTACAAATATCATGTAATTCTGTTCTTGTGTAATACATTGATGGCCTGCTAATGGCGTCAAGTACACAAGAAGCCTGTAAACAGGATACAATAGCTCTACTATATCATTCAACTGGGAATGGTCACAAGTTGTCCACAAGCAAATTGCAGTACTGTCAAAAAGAAGTCCTTTATCTAGGACATCTCATTGAGAAGGAAGCGGATGTAGCCTTATGGCTAGAGCGGTTGACCTCGACGCTAGGGAACCGAGTTCGAGTCTCGGCAGGGACACTCAATATGCTGTGATTCAGGGCAAATCGCATAATCTCCCTGTGCCTAACAAAAAACAAATGCGTCTGTCTGTAACCAACTGGTGCTAAATAAAGCGCTCTGATACCTTCAGGTCTAGTTTGTGCTATATAAAACGGTTCTATGTTTAAATATCGAAAACAAAAATATAGTCAACAAATATATCGATGTAAAAATATTGATTACAAAAATATTGACTCCCTATACTTAAACAGGTAAGTACAATAATATCTACTCAAAAATATCGATGTAAAAAATAACATAACTTAAATTAATTTAATTAAATCATATTATTATTATTATTATTAATAACAAATTAGATTAAATTTAATATATATTTTAACTAATTATAACAAATAAACTTAATTTAATAAACATAAACAAAAAAAGTGTATATATACATATATTTACTTAAATACATTTTATTAACTATTATCTTTATTTAATTTATAAACTTTATTAATTATATAAAAATGAAATAAACACATATATAAATAATTTAAAATAAAATATTTTATATTTAATTAACACATTAAACTATAAAAAAAAATACATACATTTAGGGGTCGATTCCGATTCGGTAAAATCCCCTATGAATAACCGTACGGAGCATTTTTCCCATACGAATCGTACACCTTCAACGTCCCCGTACGTACGATGAAGTACGATCCAAACCCAAAGTAGATCTCCGTATGAATCGTACGAAAGACCATACGACTCAAAAATATGTACAAATCGCATTCAGAACACGCAGTACGCGACATCTGTACGGATCGAAGCAGCTTTTTCCAACCCAGCAAGTACGATTCGTTACAACAACACTCCATACGACTCTTTTTCTACGGGAGTATAAAATGTCCGTAAAAGCAGATTTTGACTCAAACCGCGTGCAAAACAGACCCCCCTGGGTACGCGAGTACACCCCATGATTGCAGGGGTACGGTGCGTAAGGGTACTGTGCATCGCGGTACAGAGCATAGGGGTACAGTGCGTAGGGGTACGGTGCATCGGGGTACAGAGCATAGGGGTACGGTGCATAGGGGTACGGTGCATAGGGGAACGGTGCGTAGGGGTACAGATCATAGGGGTACAGTGCGTACCCCTATGATTGCAGGGGTACGGTGCGTATGTGAATGTGTGGCTCTCTGTACGAATTGCTCATACAATGTTTTTCGTACGAATCACATTCTCGGTTCCCGGTCCGGATCGTACTTGTCGGGTCGTACAGCATGTTTACAATTCATACGGTTCACCGTGAGGTTCCTGTGTCGTACGGATTTTACCTTCAGACATAATTTTTCCTACGGATCGTACACGCGATTCGGACGGATTTGTACGATTCGTACGGAAAGGGCTACGAATTCGAATCGTCATACGGATTAGTTCCCCGAATCAGAATCAACCCCTTATTAACAAAATAAAAACATTAGAAGTTAAAACATTGGATAGCGGGAGAGTAAAAATTACTATTCCCACTCCAGTGAGTGCAGCAGTAGGGAAAGCGCTGGATAGTGTAGGGGTAAAAATTACTATTCCCACGCCAGTGAGTGCAACAGTAGGGAAAGTGTTGGATAGCGGGAGGGTAAAAATTACTCTTCCCAATCCAGAGAGTGCAACATTAGGGAAAGCGTTGGATAGCGTAGGGGTAAAAATTACTATTCCCACTGCAAAGAGTGCAACAGTAGGAAAAGCGTTGGATAGCGGGAGGGTAAAAAATACTATTCCCACTCCAGTGAGTGCATCAGTAGGGAAAGCGCTGGAAAGTGTTGGGGTAAAAATTACTATTCCCACTCCAGAGAGTGCAACAGTAGGGAAAGCGTTGGATAGAGTAGGGGTTAAAATTACTATTCCCACTCCAGTGAGTGCAACAGTAGGGAAAGTGCTGGATAGCGGAGGGGTAAAAATTACTATTCCCACTTCAGTGAGTGCAACAGTAGGGAAAGCGCTGGATAGCGGAGGGGTACAAATTACTATTCCCACTCCAGTGAGTGTAACAGTAGGGAAAGTGCGGGATCCCAAAACAAAAAAAACGAATTCTCTCTCTTAATGAAACTGATGGAATGAACTTGTCTCCAAGTACTAACATCCCTTTACCTTCAATAGATAATTCATCAGCTATCTTGAAATAAGGTTGTAAATTTTGCGGGAGTGTTCTTTCTTTTGGCCAACCAGACATGACATACTCTCTTACATTTTCCAATTCCATATCTATCAGGGATTCTGAAAACCACTCGTTTTCACTGAAAGTAGTGTCATGTCAAATGTCAACACTCGCAATCAAACAGTCTTCATCATATTCATCACCATTTTCTTGAAAATCTGCAAAACTTATGGGTGAACTGATAAATAATCTGCCCTTATATTTCTTCCACCAGGTATGTACTCAATGGTGAAATTGTATTGCAATAATTTTGAACTCAATCGTGCAATTCTTGGGGTATGATCTTTTATAGTGATTCCACTCAAAATACTGACTAAGGGTTTATGGTCAGTCTTAAGCACAAACTTTCTCCCCCAAATAAAACATTTAAATCTCTCAACCACCCATCAGCAACTCAAAAGTTCCTTTTCAATTACTGAAAATATTTTTTCATTTGGTCTTAATGATTTCGAAGCAAACCCAATTGTAACTACTATTTTTTCCTTTCATCTGTGCAATGGTAGCACCAAGCCCATCATTACTTGTGTCTACAGTAATAATGCATTCCTGGGATGGATCAAAAGGTGCAAGAGCCCCAGCAGAAACAATTTCACTTTTTAAATTATCAAACTCTTCTTGACAATTTTCTTCCCACACAAACTTTTTGTCTTTCTTTAGCAATTCTCTTAATGTCACTGTTTTTGCCGAATTTCTTTTGATGAACTTAGAATAAAATTCACAGAGTCCTAAAAATGAGGCCACATTTTCTTTTGTCTTAGGTGTGGGGGCCT
The DNA here is from genome assembly GCF_964263255.1 of Lissotriton vulgaris. Lineage (NCBI taxonomy): Eukaryota > Metazoa > Chordata > Amphibia > Caudata > Salamandridae > Lissotriton > Lissotriton vulgaris. The sequence continues at coordinate 824,396,965 of NC_141696.1, read as the reverse complement.
TAAATATTTCATCAATCAAACCTGGTCTAGGTTACACTCCTTGTTTTGATATCACATGACCCAAATACTCCATAGAATCTTTTGCAAATTCACATTTTTCCCGGTTTGCAAAAACACCATATTTTTGCAATCTTTCTAAAACCATAAGCATGCGTTTGTCATGAATGGATTGGTTTTCCCCTGCAACTAAAATGTCATCTTGGTATGTCACCACCCTGTTAACTCCTTCCAAAACATTCTCTAATACACGTTGGAACACGGATGCTGCTGATGACAAACCAAAAGGCATCCTTTTAAATTGAAACAAACCCATTGAAGATACAAATGCCGTGAGGTGTCTTGAAGATTCTTCAAGTACAACCTGATGATATGCAGATGCTAAGTCAATTTTTGAAAAGACACTAGAACCTGAAAATGTACTGATGATATCATCAATTCTATGCAAGGGGTGTGAATCAATCGAAATTACTTTGTTTAAACTCCTCAGGTCAACACAGACTCTTAACTTTCCATTTGTTTTCCTTGCGATAACTAATGGACTTAACCATAGAGACGATTCGATGGGTTCTATTACTCCATCATCACACATCTTTTTAAGGATATCCTCTAGATCTTGACGTACACTAAAAGGTACGTTTCTCAACTTGTGTTTGATTGGAGACACCCTATCCCGTACTTTTATTTTATGTTTAAAACATTTTATTTTTCCTAGCTTGTCCTCAAAGACCCTAGGAAACTTTTTAAACCATTTGCTGCTATTACCATGTTTTTCAATTGTATCACTGCTCTCATATTTCACTATGTTATCTCCATTTTCATGATCGTCGGTCACTAAAGACACTTGTACTTTTCTCCCAGGTCTGAGTGTCATGCCAAACAATCCCTGGTGATACCAACCCAGTATATTTAATCCTTTTTTAGCTACATAGACCTTCCCAAAAATTGAACGTCCCTTAAAAGTGAGTTCACATTCGAAGTATCCTGACAACTTAATCTTTCTTCCATCATAAGTAACAGGATTTCTGTCTGGGGGAAGTAGACTTCATTGAATAGTTCGTCAGTTATCATTGTCATTCTGGCACCAGAATCTATGAGTAGTCTCAAATTTTTTCCATCTGTTTCAATTGTCTCATAAGGATCTATACAATCTGATTCATCATCCTGCACCACAACTATCATGTCTCTAATTCCTCTAGAACAAGTCTGTTCATCTTCCGAGGTATCAGTTTGATCATCTCAATGACAGAATTATTTTATCCTTGGGAGTCCGGCACACCTTGGCAAAATGCCCGATTTTATTACAAACTTTACACTTCACACTCCTTGCAGGACAAGGTCTACCATTTGGAGTGTGTTTTGAATTTCCACACCTAAAGCAAATGTTTTTTGTGTGTGAAAAAACTATTTTTGTTGGAAAAAAAACTATTCCTGTTGTCTTTTTGTTTAACAATTTCTTTTGAATTATACGTTTCCTTTGAAACTGAATTCTCATTCACCACAGACACACCACTATTTTCTTTTCGAATGAGCTCTTTACGTGCTTTGCGTGACACTTCAATCCCCTTTACTATGTCAATTGTTTCTGCAAGACTAGGGTTCCTCAAAGTGAGCAATTTTTCCTGAACTTTACCATCATAGCAACGTACATCAATTTGATCACAAATGAGTTGAACTGTGAAATTTTCGAATTCACACTCTGCTGCTAACATACATAAAACAGCAACGTAGGTAACAATGGATTCATCTTGTAATTGCTGTGTTGTGAAAAATTTGTGCCTGTTAACAATTAAACTAGGTTCAACATCAAATTGTTTCTCTAGTTTCTTTACAGCTATTTCAAATTCATCCAAATCTTCCTGATCTTGTGGGACAACATAGGGTGGAAGATGCTCGTAAATAGATTGGCCCTCAAACCCTAAATTGTGTTCCAAAAGGAACCTCTTACGTTCAGGACGATACCTATTGCCACAGATTGCTCCTAAATATTTGCTGAAAGCCCTGTACCAATTCCTCCACGGGACTGGAGGGTCACCAGGACTCTGTAGAAAAGGAGGAGGAGCACTGACATTTTGCATTGTAGCCATGACTCAATGGGCAAGACACAAGATTATAGCTTAAACCTCTAAAACCTAATATGTATGTACATATATAGCATTCACTAATAAAAACAATATAACATTTGTAAGCCAAAATAAGGTATGTCTATACCACAGTTGTAATTAAAAAAAATATTAATGATCAATGTAATATTGTTATTCCTGTAAGAAAAAAAAAATAATTTTATGTAAAAATTAGAGTTATGGTGGTGTTCTGCGTGTGCATATCACGGGTATGCTATTTCTCTGAAACATAAGCTTTGTAGTTGTTTAGTCCTTCTTTAATTTTTGTTTTCTTTAGTCCTTCAATTATCAGACCACTTCCTAATGGGTTTTATCTTGTGAAAGTCAGCGTTTCAGTCGTTTAGTCCTTTCTCGATTTTTATTCCTTTAGCCTTACTCAAGAACTGCCCCTTAACAGAAATATTGTTGGAAAATGAGGAATGTGCTTCACTCGAGGCTTCTTATTTGACCGAGTGAGTAAAATCCTTTTAATTCTGTGATTTCCCTTTCTTGTTTGTTTACTTTTGAGCTTCTTTTGAACTGCGCACAAGCTTGTTAACATGTAATATCGAGTTGCTGTAAAATCTCCTATCCGTGTTTGTTTAATTTAAAAGCGTCACTATTTATAACCATGACAAGCTGCTTACAGCATGTGCATCGATCACGAGCTTCTTCACACTCGGATACATGCGCCGCTGTTTATCTTTGATTTCCAGATCGGGTCCTTAATAACGAGCGTTTCAAGCACGAGCCTCTTCACACCCACTTGTACACGTCGCTGTAAATAATCAGTTACATCTTTGATGCTTTAAACACTGTCCCAGCTACATTTACGCTTGGTTGCACATCAACAGTTTAATGACTCCGTCCAATTAGTTTAAAATGCTTCAGTTCGTTCAATTCAATGCGCATTAAATCACACACGCTTGTCAGCGGAAACGATCGGATGGTTGTTTACATTTGAAATACCATCTCTTTGAATTAGAAACTTAACTTTGTTTAGTGCGGAGTACATTTTCTTTTAAAGATTTATCAGTCAGTCTAAACAAACACCAAATAGATTCACGTGGTTTGCTTTCACTTAAAAGATTTCACTCGACATTTGAAGCAGGCAGGAGCATGTTATCTTATTTATAAAAAAAAAAATACATGAGATGGAACAGGCTCGTGGATGCATTCCCAAAAACAGTTCAGGTGCTTTAATGAAAATAAACAGCGCTTCAAGAATGTATCACGACTTAAATAATCTCTTTGCACTCAGCTTACAGTTCACGAATGTATTCATGCAACAGCGCTTCAGAAATGCATTATGATTTAAATAACTTCCTTGTGCACCGTTCAAAGTATTAGAGTAATTAAAAGACTGTCACGAGTTTAGAAATAAAGATGAATTACGACAAGACTTCAGATATTTGTGCACATCCTTAAGTATAACGATTATAGCTTGCCTCTAACTCAGTCTTCAATTTCAGGGTCTTTAAGTTCAAAAACAATTGTCTAACGCTGAGCTAGAGTATACATGAAAATATACAAGCCTGTTCCACTTGAGTTAAAATGAGTCAGTTCCAATTTTTCAAATTAAACAGTGTTCTTCTTGAAAAGTAGATTCTTGTAGACTCTTGATGAATAAAAACAGTTCTTTGATGCGTGAGTTCTTTGCTGTGACCAAATCGTCGCCAATTTGTAAAGAATTAATGAACCATCAAACATAAGTATTTCAGGATGAAGGTTTATTGGTCACAGCTGTTGCAGATCCCAAGTAACTGTGTAACATAGAATGTCTCAGACAGGCAATACATAATACATTTTAGATTCACATGACATGAGTAATGATGTAATGCAGCCAGATCACCACGAGCTCCCCAAATGTCCAAGTCCCAGAAGTCACACAGAGTGGCATAAAAGCTTCTGAAGATGGAGAAGAGGAGACGAGGCCAAAGAGAAGCTTTCCAGATCAACCATAAATTCAAACAAATGATAATGGTGAAGGAAAAAGAGAAAGGAGTGGAAGAGCTCAAAAAAGAGAGGAGTGGCCAAAGAGCAGAGATCGATGGAGGGCCAGTGTGTTAGCAGAAAGCATACCAAAAACCATCAACGAAGAAATAGAATCAAGTGATGTGAGTGAAACTGAAGAAGATCAGCAGAAACCAAAAAGATCTAACAGAACAAGAGTACATTGTACTTTGTATTCTGTACCTTAGTGGACCTATTATACATATAGTGCATCTAATTCAACATTCTGTGACCCGAATGAACTGAGAGGAGAACAGCTTGAACACCCATGATATATGCCACTACATCACAGCATGTATTAAATCTCTGAAATTAACTTCTAATTGAGCTTGACTCATTCAACATTTTATTGATTCAAATCAGCAATGCCACTGATTCCTCAAATAATAAACTTTGTTTGAACTGAGAGATTAAATAGACTGAGATGACCAATACATTAACTATATAAACTTTGCTTTAGAGAGAGAAAAAAAGTAAAAGAGAAAAAATAACTTAACAAAGCAAAAGAATTAAGATGATTGCCTAGAGCCAAGGCTGCATGCCTCCAGAGGACTGTATATATACATGTATTCACTGAACAAAAAGGGATGTTACAGTTAGACTCAGATTTCAGCAGTTATAGTTAGCTGAGCTAACTATAACTTGCGTCCCCGCAATGCACTGGTTAAGACCTCACATATTACATCATTCATGACATAGTCAGTGACATTACTGATGACATCTCTGATGACATTTCAAATTACATCATTTAGGGCCATGTATCAAAAAAGCATTTTGCGATTACCAAATAACTATTATTAACAAATCATTATTTGGTCATCGCAAATTGCTATGTTTGTAAGGAATCGCCAAAGATTTCGCAAATCCTTAATATTACAAAATAGTGATTTGCTAAATAGGTAATCACTATTATAATACTATTCCATTTGTTCCCATTGTCCCTAAAGTCCTATAGGTGCAAATGATTTTCATGAGCTAATTTATGATTACCTGATTGCAAATTAGATCATGCAAAGCCAAGGGTGCCCGGGGGTCCGAAGCCCCCCCCCCCCAAAATACAAATGTGCACATATAAAGCACACACATGGCATAGGGGCCTGTGTGCACTACACAACACTTTGAAAAATGCATTTTCAAAATTTTTACATGGTTATCATTTTTACTAAATGCACAGTTTGCATTTAGAAAATGCTTTGGTCATGTGCTAAGGGAATCGCAAATTGAGATTCCCTATTTGTAGTCACAATTTAAGGTAATCGTTATTTTTGCGATTACCTAAAATTGTGACTACAAAGCCTTTCATACATCTTGAAAGTCTATTTTACATTCGCAAACGCCTGAAATTACCGATTTACACCATTTGCGAATGCACAATTTTTGATACATGAAGACCCTAGTGAGTGTGAGTGTTTTATAAAAGTTTATGGGTGTTAAACATATATACCAAGGTACTACAAAAGTTAAAATAGTATACATTTTTTTTTGGGGGGGGGGGGGGGCGCTAGAGAGCCCGAAGCAAGATGGCTGCACATTAGTTCTGCTCTGCTGGTCGGGGTTATAATCCGACAAATATCCTTCATTGCCTTTGCCATTCAGCAGGAAAATGAACAAATAACAGTCACTACGATTGCAGAGCGAGGACTGACAAGCGGAACAATGCCATCCGGGCGATCTGTTACCAGATTTCGGCTGGTGCAAGGGCTGGACTACATGGTGGCTCCCGCAAGCCGTTACAGCATTGGAGCTGCTGTAGACCTCATGGTGCAGGTGAACGACTGACACAATGGATGAGAGAGGCGTACAGCTTTAAGAAAAGGAGCTAATTGCATTCCCAGCTGTCTAAGGTGAGACAGAGCAGACCGGGTTACTACGCGCCAGACCGAGGGAATACAGGCGGCTGACAGCGGAGGCCTACGAGACGTGCGCGGCCTGCAGATGGATCAGCACTCATGAAGTACTGTGAGGCTGAGTTGCTGCTGGATGTGCTGCCTCTTTGGTGACAAATGCAAAAACAACAGTTGATGGACAGAATTCAAAACAATGTCATACATTCACCCCAGTACAGAGATCTGGGCCTAAATCCATTGTTTTTTTTGTTCACCAAGCCATTCCAGTTTGACGTGGGTCCCGTGCTCACTAAGCCACTGGTGTCAAGCTATCCTGGCTGATGACGGCTGATAGCCAGAAACCGGTCCTAGAATGCTCGATTCCGGTCCAGGGAAGACATGGCTTGGCAGTTCGGGCTGGACTGTTCTCGTGTCATCGCACCAAGAGCCACATTGTAAGGCGAAACAGCAGCAGACCCAGTAGCCTGCCACACACACTGATGGAGATCATTCCACTTTGTTCGAATACTTGGAATCATCGAGTGTCAATTTAAAGAATACATTGCTACAGAGGTAGCAGGACACAGGAAGAGCCCTTAGTCTGTTACCCAAAGAGCCAGCTTCACAGAACTTCCATCACTGTGAGTACCCGGCTGAGTTCTCACGTGAGTCCATTCCTCCTTCCTTTTTCACCACACATGGGACACGTCACACTCACTTTAAGCTGCGCCCTTTCAAGATCCAGATGTCCCCACATTAACAGTCCGGAGGAGACCCCACATCCATAGGAGGGTTGAAACATCGTTGACAAGTTTACAGAAAGGACCATTACACAGCCAGTGTCACCATACACTTAGGCTCTTCACCATGCATAACTGAATGGTCGCTTATTGTATTTATGGAAACCTCACTTTTTTTTTTAAACTGTTCAAAGTATATAGTCACTTATGGTCCCATGTTTCACTTGGGGACACACCACACAAAATATCCCACTTTTTGAATTTAAGAAAGTGATTTATACCATCTTTTTGTGTATCAATAAAAACGTCAGATGAACAAACTGTGCAGAGATTTCTTTTTGCCCTCCAACATTACTTGGTCCCTTACAAACTTATAGCCATTGTGCATGTATATTGCTTAAATTGTTGGTCTATTTTTCCCTTGAAACCGCTGTTTCCTATATAAAAATAAAAAAATAGGACTGTTCCCATGAGCACAGGGTCAAGACTGATTAGCGTATGGCCATGTCTGAACTGGGGTGGCGTGGTGAGCAAAATAACGATGGATTAAACCCAGATCTGTGACTGGGGGTGAATGTTTTGCCATTGTGCAACACTATGTCCATCATCTTGTTTGTTTTGCTGTTCACCCTATGTGGGAAGGGTATGCCCAGATGTGGGTCCCGTGCTCACTACGCCACTGGAGTCAAGCTATCCTGGCTGATGACGGCTGATAGCAAGAAACCGGTCCTAGGATGCTTAATTCCGGTCCAAGGAAGACATGGCTTGGCAGTTCGGGCTGGACTGTTCCTATGAGGCACAGGGTCAAGAGTGATTTGCATATGGCCATGTCTGAAATGGGTGGCGTGGTGAGCAAATTAACGATGGATTAAACCCAGATATGTGACTGGGGGTGAATGCTTCACCATTGTGCAACACTCCGTCCATCATCTTGTGTGTTTTTCTGTTTGCCCTATGTGAGAAGGGTATGCTCAGACGTGGGTCCCCTGCTCACTACGCCACTGGAGTCAAGCTATCCTGGCTGATGATGGCTGATAGCCAGAAACTGGTCCTGGGATGCTTGATTCCCGTCCAGGGAAGACATGGATTGGCAGTTTGGGCTGGACTGTTCCCATGAGGAACAGGGTCAAGATTGATTTGCATATGGCCATGTCTGAACTGGGGTGGCGTGGTGAGCAAAATAACGATTGGTTAAACCCAGATATGTGACTGGGGGTGAATGTTTTGCCATTGTGCAACACTCCGTCCATCATCTTGTGTATTTTGCTGTTCACCCTATGTGGGAAGGGTATGCCCAGACATAGGTCCTGTGCTCACTACGCCACTGGAGTCAAGCTATCCTGGCTGATGACGGCTGATAGTCATAAACCGGTCCTAGGATGCTCGATTCCGGTCCATGGAAGACATGGCTTGGCAGTTCGGGCTGGACTGTTCCCATGAGGCACAGGGTCAAGAATGATTTGCATATGGTCATGTCTGAACTGGGGTGGCGTTGTGACGCTGCGGCACGACTCACTGCGTGAGTCGGTGTAAAATAATAGTGTTGGGCTACCAGCGTAGCACTGTAGAAGTAATTGTGTTGATCGCTCTATTAGCTTGCAGTGCTCAGGGGACACTTGGTTGTACAGCAGTGATCACTACCCTCCAGAAAGGCATGCAGAACTGTTATGGCACAGGATTAAAGGAATACGCCTATGACACAGTTGCGGCATACTGCCCTGAAGTAACTGCGTTTGCTCTTGCGGTGGTGCTGTCGGTGCTGCAGCATGGAGAGAGGAAGAGCGCACCACATCGGTAGCGAACGCTATACAGTATTATTGCAGAAGCAACTACAATGCTGAAAGGGTTTCTGGATGGCACTTTATAAGTTCAGTAAAGTACACGAGCCAGTACCTGCATACCGCAGCCCATGTTACATTTAAATTGGTTGCTGAGCTAAGAATAGGAACAAGATGCGCAGCGGGAGACCGCCTTAAACGACGCTGAAGTTGGACCCACAGGGTGACACGACTTAACTTGTGGTGGAGGTATTGCAGCGAATTGTGGTATCAAGCCGGAGGGTATGAGGTGTAGAATAAGTAGGCTTTCCTGTTTTCAGTTTCTATTCTTGGTAAATTGTGGTGGGGTTTTTTCAGTTTTTTGCAATACCTTAAAAAAACAGTGGTTATCAGTGGTTACAAATTTTTACGCTATTAAAAACATCAGAAACAGTGTTTTTCCGGTGTTTATGGAATTATAATTTAATTTTAATTATTGCTTGCTTTCTGCACTGATAGTGCATCTGAATAGATAGTGTGTGCACAGCGTATATAAGGTCCAAATCCATTTTACTGCACCAGAATTGACTACAACATCAATAGCATTCTTTATTAACTCTGAAGAATGTAAAGATGCTTTCAGCACACCATCTAGCAAGTAACAAGAATCTCTTATAGGGAAGCACTTCCACACAGGTATCGATTTTGACAGACCATCATACAACTTTTTCACATACGTAGCTGATTTACTGCAAATACAAACAATATCAATCCAATCTTATGGGAACTTGGTTGAAACTTTATTCAGCAGCATTCCAAGTAACACTGCGTTCCATATTTACTAAACGTCTGGTGTCATGTTTCCAGCCCTATCTTAGATGCTTGGTGACAACATTATTTTCACAAATACCTGTCACTACATCTTGCATTGAATGTTTAAAGCTTAGGGTGTTTGGCAATTCACTTACAATCAATACTGACTCGCTAGAAAAGGGCGCTGATGGGTAAATGTGATGGTACATATTAGGAAAGAAGCTTATGAAACCAGCCATTTTACTTATCAGTGAAATCAAAGGTAGCCAAAATATCAAATATGATTTTAATATTTCCAGATTCTCTACATTTTATAAAATAACATTTTATAAAGTAACTGAATAAGACCTAAAGCATGCTTCTAAACACTGCATCTTTAGACCAAACACCACAGAACTGAAAAAAGAAGAAGTAAGAAGAGACAATGGGGCATATTATCAAGAAAGGGCATTACATTATCGCCGCTTTTATCGACAGGAAACTGCCGATAAAGTGGCGATAATGGGCTTGATAATATGCTCTATGGAATTCCACTCAAAGCCCATGTTAGATGTGAAGACATCTAACATGGGCTTCGATTGGAATTCCATAGAGCATATTATCGAGCCCTTTATCGCCGCTTTATCAGCAGTTTCCTGTCGATAAAAGCGGCGATAATGTAACGCCCTTTCTTGATAATATGCCCCATTGTTCCAGTGACACCCTAAACAGTAAAACTCAAGCAGAATAATGTTAGCCAGTCTTTCTTGATGCCACCATGTATAACAAAGTTACATTGTATTGGTCCATTCAGGAAGAATAACAATGTCTCTTTCACTCATATTGTCCTTTCTTTGAATGGCACTTAGTTTGTGGTTGCAAAGGTGTTTTTTCAGTGTATATATGTTCACACCTGTAATGGCTATTTTCCTTTCGGTGGTGTTTTATCAGTTATTATAGGTTTAAACCTAAAACCAAATAGCCTAAGAATAAGCAAGGCTGTTCAGGATGCCAGCAATGTGGAAATGCAGGGCGGCAGATTCGAAGTGAGCGGGACAATACCTGCAGATGTAAAGGACTCTGCAGTATGAAAGGGTTCCATTAAGACTGCTGTTGGGTACCAGCACATATACGCAGTCGCACATTATTAGAAAGATGCAATCTACTAACTAGGCCTACAGAACTGCTCAGGAAGAGGGTGCGCAGAGCCGCTAACTGTACCGTGAAAAGGGGTGACTGCAAAACATCAGCAAAATAAAAGGGACATTTTTGGATGGGCAGTTGTATAGAATACAGGAAATCCCTAACTTGCCCAACGCTGAGTAACGACGGCATGCGGTACTGCAGCAGCGCATATATTATATAAGAATATAGCAGCTGAGGTACAGAATAGATCGGGTGCCATACATAACTAGACACACAGCCTTGAAGCTTAAAACTGGAAGCCTGACCACGTACCAATCAAGCAAACATGGGTAAAACGGATAAGCAACAATCCAGGCTTCAATTTGAATCCAAACGGATCACAAACACAAGTCACATCGGATACTGAGACAGAGCTGGAGATTAGGGCAAGTAGCAAATTAGAAAGCAAACTGCTTGCCATGCAACACAGTTTGCAATCAATTGATATTAAAATAGACACCCACAATCTTCGAATAGACAATATGGCAGCAAACTTGACAAACATAGCTCACGAATAACTGAAGCGGATACGCGCATCTCTACCACAGAAGACCAGGTGGAAGTTGTTATTGTGTCTCGCACACAAATGGAGAAACTGTTGACAGTAATACAAGAATGAGGACCTTGAAGCTAGGTCCCGGCGTAATAATTTACGTATTACAGGTGTGCTTGAATCTACTAACACAGGCAAAATGGAGCCATATGTCGAGGCCATGCTGCAAGAAATGCTAGGTGAGGACAATTTTTCATTAATGCTGGTTGTGGAGCGTGCATACCGATCCTTGGCGCCCAAGCCGGGGCCAGCTGCTCCACTGTACCCCATTATCGCCATATTACTAAATTATCGTGATTGCGATGCAGCGCTCAGAAAAGCCAGGGAAAAAGGCACTACAACATATCAGGGCATAGAGGTCACCCTGTTTCTGGACTTTACAACAGCTGCGCAAAAGGCGAGGCATGAATTTCAACCAGTGAAAAAGAAGATGCAAGCACTGAAAATTCAATATGTAATGCTATATCCAGCACAGCTCCGGATTCAACACAAGGGCAAGCCAAGATATTTGTGTCACCAAAGGAGGCAATGCAGATCGTGTGACAACTGGAGCGACCAGAGATGTCGAGAACAGCAGGAGAAGACACAGACAATGAGGACTGAGCAGTTGGGGGAGACCTCTTCTCCCGGAATGCTCATTGGCGGGCCACTGAGCATTCCGGGAGAACAGGTCTCCCCCAACTTGGATATATCCGATCTGAGTTGCCCCCGCGTCTCCACTTGGGACACCAGGGGTTATGATATTTTGTCACTTACCCTTATGTAGAACAGATTACTTGCCGCGAACCGGGTGGATTTACACCGGCTCACGCACTATCGGTCTCCCACAAACTGACAGCCCTGAAGAGTCACATCTGTGACGTGGTGTGACGAAACACGTGTCGGCTGGCTTGTCTTCTTGTACTGATCAAATTGAAATACTCTTTTCACATGAAAATTTGGTGTTGACCTCTGTTATTTACCAATGAACATTGTTGCAAACATTCGGTTCTGACACCGGAACCTCATCAGACTCGATACGTGTGCACAGGACTTTGATTCATTTGTGTAGTGTGGATCTTCTTCCACACACTGGCAGGGGTTGTTTTTCTCCTGGGTTTGTTCCCCCTGACCTGTTTGCACCGTGACCTAATGATATATTGTTTTTGGACTTTGTAAACGTACACGCTTGGGCGCCATTACTTCCTGTACTTAATCTAAACCCATCACAGTGATTCATAATGAGGACTGAGCAGATGCAATGAACAGGGCCGAAAAACTGGTAACAAAACCTAAAAAGGTAACAGGTGCAAATATGGAAATTACTGACAAAAAAATGCAGTTTGTATGACATTCATATAGTAATATTGGTCTAACAAAGGTGAAACAAACGATTCAGTGTACGATTGCCTATGCAAATGAACACTGAACATATAGCAACATTTTTGTGACTTTGATATATATGTTTTGTACTGCCTTTGTGACTTTGGAGACTCTATGTTTGTTAGCTCTCAGACACATTATGGATTAGCTGGGTGGAGGGGCGAATATACTTACCCCAGCTCCCCTCTGTAACAACGTGGGGGGTATGAAGGCTATTGGCGTCCCCCAAGAGGGTAATCCCCGAATTGGACTAAGATTACATTTTAGCACCAGATTAAGGCGTTAGCCTTTGATAAAAGACATGCGGTTGCATGAGTATGTTGTTTTGTTTAAAACGGGGATCCTTAGCATGATTGGATTCTGGGGTGGGTGGAATGGTGAGGGAACTATATATGTGTAAAAGCATGATGGGCATGGTACAGTTGTTGAACAAAACGCATACTAGTTACAGATATGTTTTTACTGCCAAAACACTGAATGTAATAGAACCACCACATATGGATGCTTATTGAATGTGTTATTGCACCCGATTGGGCTTTGAAATTGTGTACCAATGCCGATTAACCTTTTGGTTGTTCATGTTTTGAAAACTCAATAAACATAATAAAAAAATAAAACAAATAGTATACTTTCTTTACTACTAATGAGTGATATTATTTCTAACATATATTATGTGAGTGGCTATGTGACTGTGTGTATCTGTGTGTGAGTGGGTGTCTGAGTGCCTGTATGGGTGTGTGAGTGGGTATGTCAGTGGCTGTATGAGTGTACACGTAGGTGTGAGCAGCTGTGTGTGTGAGTGAATCATTGTGTGAGGGACTGTATTGATTAGTGGGTGTGCCAGTGGCTGTATGGGGGAGTGGTTGTGTGAGTGACTGTGTGGGTGAGTAAGTGGGTGTGTAAGTGACTGTATGGATGAGTAAGTGAGTGTCTGAATGGCTGTATGAGTGAGTGACTGGCTGTTTGTTACTGTATGGTGAGTGAGTTGCTGTTTGAGTGGGTGTTTGGTTAAGTGAGTTGGTGTGTGTGTGGCTGCATTGTAGAATGTCTGTGTGAATGGATGTATGGGTGAGTGAGAGGATGTGTGCGTGCTTATATGGACTTGTGAATGGGTAAGTAAGTGATTTTGTGGATGTGTGAGTGAGTGTGTAAGTGTTTGTATGGACAAGTGAGTGGCAGGGTGGAGAGGCTGTATGGGTGACTGAGTGGCTATATGAATGGATGTATAGGTGAATAGGTGGGTGTGTAAGTAGCTGTATGGGTGAGTGGGTGTCGCTGAGTGGGTACATGAGTGTCTAAGTGTGTCTGTCAGTGAGTGTCTGAGTGGGCCTGTGAGTGTGTGCATGACTGACTGGGTCTCTGAGTGGGTGCATGAGCATTTTAATGGGAGGGTGAGTGGGTGCATGACTGTCTGAGTGGGTCTGTGAGTGGGTGCCTGAATGTCTGAGTGAGTCTATGAATGGGTGCATGAGTCTCTGAGTGGGTGAGTGAGTGGGTGTGTGAGTGTCTGAGTGGATCTGTGAGAGGGTACATGAGCCTCTGAGTGGGTGAGAGTGGGTGCATAAATGTCTGAGTGGGTCTATGAGTGGGTGCATGAGTATTTGACTGTGAGAGTGAGTGGGTGCATGACTGTCTTAGTTGGTCTGTGAGTGGGAGCGTGAAGGTCTGAGTGGGCCTATGAATGGGTGCATGAGTCTCTGAGTGGGTGCATACACCTCGGAGTGGATGAGGGAGTGGGTGCATGAGTGTCTAAGTTTATTTGTGAGTGGGTGAATGAGCCTCAGAGTGGGGGAGAGAGTAGGTGCATAAGTGTCGGAGTGGGTCTTTGAGTGGGTACATGAGCATTAGACTGGGTGAGTGAGTGGGTGCATGACTTTCTGATTGGGTATGAGAGTGGGTGCATTAATGTCTGAGCGAGTCTGTGATTGGGTGCATGAATCTTTGAGTGGCTGCATAAGTATCTGAGTGGGTATGTGAGTGGGTGTATGAGTCTCCAAGTGGGACTGTGAGTGGGTGCTTGAGTCTCTGAGTGGGTCTCTGAGTGGGTGCGTGAGTCTGAGTGGGTTAGTGAGTGCATAAGTTTCTCAGTGGGTCTGTGAGTGGTTGGGTAAGTCTCTCATTGGGCCTGTAACTGCATGTGTGAGTGCCTAAGTGAAACTGAGGGTGGGTGTATAAACATATTTTTTTTCACTGATATTCCCAAATTCGGCGTGACATACATTCGCAAGTTCATTGTGAAATTACACGGGCACCATACTGATGGTCATGGCAAATTCGCGAATATCCCAAGTGAGGGAAAAAAACTTTTATTCGACATATTATGCTCATAAGGGGTTCCTCAAACACCCCTATAGTCCTGTCATGGGGTCAGAGCGCATGCAAGCTGACCCCTTATGCCACTTTCTGCCATTTCGTTTCAGCCCTGGGGACTGTTCTGATGAGGTAAAATCAGCAACTCTCTGCCTAGGTTGCGGCTAGCCAATCACGGCATTCCTATTGTTGAACCCATTCACGATAAATCGGAATCCATCGTAAATTAGCCACGCCCACAGATAACCTTATTTGCTTCCCCTTACATTTTTCAACAACTACTGAAACGATTCACCCCGAATAACTGAAAGCGTGATCTGTGAACCACGATCTACCTTCCTGTCAAATTTGGTCCAGCGGTTCGGGCAGTAGTCGTGTTCAAAGCTCCTATGCTATTACCATGGGAAACACAATTCTTCCCCCCCCCCTTTTTCTAGGCCTCCACTTGACGGATAACCCCGAAACTTTGAGCAACAAGAATCACTGGCGCACTATTTTTTGACTATTTCGTGAAGAATCGTCAACCAGCGCCAAAGTTATAGGCAAGTCAAAAAATGATTTTGCTATGGAAACATGGTCCTAACTATCACTACCTACTGGCAACCACCAGTGGGTATTATAGAATGGAATAGAATATATATATATATATATATATATATATATATATATATATATATATATATATATATATATATATATATATATATTCACTGAAAAAAACATAGGTTTTAGCCCATATATAGTTAGGGATTAGCATTTACAAAACCTTAATTTACTCGCACAAAACCATAGAAATTCGCATATATAGTTAGATGCAATAACTATATATCGCGCACCCGCAACCCACTGCTGATGATGTCACATATTACATCATTCATGACATGGTCAGTGACATCACTGATGACATCACTGATGACATCTCAAATGACATCACTGATGACATCTCAAATGACAACATCCAGTGACTGTATGTTTCTGTAAAGTTAAAATATGTCTTACATATTGAAGAATGAGTGGATGTATAAGTGTTTGGATGAAGGATTTAGTAGGTGCATGACTGACTGTATGAGAGAATGATTAAATGTGTCTCACTGAGTGCATGGGTTAGTGACTAAACTGTCTTAATTTGTGCATCATTATTACTGTAGTTCTGTAAACTGCTGCATGTGTTGATCAGTAGCTATATGAGTAACTATATGGGTTATTGATTGGTTGCCCAAATATTTGTATGGGAGACTGAGTGTGTGTGGGGGTGGCTGGGAGGTGTGTGACTCTGTGCATAGATGTGTGAGCAGTTGATTCAGTAGATGTATGGGTTCAAAAGTGCATGTGAAAACAGCTGTATGGGCGGTTGACTATCAGCATGAGTGCATTGGTGAGTAATTGGATTTCTCAGTGCTACATGCCAAAGTAAGTACATATGTAAAACACAGTACATGTAAGAGTTGACATATATAAATAACTGTGCATAAGAGCCAGTGAATGTGTGAGTGGCTGTATGGATCATTGTGAACTTGTATCAAGGATTGTATAAGAGAGTAAATATGTGTTAGTATATGTTTGATTAAGTAAGGTGTGTATACCTGTATAGTTGATGAAATGGAGGTGTGATTGATTCTTTGCATGACTGACTAGGTGTGTGAGTAACTCCATGGATGAGTGACAGTCTGTGAGAGTCTGTTTACACTGATTGTATCTAAGGTTATATTAGAGTCTGAAGAGGTTGATCGTATTATCACATGAATGATATCATCAGTGATGTGATCAGTAATGACAAATGAGATGTTATCAGTGATTTTATCAGTGATGTCATTTGAGATGTCATCAGTGATGTCATCAGTGATGTCACGGACCATGTCATGAATGATGTCATTTGAGATGTCATCAGTGATGTCATCAGTGATGTCACTGACCATGTCATGAATGATGTAATATGTGACATCATCAGCAGTGGGTTGCGGGTGCGCGATATATAGTTATTGCATCTAACTATATATGCGAATTTCTATGGTTTTGTGCGAGTAAATTAAGGTTTTGTAAATGCTAATCCCTAACTATATATGGGCTAAAACCTATGGTTTTTTCAGTGAATTTCAATGGTTTTTTAATAGCAAATATCAAAAGCTGTCAAATGTCAAGTACGTGATAGGTAAAAACTTTTTCGTGTTTATGCACGCTGATGTGCTTTGAACGCTGCCCCCCCCTCTTTTCTCTTAGTAGTACTCTCTCTTTGCAGATAGTGAAGGGTAGTTAACGCAGGCCTTTGCCCCCGTTGTAATCCGTCGTGCCTGCTTGTCTCTCCATTTGATTGATTGTTATCCAAGCATTTACTGTTTTAGAATTGATTCTCTTTGGTTCATTCTCTATTTACAAACAAGCACAAAGTCGCAATACTCTGTTTAGTCTTTGCAGATAGTGAAAAATCGTGTAAAAAAACAAAAGTAATCGAGCAAAATCAGTAGGCCACTAATGGGATCTCTTTTTGACCTCGCTAAAATAGAAACATTAGGAACAACCCTTCCTGAGAAATACGAAAATAGTGAGATGAACTGAGCTCCACATCATGATGGCTGCAAGACAGCTCGGCTCCGCCACCCACCCCGCCTAAAATAACGATAAACTCTATGCAAATATTATAAATATATACAACACACCAGAAAAGTAACAGGGTAAAACATTTTTATTAAATAACTATTTACATAACTATTTTATACTTTTTGTTGCCTGATCCGGCTAGCTCAATCGATCGAGCATGAAACTCATGCACTCTGATAGCAAGCGTTGCTGCTGATGCTATGCAGACAAAAACTGGTTTTCAGATTGTACATTCTTCAAGATTTTTCCATCCAAGGCTGGTTGAGAGTTTGTAGAACGATGGCTTCAGATTTTCAACATACGGTGTGGTGGCGCGGACTGGGAGGGGGCGCTTGGCTCCTGCCCCCTCCCCAAGTCGTGTTGCCCTGGTGTGGCCTAAGATCGCCCCGACATAGGCGGCCGGCTCCCGGGGTCCGGCGGAACTTTTTGCCTTTTGATGACTCTTCCATTCTGGACCTTGTCCCACAATCCGTTTGACCTGAAGACACGCTGTAGTGGGGCGCCCCTTTACCGTTTCAGTTGCCATTCCGCCCGCTTTTGCTACACTGTGCCTCTTCCGCCGTTCACCTGTTTACCGCCCGCTCTTGTGACTACAGCGTCTCGCTCACCATGTAGTTGAGTTGCTCCCGCTCTTGCGATGCAGCGATAGGCGGCTGCCACAGGACTCTCAAAATGGCGGCCGGCTCTTCAGATTTGGGCGTGGTCCACTAAAATGGCCCTGGGACACCTTGGAACTCGGACGCTTGTCTGCTAGGGCTTGGGCCTCATTCTCGAAAGCGTCCACTGAGCCTTGAAGATTCTACAAAAGTCTTGGGGGCCCCCGACTCCCGCAGGCTTCTGGTGGGGAGCGGATGCCATGATTGCTCGTGGAATGGCCACGACTGAGCTACGAGATGGTGGTGCTCTCATGCTGACGCCAGCTTCAGTCTGAAACATCCAGAAACACTGTAGACAACCAATTCGATCAGTTCCAGTAGCGCCCCAACGTGACCCGGTAGGGAAGAACTTGCCCTCCCCTCTTTGACTGATGGTTCTTGTTGCCTGTCCCTTCTGTTGTCATTTAACAGAACTTTTTAGACTGCTGAAAGGGGTTGTGTTCCGACCGCTGGTTGGTGGAGACATTTTGATTATATTCTGGACCTACGTTGTCGCGTAATGCGTTATATGACAAGCCGCGTTAGCGCACCCAGAAGTGCTCCGGTGCGCGAAGCGCAGCTTCCCGGAAGCGATCCGGGGCGCGGCGCGCAGCACGTAACGTAAGCATAACAGGTCATGTGACTTGTTTATAAAACTTTTCATTGGTTCATTTTACTTTTGTTATTCTAATGATGAAAGGCTTGGTCATATGACCTAAAAATTACGCTTTTTATTGCTTTCGAACATTATTTTTTCTTAAACATATATGTTATAATGTTCCAGGCTAATGTACTTTCCCGGAAAATTTACAACTGTCCTGCAAGTAAAATATATTCCTTTTTCTAGAAAAAGGGCGTTTCTTCGTCCCATGACGGAGCCGTTGAGCAAAAGAGGCTCGTCCTGCTGTCTTAGTCGCCGATACGCCTGAATATCAGATTCTTATCGATCACTTTATGTTGCAGGAGTAGAAAACACAACAGCCCTTGACCATTTATCTTTACTGCGTTCCTGCGTATTATACCTTTTATCCGTCATGTAATTGGACTGCTTTATTTCACTTGCCTTTTACTGATTCGAAAACAGTGACTAAAATTAGAAACTTTACCAATGTAAATACTACTACCATGTTTTGTTTTAAAAACCTTTATTGTGAAAATGTCAGTATACAAATACGGGCCTATAACCACGTGGGCCGGCCACGGAGCAAACTGGAATCGTATATGATGAGGAGACATTTACACTGTAGAGGAACGTAACGAGCGGGCCATTAGGTTGCAAGAACTAAGGTGTCTAACAGTTGCGGAATCGGTGGACGTACATTTTGTAATTAAAATACGACAGGGCCACTTACAATAAAATTATCTAGATTTACATTTGCGGGCAAGTACCATGGGTGACGTTAATTCGAACTTTCAATAGTACAGTAATCAATAACACATCAGAACTTAATATCAATAGGGATGTCGAAATATTCAATCAATTCTCGTCCCCGCCCGCCATGTGTTTCAAAACTGCATACGTATCTCGTGATATCAAGGTTGTGCAACCAGTACACAACAAGGAGTTACGAGTCCCATTTATACCGGCGCCATTTTGGGCGAGGCCGGGCAGGTCCAGGATATAGTCAAAATGTCTCCACCAACCAGCGGTCGGACCAGAACCCCTTTCGGCAGTCAAAAAAGGTTCAGTTAAATGACAACAGAAGAGATAGGCAACAAGAACCAACAGTCAAAAGAGGGGAAGGCAAGATCTGAAGCCATTGTTCTACAAACTCTCAACCAGCCTTGGATGGAAAAATCCTGAAGAATGTACAAACTGAAAACCAGTTTTTGTCTGTATAGCATCAGCAGCAACGCTTGAGTCAGCTTTGTGTGAAGCCGCCATTTTGATTCAATCAATAGCGTCCCCCTGCACACATTCAGGGACCTGGTCGTGTCTTCAGGTCAAACGGATTGTGGGACAAGATGCAGAAAGGAAAAGGAAAAAAGTTCCGCCGGACCTCGGGAGCCGGCCGCCTATGTCATGGGCGATCTTTGGCCACACCAGGGCAATAGTGAAGCTGCAGCAGGTGCAAATAAGCTTCAGACAGTGTTACAAGCGCTGCTCAGAACTCTCAACTATGACACCACCTCCGTGCCATCCGGATCTTGGCGCCTTGTGCTGGTTCCGACCTATTCACACATCGGTCCGCTACTGACACCACCTCATAGGCCAACGGGGCACCCCACGCCGACTTTCGGCGCAGCATTGTAGGATGGCCACACCAGTGCGGCAACTTGCTAGACACCACCTCGGTGCCATCCAGATCTCGGCACGTTGTGCTGCCTTCGGCCTACTGTAGCCGCAAGTGCGGACGAAACTCAGCTGGATAGCGAGTGAAACACCAAGGGGCGCCCCACTGCAGCCGAGGAGCCTCCATCTTGGGGGCGACGCACAGCATCCCATTGCTTTCCAATGCAGTCAGATCCTCAAACAGCCCCCACTGACTGACGTGACCTCACAGGCCAACGGGGCGCCCCACGCCGACTTTCGGCGCAGCATTGTAGGATGGCCACACCAGTGCGGCAACTTGCTGGACACCACCTCGGTGCCATCCGGATCTTGGCGCGTTGTGCTGCCTTCGGCCTATTCGCACATCGGTCCGCTACTGACGCCGCCTCACGTGCCAACGGATTTTCTACGCTTTTTATAGCAGCGCGTAACGTAAGCATAACAGGTCATGTGACTTCTTTATAAAACTTTTCATTGGTTCATTTTACTTTTGGTTTCCTAATGATGGAAGGCTTGATCATATGACCTAAAAATAACACTTTTCATTGGATTAAAACATTTTTTTTTCCCAAACGATGAAAGCCCCACCTTGTTTCTGGATGTTTCAGACTGAAGCTGGCGTCAGCATGAGAGCACCACCATCTCGTGGCTCCGTCGTGATCATTCCGCGAACAATCATGGCAGCCGCTCCCCACCGGAAGCCTGCAGGAGTCGAGGGCCCCCAAGACTTTTGTAGAATCTTCAAGGCTCAGGGGGCGCTTTCGAGAACGGGGTCCAAGACCGAGCAGACAAGCGTCCGAGTTCCAAGGTGTCCCAGGGCCATTTTAGTGGACCAGGCCCAAAAAGGAAAGAGCCTGCCGCCATTTTGAGAGTCCTGTAGCAGCCGCCTATCGCTGAACCGCAAGAGTGGGCGCAACTCAGCTGAATGGCGGATTTTGGCACAGTGTACCAAAAGCGGGCGGAATGGCAACTGAAACGGTAAAGGAGCGCCCCACTACAGCAGACGAGCCTCCACCTGGGGAGGCCGTTCACGCCGCCTACCCCCCCCCCCCCCGGGGCGCCCCACGCCGTTTTTCGGAGCAGCATTGTAGGATACCAAAACCAGTGCGGCAACTTAATGGACATCACCTGGGTGCCATCCACATCTCAGCGCGTTCTGCTGCCTTGGGACTACTCGCACAACAGACCGCTACTGACGAGGCCCCCCCCCCGCACCCCCGGGACGCCCCACGCCGTTTTTCGGAGCAGCATTGTAGGATACCAAAAACCAGTGCGGCACCCAGGTAACATCACCTGGGTGCCGTCCAGAACTCAGCACGTTGTGCTGCCTTGGGACTATTCGCACAAAAGACAGCTACTGACCATTGTTGCTTCTTTTTTCAAAAAAATGTTTAAATGTATTTACTGTTTTTGTTGCGTTGTATATATTTATAAGTTAATAAAGTTTTATAATCCTACTACTTTGTTGGAGTGCTATATATTTTTAATGTGACACATAATTGTAAAAACTTTGATGTACAAAGAGGCATCCCTGGAATCTTCCGCTTCAGGCTCGGACCCACACACCCTCACAGTGAGAATCCCCTCCCCAAGCACAATACAGGATGGTTATCAGATAGTAGGAACGCGTGTAGTGTGACGGATCTCATCGGATCTCATCGGGTGGGGGCCTTGATCTACTGTAACTCCTTTGAAGAGGGGTAATTCTCTACAGCTGGGGCCATAAACTACATCTGCAGGGCTAGGTGATAGCCTGGGACCGGCCTGGACAATCGGACACAGAGGAAGAGGACCCTTTAATAACCCCAACATCATTCCTAGGGGGTCAAGAGGGGTCTACCTTGCCCCCTTTCATTAAATTCCCCCTTCGTTTTTCTCCTCCTCCTGTCTCTTGATCCTACCGGGAGACAAGATGGCGGCCGCACCGGACTGTTTAGAATGTTGACAGACACCGGAGAGCCAATCAGCTTCGCTACGCAAAGTTCCGTTACGCGAAAAGTACGCGATCTGGAGCGATATCTGGGACGCTGTCACAGATATATCTGTTTTTTTAAACGTTAATTTCTCAAAATCCACTGGAGCACATATATTGAGACCCAGCAAAGGCACATCGGGCTAACAGTCCCTATAATTTTGCCAAGTTTCGTGTAAATCCATTCAGCCATTCGAGCTAAAAGTGAGGCCAAAGGCCCTATAGAAAAATGAATGGGAAAAACGCGTTTTGGGACCCCCCTTTTTTCTCCGCCCCCCCTTGACGAAACCCCCCCAAATTTTCAGGGGCTGCTCAGAAACAAAATGTGCCATTTTCCTGAATATTTCAGCCGATTCTGTCCACAAACGCCAAAGTTATTAGACATAGAATTTTCAAAAGTTCCATAGAGAAAAAATCCTAACTATATATACCTACTGGCGACCGCCAGTAGGTAATACATATATATATATATATATGGAAAACCTCCGTTCTCCCGCCACAATCTCCTCTGCCCTGATTGCGCTGGATACAGACACGGACCACACTCAGGATGCTGGTTAGTTGTGTTTATTCAGCTGCCGCCATAACGTTTCGGCTGTCATGAGTGATGTAATATGTGATGTCATCAGCAGTGCATTGCACGCGCAAGTTATAGTGAGTCCGACTAACTATAACGTGTGAATTTCAATGGTTTTATATCAGTAAAATTTCCAGCTAACTATAACTGGGGTCAAACCTATGGTTTTTTCAGTGAATTTAATAGGTTTTTTAAATGCTAATTCCTAACTATAACTGGTGTGAAACCTATGGTTTTTTCAGTGAATTTCATAGGTTTTTTAAATGCTAATTCCTTTCTATATCGAGTTTGTATCCTTTTTTTTTTTACAATTTGCTGTTTTTTTGTAAGTATTCTTTTTTTTATATATTTTTTTTTTTTGCGCTCTTGGTGCGCGCTCCGAGAAGCTTTCAGCTAAGCGCTCCCGTAAGCTTTCCGGTGAGCTTAGCAGAAAGCGCACCCGGAGCGCTATTGTCGCTCGTGAAAAAAAATATGAATGAAAAGATAATAATAATGCAAAACTTTTCGTACTATACAAATAAAATCAGTTTTTTTTAATAAGGAAAATGATTATGCATTTCTGTAAAAGTTTGATGACATCACTTCGGCGCGCAACGTAAGTGCCCTCGGAAGCGCCTACGCTCGCGCCTCGTAAACGCACGCAGAAGCGCCTACGGTCGCGTCATATGTGCGCCCCGGAAGCGCCTCAAATCGCGCCGCGTAAACGCACCCGGAAGCGCCTACGATCGCGCCACGTTTGCGCCCCGGAAGCGCCTCCGCTCGCGCCGCGTAAACGCACCGGAAGTGCTCCGAAGCGCGCAGCGTAAGCGCGTCGGGTCATGTGACCCTAAAATAACACTTTTCATTGGTTGCTAACAGTTTTTTTTACAAAGAATGAAATCCCCACCCATTTCCTTCACTATTGCTTTGTACTTGGAGAGAGCAAGAGCTGTTCTGTGTACTATCTTCATCTCCTACTTTCCTGATCTACAGCAATGGCTGCAAGAGAGTCATCCAGCAGTGATTCAGATGCATTTGTAGATGAGGACCCTCCTACGGAGAAGAAAAAAATCCATTTCATCTGGAAATTTTATAACATCCCTGAAGGTGAAAAAAAAGTCAACGCTCCAAAAGTAACCTGCAAAATATGTGGGAGTACTTTATCCAGAGGCAATCCTCTGAAAAAATATAGTTTTGGTAATGCCAATTTAATCAGGCATGTCAAAAGAAGACACCCAAACAACTTTGCGAGGGAGAGTGTCAGAGACCTGGCACGGAAATTACCCACAGATGGCGGCAGCACCTCCACTGGTGGAGCAACACCTTCGGGACCATCCCGTAGAAGAATGGTCCCTAACATACAGCCAGAGTTTGCAGGCATCAAATTTCTGTGCACGGAGTGTAACGAACTGCTCTGCTATGGGGAGCAGAGTGTTGAACTTATTGCCCTAAAGAAACAGCAACACCGCTGCCCTGACAGTCCCTAAATTTTCACATTTTTTTGCTCCTGTTGAGCCGTTTTTGAATTCCTGTTTTTTGTTTTTCCCTTGACAAAAATCCAAAAAAATTATAAAATTGTTTTAAAAAGCCAAAAAAAGTTCAAAAAGTTCAAAAAACACAAAAAAATATAAAACAACAAAAAGAAGAAAAAAAAAAGTTCTTTTCAGAACTACCTCTAATTTATAAAAAAATGCATTTTTTTGTGAAAAAAATCTGTCATTTTTTTTCTCCTTAGTACGCTCCTCAGTAAGCTCCCCGGTACGCGTACCGGGTGCGCCCCCCGCGGAAATCGAAAAAAAATAATTTTTTTTTGAGGCCCCGCGGGGCCCTTTAATGGCCCCCACATCAAAACTAGGGGGTCAGAGGGGGTGTACTCTTCCCCCTTATTGTCATTTCCCCCTTTCTTTTAGCCACCTCTTGTGTCTCGATTTTACCGAGACACAAGATGGCGGCCGCTCCAGACTGTTTAGAATGTTTACAGACAACTGAGATCCAATCAGCTTCCTGCGCGCAAGTCGCGTGTCGCGCCTCGAGCGCTCTCCGGTGCGCGCACCGGAGCGCGGCTATAGATATATATATTTTTTTGAACCTAAATTACTCAAAATCCACTGGAGCACATATCTTGAGACATAGCAAAGGCACATCGGGCTACCAGTCCCTACAATTTTGCCAAGTTTGGTGGAAATCCATTCAGCCGTTCGAGCTAAAAGTGAAATCGACCGCCCTATGGAAATTAACATGGGGAAAACGCGTTTTGGGACCCCCCTTTTATCTCGGCCCCCGCTTGACGAATCCCCCCCAAACTTTCAGGGAAAGACCGGACCGCCATGAGACCATTTTCCTGAAAATTTCAGGCAGATTCGTCAACCGGCGCCAAAGTTATTCAAAATAGAATGTTGAGATTTAACATTGAAAATTATCCTAACTATAACTACCTACTGGCGACCGCCAGTAGGTAATATATATATATATATATATATATATATATATATATAGTTTTTGCACAAAGTTGCCGGTAATCCTGGGCTCAAACTGCACAGCGGTCCCTTCCTCAAAACCGGCGTTTTTGAGAACCGTGAGCAAGCCTAACGGCGAAAACGCGTCGGCTTTGTTGAACCTTTGTGGTAAATAAACACCTTCAATATCTCGGAGTGTCCCGACCTTTTTCTGTGCCCTGGAGGGCAGGCAGGAAACGTGGAATATATATATATATATATATATATATATATATATATATATATATATATATATATATATATATATATATATATATCAATCTGCATTGAAGAATGAGTGGGTATATAAATATCTCGATAGAGGATTTAGTAGCAGCATTATTGACTATTTGAATGACTAATTTATAGTGTTGGTTACTAGCTACATGAATTTATATATTAGATACTGATTATTCAGGTGAGTATTTGTATGGGACAGTGAATGTGTGTGTGATTGGGTGGGGGCTGTGTGACTGTGCAAAGATGTGTGAATAGTTGATTCACTAGGTATATGAGGTTAAGAGTGAGATACAGCAGGATGTCATCTGCATAGAGTGATATTCGATCCTCAAAATCAGGGGTCCACTGAATACCCTTAAGTGATGGTTCCCACCGCAGCCAAGCCGCGAGGGGTTCCAAGGCGAGGGCGAAAAGAAGTGGGGACAACGGGCACCCCTGTCGCGTGCCCCTCCCCAAAACAAAGGACTTAGATACCTGACCATTTACCACGATCTGAGCCAGTGGTTCCTCATACAGGAGTTTTACCCAGCCGATGAAACCATGGCCACTCCACTGTATCGAAGGCCATTGGGGCATCCAAGGAAACCAAGATGGCCGGTTCACGCAGCGACGCCGCTTTCGCTAGGGCGCCATGTAGGCGCCGCAAGTTCAATGCGGTATTATGATGTGGAATGAAGCCAGATTGGTTCGGATGGATCAGATCACTTATCACCTTTATCAATCTGTTTGCAACAATTTTGCAAGGATCTTGAGCTCTGCATTCAGAAGCGATATAGGCCTATAGGATGCGCAGCGATCTCGCGGTTCCCCTCCTTGTGAATGACCACGATGGTCGCAAGTCGCTGGTCACGGGGAAGGGAACCGATGTCTCGCGATTCCAAAAACATATGACAAAGATACGGCGCCATCTTATTAGGACATAGCTTATAAAGCTCGATGGGGAGACCATTAGGGCCCATAGCTTTTCCTGAGCGGACGGAGCGAATAGCAATTGCCACCTACTCGTCAGAAAATGCTGCGTCCATCAGATCCTTATCTGGGTCCGATAGGCGAGGCAACGCAATGTCCCTTAACAGCAGATGTGTGTCTTCCTCTGGTCTGTCGGAGACTGGGGAATACATTATTTCGAAAATATTCAGCGAAACACTCCACAATCTCAACCGGGTCAGTCACACGAGCTCCATCTGCTCTCTCGATCACAGGAACCACACGACTCGCCCTCTCCTTTCTGTCCAACCAAGCAATCAGCTTCCCAGCCTTGTCTCCCACATCATACAGCCTTCCCTGCTGCTCTCTACTCATAGCTTTAGCAGCGTCCGTTACCAGGGCTCTGTAATCAAGTTGTTTGAGACTGAGGACATGTACTTTATCATGAGTAATACCCAACTCCAAATCCCCTTCCAGCTCAGCTATTACGGTCTCCAGGCGGACCACCGCCTCATTTTGGCTTTTCTTGGCGCCAGCAATTAACGATAGCGCCTGACCACAGATAACCGTCTTGAAAGAATCCCACAGCAAAACGGAAGAGGACACAGACCCCACATTTTCAGCAAAATAGTGATCCAAGGACTTAACCAACTCTGCCCGGGTTTTGGGGTTACGGAGATGCCAAGGATTGATCGGAGCCACTCAACCCTCAGAACCCATCTTCATGTCCATCAAAAGCCACAGTGGGGAGTGATCCGAAATACCCCTGGTCAGGTGTCTGACTTCCCTAACCGAAGTGGCCTGTGCTGCTGGCATCAAGACATAGTCAAGCCTGGAGAGACTACCATGAGCACCAAAGTGAAAGGTGTATTGCGCTTGTCCCGGATGGAGCAGCCTCCAACAATCCACCAGTCCCAGCGTCTCCAAAAAACCACTCAACCAAGACTGTGATCTCGTGAGATCTCTGGGGGGGGCTGCGGTCCTCCCTACCGGAAACGACAGAATTTAAATCTCAACCCATCACCAGAATGCCTTCAGGAAGCTCCAACACTAATTTCCCCAAATCAGCAAAGGTAGTAGTCTGCAGACCAGGCAGAACATACACAGAAAGCAAAGAGATAGTCTTTCCCTCCCACCTACCAGTGAGTGCAGCATAGTGTCCCTTATCGTCTAGAATGATGTCGTCCAACTCCAGGGGGAGGGAACTCCTAACTAGGATACCCACCCCCCTAGAGCCAGTAGTACATCCAGAATGCGCAATTAGACGATATCCTCGCCGATTCATAGCATGGCATGTATTTCCGATCAGATGTGTCTCTTGCAATAAAACTACGTCAGGGGAGAGGCGTCTCAACTGCTGCAGCCCTACTCCTCGTTTTATCCTATCCCCCAACCCGTTAACATTCCAACACAATAACTTCAACCCCCTACCCTCCATCCCGGAAGTAAGTGCAGAGTCCACCCCACAGCGAACACAACATCCAGATCAAGATGCAAAATAATGCATTGCCTTGAAACAAACTGAAACACACCCAAAACCCCCCCACCCCCAACATATCCCGAAAACACACCCCTCCACCCTGCACCCCTGCGTTAGACTCAGAAGCCACCCCAACTTGCAGTGTGCCTGTCGCCCTAACATTAAACTAGTCTACAAGAAGAAACCCGGAGGAGGGAGAGTCCCACCCCCCTCGCCACCTCTGGGTATAACACCAAAGAATTGCAAATACATTAGTCATCATACCACAGCTGCCAGTTCTGTACACTGTCCGGAAACCGGTGACCACTCCTCATTCTTGTTCCAACGGGCCACCTTCAGCACCTCCAGAGTGTTCCGATCGATCACGTTGTGTAGGCAACTTATCAAGCCAGTCACTCACCCTCTAGGGGCGGTCAAAGAAGAACGTCCGATCATTGTGTTCAACACGTAGCCGAGTTGGAAAAAGCATAGCATATTTCATACCCATGTCTCTCAGTCGCCACTTCACCCCCTGAAACCCCATCCTTTGTTTCTAAACAAACTGGGTGAAATCTGGGTAGAAGCTCACCGTCGTGTCTTCAAACTTCGTGGGGCCTCCCACCCGTGATGCCTGCAGGATAGCGTCTCTATCTCTAAAATTAAAAATTCAGGCGATTATAGGCCATGGAGGGGCACCCGGCTTCGGCTTCCCACCCGGCACTCTGTGTGCACGTTCCATAGAGAAAAAGTTACTCAGGCCTTTGGGGAAGAGATGATTTAAGATGAGGTCCTCCAAAAGGAGATCCGTGGTCAACTCTTCTGATTTTTCAGGGACCCCAATGATACGCACGTTATTGCCTCTTGCCCGACTTTCAAAATATTCCAGCCGGCGAGCGAAGAGGTCATTGGAGGATCGTAGGTTCCGAACCTCCGACTGTAGATCGGACACATCAGTCGTAAGGCTGGAGGTCTTCAAATCTAGAGACTTGACCTTTTCGTTTGTCTTTGATAAGTCTGCCCTGATCAAGTTGACATTGATTGCCACAGTATCAAGCTTGAGAGCAAGTGCCTCATATTGTTGGCCAATGGAGGTCTTCATGCTAGCAATGGCGCCCATGACATCCTGCAGAGTCAAATCATCCATTGCGGCTGAGCCGTCACCCGCCTCATCCAGAGACCTACTCGCACCAACGGGGGATCCTTTGGGCTGGGTATAGCGATCCATAATGTTCGATTGAATAATACCCCCTCGGTGAGTGGTTTTGGTCTTCCGTTTTTCGCTGTTGGGTTTTCCCGCCATATTAGTTGTTGCACCCCGGAGGGGCCTTTGTGACCTGGTAAAAATGACTCCTCACGATCCACACGCAGGGATATCCAAGTGTGAGCCTCTGCAGGAGATCACACGACCAGGACCACTCGGCAGCTAGCACTCGGTGAAGTTACGGGGTCTGGCTCACGGACTGCCAGAGCAGTGTGGAGATAGGAAGAGGCAGAAGAACCAAAAATGAAACCGAAAGCTAACTCCAGGGTCTTGAGCAGGACCCCGCAGGCCGTTGTTATTCAACTACTACCTGGGCACCACAGTGACTCCAGCACCGGGCAGTTTCGTGGAGCAGGCCACAAAAGTTCAAAGTATCGTAGTTTCGGTTCCCAGAGTCCAAATCGATTTTTAAAAGCAGCTATTATATCAGCTGGCTTGCATTTTCAATAACCCGTCGTCGTAGTCAGGATAAAATTCAGGATAGATGCAGGAGGTGGCGAGGGTCCCGGGAGCCCTGTGCTCACGCGACCATCTTGGTTGCGCGCGGAGCTCCTCCCCTCAACTGTATACTTTTCATAGTGATTTTATGACACTAAGGGGCCGATTAGGATTGTGGTGATTCCGCATCCTGCGGGCCGGCGGAAAGTATAAACCGGAGGATGCGGAATCACCGCAGCAGTGCCTCCAAAGACCCCCCTCCAGATTAGGATGGCTGGGTGGTCATCGGCGGACGGGAAAACAGTCCCCCGCTTTTCCGCCGCGGACGCCTTCCGACCGTGGCGGAAAAGCTCTAATATCGTGGCGGTGTCTATCAGACACCGCCAACCATATTAGGATGGGGAAGGAAACATGCTTTTCCACGGTTGGCTTTCCGCCCTGGAAAAGCATGTGGTCTTTTCAGTTTGGGGGTCCGTTGCGGGCCCCCAGGGTGTCAGGGGGTGGGGTTGCACATGGGGGGTACCTATGGTACCCCCCTGCATTTACACGAACAAAGCGGCAGGCACCGCGCAGTGGCTGCCGCTTTGTGCATGTAAATGCAATACATGCATTGTTAACCTTGCGGCGGGTGCTGCTTCAAGCAGCACCCGCCGCAAGGATAAAGATACCGGATGTGACCGCCAGGGTGGCGGTCACATCCTAATTTGCATGGAGGGACCGCCGCTGCCCATGCGGATGGTCCCTCTACCTTGGGGGTGGCGGACGGATGCAGGTCCGTCCGCCATCCTAATGACCCCCTAAGTATGAGTTACTATCCGTATAAATAAATGAAGTAGTGTTTGTATAAGTGTGTAGCTGAGTAAATGTAAGTGTGATCAATAGTTTACATAAGTGAGTACGATGACTGTATAAGTGAGTAGGATGTGTGCTGGTGTGTCAATGTTGAGGTGTATAAGTGCATTTGATAGTGTTCTATTGATTTGTAACATCTTGTATGAGTTAATTCATAGATGTGTGTTTAGATGTGTGTGTAGACCTAGGAATCACTGAGTGGGTTTTTAGAAACTTGTATTGGTGTGTCAATGGTTTCAAAAATTGTACTTTGTATTTTATACTAAGTTATTAAAGGTTATACTACTGTGTCATAAGGTGTATCAGATTGTCACGTGGATGATGTCAACAGTGATGTCATCAGTGATGTAATTCGAGATGTCATCAGTGATGTCATCAGTGATGTCACTGACCATGTCATGAATGATGTAATATGTGACATCATCAGCAGTGGATTGCGGGCCCACGAGTTATAGGAACTATAACACCCCTGAAACCTATGGTTTTTTCAGTGAATTTCCAAGGTTTTTTAAAAGCAAATTTTTAACTATAACATGTCTGAAACCTATGGTTTTTTCAGTGAAATTCAAAGGTTTTTTTAAATGCGAATTCCAATTATAACATGTCTGAAACCTATGGTTTTTTCAGTGAATTTAAAAGGGTTTTTAAATAACAATTTTGAAATGTAATAATAGTTATATTTATTTTTTTATACTGATTTTCTACATTTTTTTAACTATTTATTTTTACATATTTTATGTTTTTAATTACATTATATATTTTTATTATGAATGGGGAAAATGTTTTTAAAAATATTGAAACTGTAATATTGTTTTTTTTGTTTTCTATTTTTATTTTAATATATTTATATTATTTTCTTTATTGGTTTTTTTTTCAAAATGTTTTGGGGAGTCACGCACCCGAAGCGTACCTTTCTCGATCACTGCACGGAACCTAGCCGCCATTTTAGAATTGTTGTGAAGGATCTGCGTGGGGTGTGCGACGGGTGTGTATTTTCATGTGCGATTGCTATGCGACCGGTACGCGACTCCTGCTCCCCGCATTCGCGACACATGCACATTATTTACTGTAAGTGACGCTTGCGCAGTGACGAGTTCCGCGTGACGTCATATACATGTTGAACGAGATGGGTGCGCGACTCCCGCAGAAAATTTTATTGTCTAAAATTATATATATATATGACTTTAATGTACATATTAGGGCAAGACATTATCCAAGGTATTCATAAAAATTATATATTTTTACTTGTAATAATCTTATATTACTTTTAAATGCAATTTCGCAAAGTCTCGTTTGATGCGTGCTGCCTGTGCGCACGGTGCGCGGACCCCATGTGACCTGGAAAAAAAAGATTTGATTGGTTCATAACATTTCCTATTGTAACTATTGAAGGACCCCACCCATTTCATTCATTCTTCTTAGACCTTCTTTGGAGGCACATCTCTCACCTGAGAGGAACTTTTTTTGGGCTATTTACTAAATTCTGCACACAATGGCTTCAGGACAGCAGCCAGCACAGGATTCTGAGCATTCGTTGGAGAAAGAATTTGTTCCTGAACCTGCACGCCCAGAGAGACCTACATCGGTGGTGTGGAATTTTTTTACCATCCCAGAAGGCTTAAAAAAGGTGAAGGTCACAAAAGTCACCTGCAAAATTTGCATACGTGGTCTTTCGAGAGGCAATCCTAATAAGAAACATTCCTGTGGCACAGCTAGTATGTATAAGCACCTCAAGACTCTGCACCCTGTCAATCTGGCTCGGGAGGAGTGCAGAAGATTGCAAGATAACCCTCCAGCTGCAGTGGCTAGTACTTCTGGTACTACTTCATCGCCAGCATGTCCAGACAAACGTCCAGAATTTGGTCAACTAAAGATCCACTGCATCAAGTGCAACCAACCTCTCTGCTACGGTGAGCAGTCTGTGGATCTAGTCTACACAGCACAAAGAAATCATCGCTGTTATACTTTTTTTCTGGAATGCCTCCTAATTCCTGAATTTGACTGTTTTTTCGTCCTGTTCTCTTTTTTTTTTTTTAAAACAACAAAAAAATAACAAAATCGTTCAAAAAAGTACAAAAAAAATAAAACAAAATAAGAAAGAGAAAAAGTTTTTTTCAGAACTAACTTCTCTGGTTAAAAAAAAGAGCTATATTTGTATGATACTATGTGAAAGTTTGGTTGAATGTATGCGTAGTGGAAAATTGACTGAAAGAATGCATTAGTAGTGTATGGTGAATGTATAAGTGCAGAACTATAAGGAAGTGCTGCAGCATGATACTGTAAACTCTTTAGCTGCAACGTGCTGTGGTACTTCTGAAGCAACATATGTACATAAATATGTTGCAAGTCTATGCTTCCCTCTGCACTGCTGATTAAACTGCAGCCATGCGGTGACACAGGCACCCTTGCACCATGGTACAAGGATATCTGTGTCGTGCAGAGTTTGTTTTTGTGCAGGAAGACTCACCTTCCATGCAGTGAAGGCATTTTTCTCCTTCAATGTGTGCTGTGCAATGCAGCATACATTGAAAGAGAAAAAATAAGTAGAAATGAAAACAATTCTTCTTGTTGTGCCTTCCTACACCAACTGGAGGATGGTGCAGCATTTACACACATGTCCAGATTTATGATTTCTGATAAATCTGGAGATGTGTCTTGTTCTATGAGTGTTGTGTGCAAACACCCACAGCAACACCTATAGAATGCACCTTCAATGCAAAGTGGTGTGTATGATGAGGTCATATTTACATGGAGAAGAAAAGCTACACAGATCGCCTTTTCTTCTCCTTGTAAATATGAAGGAGTGTCTGGCCCCATCACTATGTTACAAAAAGTGACATATTGTTTGCACAGGATGTTTCTAAATCTACCCCATAAGTGCTTAGGTATTGGCAGACTGTTACAATAAGAACATATTGCTAGGTAATTGATAGAAAAATTGCATGAGAGTGACAGGAGGTAAGCACAGAGATGTCTCTCCAAAGATCTTAAACTACAATGATTGAAATGCTTGCAGTTCTTCAATAGGTACAATAGAAAATGTTATGAACCAATCAACATTTTTTTTTCAGGTCACATGGAATTCTTCCCCACTTTCTTTACCAGTGTGAAAAAACAGCCCTTGTGAGTTTTAATACTTAGTTAATCTTACCTGGAGAGTAGTCGATTTCAAAAAATGCTAAACATTTTTTTCAGATATTTTTTATAATTGAAATTTTGGAAAATGTCATACTTAAGAATTAGGATCTGTGAAAGAAAAGAAAAAATCAGTTATAGTAATATATTTTTTATAACACAACATAATATGAACATTATATAAAATAATTTATTTGCCTATTTTGCTGTTCTCAGAATATATTGAATTTCACTACAAACATTGATTTCAATGTTACTCATCACATAACAGCGGGCAAAAAAAACAATCAATAAGATTGTTTAAAACAAAACAAATATATGTAAAAAAGTATTTATAATATACTCAACTATTTCTCAGCATTCCATAAAAACAACATCCTCCATAACATACCATATAATAAAAATCTCATAAAATTAAATGCTTTCTTCTAGGAAAATTTTCTTTCTTGAATTTCAAAGAACTGAATTAAGAATTAAATGAACAATTATTTATCATTTTCAAAGACTTGAAATAATGTTCTTTAAAAATATATGCTGTGAGCATATCCAAGAAAAAGTCCTTCATTTAAATTAATACCTTTCCTCTTGGCCAAATTGTATTCCTGAAATCCTTTATACTGAAATTGTCCAATAGTAACTGTATTAATACTTTTTAAAAAATTCCTCATAAGCTGAATTATGTTCTTAAAACTTTGTTTTTAAAAATATTAGATACAAATTTGGTAATTTGCAAGGCAAACGTTGTTTAAAAAACAATTGAGTATCATTACAATATGTCCATCCTTTACTGCATTTAAAATAGACAGTGTAATGTTCAGAAGTTGTGGAAGGACCATCATGGAAAATAATTGCTACTGCTAGAAAAGTTCTTCCTGATATTGATACTTGACTTGTTACAAAATGTTTAATTAAAGTTTCCAATTTTTTTCTATCAGCTGTACAAAGTTGTATCGGTAAAATGATATATTGTCCATATCTTCGTATATATATTGATAACATTTCTTATTTGCAGGGGCTACACTCCATGTTTTGATTTGCTGCTTTAACTAGTTTGTTGAAAGATATTGTTTTACAGTCTGGTAAAGTCAAATATACAAAATCTTTCAGTATCTATGTTAGTGCTACATGTAAACATACAATTTTCACATTGATGTTCCCATTTATAACAAAGGCCAAAAAGATTTTTAATTTCTATTACTTCATTTTCCAATACGGCAAGTATATACATTAGAAATTCCTGAGCATCTTGTTGGATATTCTGCGTAAATTGTGTAGAACTAGAACATATATCCAAAAGATTACGAATATCAGAAACGCGATCGTAATGTGCCCCTTAGTTTTAAGAATTTGCTGCATTCTTAAATGCACAAAAACAAGCATTAAGTTTGAGACCATGCTTACTTCATCAATAATCAGAAGTTTCCTTTTCTTCAGCACTCTTGAAACTACATTACAAACTTCTCCATATAGCTTATAATATTCCAATTTGTTTTCATGCTCTACAGGTAGCATTAGTAAACAATGTAATGTGATTCCTTTAATGTTTTATGCTGCCAACACTGTTGGAGCAGTTACAACACAAGACAAATGTGAATCAGTTGTTTTCTATAGATAACTGGTCAAAACTTTAATTAAGAACCTTTTTCCTGTTCTAGCTTGACCACTGACATACATTCGGATAGGTTGAACTGATGAGCATGTGCATTCTTTCTTTTCATGAAGAAATCCATGGTCAATCTGTTGTCTCACTTGCTGATATATTTCTTTCTGTTCAATAATAATAATAATAATAATAATCTTTATTTGGATAAAAGAAAAATATCCTTAAAAGCATTTCACAATAGATCAGCAGGTCGGCGCATTGTAATATGAAGTTCCGAAACATTTTTTTGCAACAGTTGATCAATAAAAATCGTCCGAAGCCTGTTGCACAATTTCTGTTGTACATTAAAAATGAAGCAATTTTATAATAGCCAACAGTAACACTTACTACTAGGGCAAAAGAATTTGATGTAATGACATATGGCAGCTTACAATTCATAAAAACCAAACTAATTTAAAAGAGAGAACTACTTGTGCAAAAACACAATCCAAATGGATAGGTCGCTAGTCAGTAACACAGGTATGATAAAATGTGACTTGTTGTAAACAATTTTAGTTTTTTTTCTTCATATAAAACTTGAGGCTAAAATGCAGCTTAAATTAGACACTTGACAGGTGAGAACAGGGGTTACTGGTCCTACCGCCTTACCCATAAAGGTGCGGTATGCATGCAAAATGTAGATTGTAAAAGCAATATTTAGAGCTGTATTTTCGGGGAACATCAACTGCTCCCTCAACTCCGCCACCTTCCCGGAAAGCTGGAAACACGCCAAACTCAGCGTCCTTCTGAAAAAACCCACAGCAGACCCCACCGAACTCAAAAACTACCGCCCCATCTCGCTCCTTCCATTCCCGGCCAAAGTCATCGAGAAAGCTGTCAACAACCAGCTCGCCGCCTTCCTCGAAACCAACAAATCCCTCGACTCCTCACAGTCCGGCTTCCGAGCCAAACACAGCACTGAAACCGCACTCATCGCAGCAACAGACGACATTCGAACTCTACTGGACAATGGAGACACAGTCGCCCTCATCCGCCTCGACCTCTCCGCAGCCTTCGACACTGTCTGTCATAGCACCCTGTTACAACGCCTCAGAAACATCGGAATCCAAGGAAAAGCACTGGAATGGATCACCTCGTTCCTTGCCGGAAGAACTCAGAGAGTCCGCCTCCCACCATTCAAGTCAGAGGCCACTGAAGTCATTTGCGGCGTGCCACAAGGATCTTCACTCAGCCCCACCCTCTTCAACGTATACATGAGCCCCCTCGCGGCCATCGCACGCCGACACAACCTCAACATCATCTCCTACGCTGATGACACTCAACTGATCCTCTCACTCACCAAAGACCCTAACACCGCCAAAACCAACCTACATGAAGGAATGAAAGAAGTAGCTGAGTGGATGAAGCACAGCCGCCTGAAACTGAATTCAGACAAAACAGAAGTCCTTATCTTAGGTACCTCCCCCTCCGCCTGGGACGACTCTTGGTGGCCAGAGGCCCTTGGAAAAGCACCCATCCCGACGGACCACGCACTGAACCTGGGCGTCATCCTGGACTCCTCACTCTCGATGACCAGACAAGTCAACGCCGTTTCATCATCTTGTTTCAACATTCTTCGCATGCTCAAAAAAACATTTAGCTGGAAACTAAGAAAACGGTCACCCACGCACTGGTTACAAGCCGCCTGGACTACGGAAACACCCTATACGCCGGTACCACCACAAAACTTCAGAAAAAACTCCAACGCATCCAGAACGCATCAGCCAGAGTCATACTAGACATCCCGCGTAAAGACCACATTTCTGGTCACCTGAAAAACCTCCACTGGCTCCCCGTCAATAAGAGAATAACATTCCGCCTCCTAACCCACGCACACAAAGCACTTTACGAACTTGGACCCGAATACCTAAACACACGACTTTCCTTCTACACCCCCTCCCGCCAGCTACGCTCCTCGAACCAAGCCATTGCTGCTGTACCTCGCATCAACAAAACCACAATGGGAGGAAGATCCTTCTCCTACCTAGCGGCTAAAACCTGGAACTCACTTCCCATTCACCTTCGCCTCACTCAGAACCACCTAGCATTCAGAAAGCAACTTAAAACCTGGATATTCGACATGTAATCCCCACCCTTCTTCTAGCACCTTGAGACCCTCTGGGTATGTAGCGCGCTATATAAATTAATTGACTTGACTTGACTTGACTTTAGCAAGCTTAGATAAAGTGACTTGTAGGGTCGTGGCTTTTACTGCGATTTCATCGCGCTGTTTGGAAAAGTTACCCCTTGAGTCAAAATGAACCCCCAGGTATTTATATGTACGTCCTGTTGTTAAGCTTTTGTTGTTATATGACCACACACCACCGCAGTTGCGTTTTCTCCCGAAGGTCACGACCTGGGTTTTCTTTAAGTTTATCTCGAGTTGGTTCTTAATTGTGTAGCTATGTAGCTTGTCCAAAAGCCTTTGAAGTCCGACCCGTGTAAGGCTGAAGAGAACCAGGTCGTCGGCATAGAGAAGATTGCTTATTGCAGAGCCTCTGACCTTAGGGGGGTGACTATTTATTTTGTCGAGTGTGACCGACAAATCTGCTATAAACAGATTGAAGAGCAGGGGGGCCAGCACGCATCCCTGTTTGACACCTCTGGTTGTCATAATTTTCCGTGAGATATGCGTGCCAGACCCCAACTTCACCTGGACCCATGTGTGAGAGTACAGTTGGATTATCGCGTCTAGAAGTTTTTCTGGAATCCCCCATTTTTTACGTTTTTCCCATAGCGCTGCCCTTGGGACCCAATCAAACGCGGCTTTGAAGTCAACAAAACAACAGTACACAGACCTGGATGATGAAAGCGATTTGTCAATAATTATAGACAATGTGAATAGGTTGGTCATGGTCCCTGAGTTGGCCGTAAAGCCTGTTTGGTTCATTGGTATCAGTTTGTGCAGGTCCGCCCATGCCCTCAGCTCCTTCAGTAGAATTCCTGCATAATGCTTGGCCTCGATGTCAAGTAGGGCAATTAATCTGTAATTACATGGGGTGGCATGGGAGCCTGATTTATAAATTGGGTGGATTATTGCCCCACGCCAGGAGTCCGGAACAGTTGAAGTTCTCTTTTTTATTTATTTTTTTTTTTTTATTAAGAATTTCTGGTGCGTTACAAAGAGTAAAAAGGAACATATACAATTCATTATTCATAACACTCAATGTCAATCTATGTCCAAGATTTTAAAAAGAGATATACAGTTGCAGGTTCAGCAGAATTAGAATATTAATCACAGGATAAAATGATGTTAAAAAACGAAACTCTGCGAATAATAAGATTTTAAACATGGAAGGCTATATCAAAAATAAAAATTTCAATCTTTGCTTCCTCCATTCTGTAAGTGGAGCCCAGATGCAGCTTCCCAGCTCCCGCATTTTTTTACCCTTCTTTTCGTAGAGGCATGCCTCTATAATATGTATGCCCAGTAATCTGTTAAGCCACATTTGGAATGAAGGAGCGGAGGTATCTTTCCAGCCTGAAGAGATTAAAATCTGCAGTACCGCTTCTGATATAAAAACTAGGGCTTCCTCATCTTTCCCGAGCTGTAGCTTCTCATCTATACCCAGTAACATCAGGGTTGGGGATAGATCGATCTTATGACCTAGCAGTCCCTCCAAAAAATTTTCAACCTCGTCCCTGATTGGGACTAAAGCGCTACAA
The DNA here is from genome assembly GCF_964263255.1 of Lissotriton vulgaris. Lineage (NCBI taxonomy): Eukaryota > Metazoa > Chordata > Amphibia > Caudata > Salamandridae > Lissotriton > Lissotriton vulgaris. Next base: position 824,358,183 of record NC_141696.1, on the reverse strand, counting down.
TTGGAGAACATATGTAATAGGTCTGCTTTCCCCTCATTACATCGGGGACAGCAATCGTCCTCCCTGACCCCCCAAGAAAATAATTTTGCTGGCGTATAATATAGATTAAATAATGTTTTATAGTGCTGGGCTCTCAGATTTGAGACCGGAAGATTTTTTTGTTCAAGTTTAAGGTCAGATCCAAATCTACATCAGGGTTGGACAATTTGTTTGCCAGAGCAGATTCAGTCTACTCAAGATCATCTTGGATTACCATCAGGAGAAGATTATAGACTATTTTTATTTTCTTACATCCTTTGGCTAATGAGTCTAACAAGGGAAAGTTAGCCAAATGTACCAGCTTGGGCCTTAATGCTTTCAAATGTACCAGCTTGGGCCTTAATGCTTTCAGAATACATTCAATTTGGGCGTGTAAAAGCCAATGTAAAAGCCAATGGGAAGAGGGAATAGAAAACTTACATTGCAGGGCATCAAATCTCACTATTTCCTCGCCTTCCATGATATCACCTATAGTCTTCATACCCAGTCCTTTCCAGACCTGAAGGTTACCTTCTGCGTACAAATGAGAGAAAAGGCTAGAATTGCAAAAGGGTAGAAATACATTGACCTTAGGAACATTAAAAAACTTCAAAACAGTATTCCATATACTCCATACCCCTTCCAGAATCTTTAGCCGTGCCCTCTTATAGTACCTACGATCAACTTCGCATAATAATAGGCCTAATGCCTTCCTCCCCAGCAAGAGCTCAAAGATAGAAGGGGGGCTCTGAGTTTCTGTAACTAGAAAATCCATCTCAGGCTGAAACAGGATTACCATTTGTGTAAGAAGACATGTCCAATGATATAGTCTTAAGTTTGGTAAGGCCAACCCCCCCCCTTTCCATGGAAAGTGACATATAATTGGTGGAATGCCAAATCTTGCCGTACTGCCAGATAAATCTTATAAATACAGTTTCCAATTTCTTCATTAGTCCCTCTTCGATGTACAAGGGTATGGCCCGGAACAAGTATAGTGCTTTAGGAAACATTGTCATCTTCACCGCGTTTACTCTCCCGATCAATGAAAGATGAAGCACATCTATCCATTTCAACTCTATTTCTATTGATTTAATAAGAGGCAGATAGTTTTCATCCAATATTGTTTCGATTGAGGCATTTATTCTAACCCCTAAATAAACTGCAGCCTCGACATATCTGGAGTCGGATTTAACAATATTTTTTGTACAAATTACCTGAGTTTTGACTTCAATCAATAGATAGCCTGAGCGACTGCCAAAAGCCTTGGCCAATTCAGCGAGAGTTGACATCGCCTGCTGAGGATCGGTAGTGATGACAGCCAGATCATCAGCGTATGCCAAGATTTTATTTACGTGGCCATTTAATACTACCGGGCTAATCCTTGGGCACTCTAAAATTTTTTGTATAAACGGATCGATATAAAGAGAAAAGAGAATTGGGGAGCAGGGACACCCCTGACGTGTACCTCTCTGAATGGCAATCTTATCTGATCTTTCACCCATGACAACCACTCTAGCCTCAGGTTCTCTATACATAGCTTGAAGGGCACCGATAATTTTATCCCCAAAGCCTCTACCTGCCAAAATGGACCAAAGAAACTTCCATACCACCCTGTCGAAGGCTTTTTCTGCATCGAGCAGGATCAGGGCCATCTCCCTCCCCGTAGCAGCATGAGCATCGAACAGAGCAATTGCTCTCCTTATATGGTCAGTCGTGCCATGACCAGGGACGAACCTATGCTGCCACGGGGAAACGAGTCCGCCTATAATCCTGACCAACCTCTTAGCCCAGATCTTGGAATACAATTTTGTATCCACATTTATCAACGAGATAGGGCGGTAGGATCCCGGCTTTTCCCCGGCTTTTCCCTGGTTTCCCTTTTTTATGAAAGATTACAATATTGGTCTCTCTCCAAGAATCTGGGATCTCTCCAGAGTACGTTATACCATTGAATAAATCCACAAATAATGGGGTAATTACAGTTTCAAGACATTTGTAGACCTCCAGGGGAATCCCATCGGGGCCTGCAGCTTTACCCGAGGCCAGCTCCTGTAGTGCAGCAATAACCTCGCCACTGGTAATATCTCTATCCAGTTCTATTCTCGCTGAATCATCTAATCGAGGGCCATTATCCCAACCCTCCTCCTCCTGTACTCCATCCCTATCTTCCTCCTGATATAGCTTTTGGTAATAGTTCTTGAACACCTGTCGGATTTCTTTAGTCTCGGTAAATTCTTTGCCATTTTCTTCTATTCTGACAATTTTATTTTTTGCTTTTTCCTGTCTGATCCTTAACGGTAAGACTCTACCTGCCTGTTCGCCAGTTTCGTAACGTCTGGCTCTGGATGTTTGGTATTCTGCCGTAACCTTCTTTGTTACCACCCTTTGGAGCTCTGCTTTAACACTTATCAGCTTTATTTGACTCTCACTTCCAACTACTCCCTGAGCTATATCTTTGATATGCTGTTTTTCAGCCTCAGTTAATTTCGCCATTAGTCTCTCCACCTCCTCTCTATCCTCTCTTCTCAATTTAGTTGAACAGCTTATAGATTCGTCCCTTAAGGCCGCCTTAAATGCTTCCCATACCCCATTCCGTGAGGTACTATATCTGTTAGCAGCGAAAAATTCATCTGCCCATTTGGTAAGGTGCTCCACAAATCTCTTATCCCCCAACAGCTGGTCCTTTTCCTAACTAGTTTATCCAATTCATAGGTTAAAATCAATAGATTGTGGTCTGAAATTAGTCTGGGAAGTTTAATTATCTCGACCTTGTTTATTTCGGTAGAAGAGATGAAGAAGTAGTCCAGTTTTGTATACCTTTTATAGGGATTAGAAAAGTATGTTACCCCTGGATCGTGCGTTTTTTTAACCGCCCAAACATCACTCAATCCATGAGAACTAATAAGAGCCTTTACTGCCCTAAAAACTCTTGGTTTCCGACCTACATATGGCACACTATTATCCCAATCTGCTGAGATATTAAAGTCACAACAGATTATTGTGGGGGTTATCCAGCCAGCTAATTCTATTTCTAAAAAATTTTAGATTTCGGGGTCATCCCGATTTGAGCCGTAGACTGCACATAATATAAGGCCCATTTCCAGCTCGACAATTACCCATCTACTCAGACTATCTGTCTTTGCCCGTTTCATCCCTCCCAAAGATGTACGTTCCTGGATTGCGACCCCCCTGATTGTCGAGGATTGTGTAGAACAGGCCAGTAGCTCAAAACCACTAAGGAACATTAAGTTCCTCTTGGCCCATGGGAGATGAGTTTCTTGGAGGGTGAGAACGTCAATACAGTTGTATTTCACAAAATGAGCCAATCTTTGACGTTTCCTCTAGTCATTCAGCCCCCTAATGTTAAGCGAGCATATTCTAATGTTCGCCATTCTGACAAACTAGTTGACCAACTGCATTACCCTGTACGTTGATCATACTGTTCTTCAATGACTTTCTGAATTGTATCAAAGAAAAAACCAAAATGTTACAAAACGCACCATTTTTCTTCATTTTTCTGAATTTCACCCCAGTAACACTCCAACCCCTCCAACCCACCCCCAATTCCCCAAGGACCCCCTGAACACCTTCCCAGAAACCCACTCCGTGAAGCACTCAGACCTAGTCTGTGCACGTGATGGTCTTGCAGTGTGAGCAGTGAGGCCTAAAACTGAAGACAATACCTAAGAATTCCTAAATAGCCCTACAAACCAATGATGATAGTAAATCTTTCATGACCAAACAGACCCCCCCCCCCCCAGTTCTCGGCCTATGTCAGCAAGCTTTCTAGTTTTGAGAGACATTAAGCCCAGTCTTCATTGTGCATTGAGTCTATAATCCGACAGTCCTGGAAGGGCTTAATCATTTCCCTCAGGCGCCACCTTTGCTCTACAGTTGAGTGACAGTAATCCGGGCGAACGAAGAAAGATACCCCCTCACTGCTTCTCCTTGCGTTGGGTCTGGCCTTTTCGGCGATTGCCTGCCTTAAAATGAAGTTACCAAGGAATATTAGACATGCTCTAGGTTTGTCCCCTTCCTTAGCATTCCTTCATATTTTGAAGGGTGTACGGTGTACTCTCTGCAGCCCGGTGGACCAGTTCCAGCTGGAGAACTTAGGGAACGCTTTCTCGAAGAGCTTGATTATATACGCCTTTATGTCAGAGCCCTCAATCCCCTCCGGGATTCCCAGGACCCTTAAGTTGTTCCGGCGTTGCCTGTTTTCCATCTCCTTGAGTTTCCATTGAAGATCTATCACCTGAGCGCAGTGGGCATCGACCTTACTAGTAGCTGCAGCCGCCTCGGCCTCTGTTGACACCACTCTCTCTTCCAGGTTAGAGACCCTGTCCCCGATGTTAGAACAGGCTTTAGATAGTTACCTGACCACCCCCTGCATTTTTCTCATGGCGGCCTGAGATTTCCGATTATCTTGCCTCATTTCCTCCCTATGGGCCAGAATCTCCTGATGGATTGTCTCCAAAAGCGACATATGGGTAAGTTCCTCAAGGGGGCTTCCCTGCAGAGGCATGACCGAAGAATGTTCCCAGCTCAGCTCTTGTTGTTGTTCTGAACAGGCTTTGGGCTTCATAATCGCCTGAGATTCAATCACAGTTGGTGGTTGATCTAGTTCTGGGTCACTCTCTGTACCTGGATAAGAGCTATGTTCCTCCTCTTCCTCCTCCGCCTCCGACCAGCCGGCACCGTCTGAGGCTGAATAGAAAGCTTTGCTTGGAACTTTCTCCTTTTCGTTACCACCTCCACCCGTAGCTTGATCCATTTCTGTTCTCTGGGTATCACTCTGGGTATCGCTCTGGATATCCGTATACTCTGCGTTTTCTGTGGCCCCCTGCTTTAACAATTCTATCATATGCCCTTTACTGGGAGTCTGCAAGGGAATCTGGTTGTCACCAGCCGGTACTTGAGTTATAGGGCACGGAGAGGAAGCCTCAGCTCCTTTTTCCAGACTTGGGGCTAGTTCGCTTTGAGATATCTCGACTGCTACAGCCTGCTGTTTCTCACTAACCCTCGACGTAACCTGAATCAGAAACGGAGCAGGATTAGGGGGCAATTCATTAAGCCCAATAGTCTGAGTCTGATTCTCCCCAGATGCTTCGCCCGCATCTTTCACCTCTTTAACCTCTTTCCCCTCCTTCTCCTTACCCACTTTGGCAAACATGTCCGCAATTGAGGCTGCCGCCTGACGAGTCCTCCCTGCAGCTTGTTGCCTCTTTTTAATCTGCTCCACCGGGGGTGAAAGATCTCGCCGTGTCTCCTCACTCTCTTCTGTCTCCTCCCGGGTGGCTTTTTTCTCTGAGTGAGCTGCCTTTGATGCGGCATTTGTTTTTGGAGCCATTGTCTCTTTCCCTTTCCGAGACTCTCTCCCCCTGCTGCTGCTGCGGGCTATGATCGGAGCTCCCCAGCGCCCACCCGCCTCGCCAATCTTTCCTCACTGCTCCGCTCTACTCCGCCAGCTCCGAACGCGACCCCGCCCACTGCCTCTCGCAGTACGTCCGTGGCCGGGAGAAAAGACCACCAGTGTCGACAGCAGCACCCGCAGTAGTTGCCTGGCAAATCCCCGACAGGTAAGAGCTGTCAGCATGCCGGTTGTTTAGCTAAAAGAGCGTTTCCTTCAAGTACGATATTGGGGGGTTTCTTGGCCGTGAAAGGTTACATCTACCGTGTGCTTCCTCACGACCTCACTGCACTGCTGCAACGGCCATGACTACGTGGCCGCCATCTTGCTTCGCGTGTTTAGTGCTCGTCCGGAACAGTTGAAGTTCTCAGTGCAAAGTTCAACAAGTTGGTTAGGTGCCCCGACCAAAGACCTATGCTGGATTTAAACAGACTCTGGGGTAAGTCGTTCGGGCCCGGGGCCCCGTCTGATCTTGCTTTTGACACTGCCTTGGTGACCATTTCTTGAGTGATCTGGAGATCTTCGCTGCAAGAGTCTACACAGTTTGTGTTCTTCCACATGCCGGTGCTTGGGGGAGCTTCTGCCTCTTTGAGGGAGCGGCTTCCTGTTGGCGCTATGCTCTCCGGGGACCTAAAGTGTTCAGTCAGAAAGGCGCCCCAGTCTGATTCCTGTATGTTTGCCGACCCGGCATTTGATGGCCCCGAATTAGAGCAATTGATTAAGGCCCAGAATTTTCTCGTATTGCGTTTTTTGCTTTCCCAAAGAAGTTTGGCCCAGAAATGATTTTGATGCCGTTGTTTGTCTTTTTGTGCGGCCATTCTGAATGATTTTTGTGCTGATTTGTACTCATGCCTGAGATCATTATTTCCTAGATTTTTTGTGAGCGCCCGCAGGGTGTTGTTCCTGGCTTTCTTCAGCACCCTTGAATGGGTTGAGAGTGAAAACTGCCGGATGGGGCTTGCATTGTGCTGATTCTGTTTGGCGGGAAAAAGTGTGACCAATTGTGAGCAGAGTGTCGTCCATACGGCAATCGGGGAGGCCGTCTGATCTGTATCGCCATTGATTAGAGCCAGGCTTGCCTTCATGATGTTGGGGCTTATATCGTCGCTCCATCTTAGGCGCTTCAGGTTCTCAGTATAGATCCCAGTGCAGGTGGTTAGAGCAGATATATGATACTCTGGTTTTATGTTAAGGGTGATAACCTGTGGATGGTGATCACTTTCCATTCGCGGTTGGATGCTAAAGCTGGCCAGATGATGGAGCAAGGCTGAATTACAGATGGTATAGTCCAGATAGGATTGCTTATGCCCATTTGTCCAGGTCCATTTTGGAGGGGTGTCGTCCGATGATCTTCCGTTCATTACCAGGTATCCGGCACGATAGAATTGCAGCACGCAGAGTTCACCCAGGGCGCAGTAGGCCTGGTTTGGGGGCTTAGATTGGGCTGGCACCTCAGATAGTATAAGTGGGGAAAGCCCGTCATAGTCAGCAGGCTTGCCCTGGAAGAGGTTGGTGTTAAAGTCCCCTGACACAATGCAGTTCGAATCGGGATGGTCCCCGGCGAGGTTGCTCATGATTGTAGATAAACGTGCCAGGTGGCCCTTTTTTGTGCGTGTGCTTGGATTGATGTAAACATTGAGAAGTAGGAGCGAGCTTTGCTTGGACCATGATTTAATTTTAACCCCGAGTACCCAATCCTCCTCAAAACTTAGCGGGACAATCGGACCTTTTAGGTTATTTGAAATGTAAATTGACAGGCCCCCTTTTGGGTGACCATAGCGGTGGTCTCTGATTCCTGGTTTCCATAGTTTGATAAACCCTGTGACTGGACTGCTTTTGGTAGCCCACGTTTCTTGCAGGGCTATGAGTGCATACCCGTAAATGAAGGAGTGTGTCTCTAGGTTGGTTATTTTATGCTGCAGGCCGCTGATGTTCCATGAACACAATGTGAAGATGGGATCTGCCTGGGTACTTGTTACGGTAGCAGGTCGTGATGTTTGATGGCTTGCTTGTACCTGTACTTTGTGGTTTTGGTTCGCTAGGAGAGCATCCTGCGGTCAGTCTGTTTTACCGCTTGCCAGGACAGCCGGAAGCCATCCCCATCCTTGAGTGTTATCGTGGCCGAGTTCCCCAATTGTAAAACTTGTCTTTGGTTCTGTAATTCCCAGCGCGTTTTTTAGAATTGAATAATGTTTGGCTTTGGGCCCGATTGAGGGGCTTTCTGCTTTTGTTCCTGCGCCTGGCTGTTTAATAGCACTGTGGGGTAGCCTGGGGTAGAGTAGGGGTGGATTCTGATTCCCCAGTCTCGGAAGGTGACTTTGTGGTCTAAAAACACACCTGCCCAAGAGGGCGATCTAAATGACACCAGGGTTACCTCGGATGGTTGTGTGCCTCTTGGGGGAAGGAATTCAATCGAGTATATGTCATCCGATGATAGTGCTTCAAGACCCGGGATGCCTTTTACTAGTTTTATTATATTTGACCTGTTGAGTGTGTCATGTCTCCCCTTTGATTTATATTCGGGGACTAATAGGATCGAAGTATATTTTGAATCGCTTTTAATCCCCATCGAGCATTGGCTTTGGTTTGCATGGGGGGCATTGTCGGCTGAGGAGCCTAAGTTAGGTCCTCATGGGGATAGGGGCTGATGTCGTAGTCCTGGTCTCAGGGTCTGCCTACTTGATGGAGAGGTTAGCTTGTGGTTGAGGATTGTTTTTGAAGGAATTATATCGGCGTTTAGTTTTTCCGGCGCTGACAGGGGGGTTGCAGGGCTGATTGGGGTTGTGATGCCAAGCCTGTACACCTCAGAGTGGAGGGTTCATTGGGGTGAGGCCTTGGTTTATCTATGGCAGGCTGTGGCTCAGGTCCCGCTGTTTGCACGGGTGCCACTGTTAGACTAGTTGTCCTGTTTGAGTCGTAACCATAATTAGAGAGCTTTTGACAGAGACTTGAGGGTGAGTCCCCTTTTAAATCGCTGTGACTGACATTTGTAGGGGTTGAAGGTGGTGATGGAGAGCTTATGGCTTCCTTTTTGGCTGCCGTTAAAAAGACAGGAAATAATTTCGGGGGAGCAGATGTTTGGTTTGATTTTAGTTTATTTCTTTGTTTGCGCTGGCGTTTGCGCTCTCACTTGCTGTGGGGTGGCATGGGGGCAGACAGTGTTTCTAGTTCCGAAAATTCAGGAGCGGCCTGGCTGACCAGCGGCCCTGGCGCATTAGGGCTGATGTTGTTTGCTTGCCCGTTTGAAGCCAAGGCTATGCCCGGCACTAGTGTCCTTGTGGGCGCTTGGGATTGGGGAGGTTTTGTTTGATTATTGCACTGGACTATTTTGGGATCTTGTTCCCCGCTTGCCTGGGGCAACCGTTCTTTCTGTTCAATATTTAGTTGTTCTACCAAGTTTCCTAACTCTATAATATCTTCTTGAGCTTGATGCATTTCTGTTTCCACTTCATTCATCGCAATTGCCGCTTCATTTTCAAGAATTGGTTGTACTAGTGGATCTTGACTCAGTAGAGCAGAACTTTGACTGTCTTGAGAACTGTCTCTAGCAATTTCAGCTGCAATAGTAGCTTCTTGATACATTTCATCGTTCAACATTTTCAGATTATTTGCAAAAACTGTATATTGTATGGCATCTTTACAATAATTGAAGGAATCTTCATAGCTCTGAAAATCTCCAAGTAATTCCAATTCTGAACGCCATGGTTTGAACAATTGCAAAAGTGCTAAATAGTAAAATTCCCTTTTACCAGAAGTATCACAACTCAGTTTTCTGTGATTAATCAAATTTACTTTTCGTTGTTTCACCAAACATCCTTCGGAACCAATCACTGTATATTTTCCATCATTTATGTTTTCTGTAGTATTCCTTTTAAAAGTGTAGTTTTGCAGCACTTCATAGAGTCAAATGTTCTCAAGATGATGACTTCTATTTGGATATGTGTCCAAAATGTTTATTTTGACAATATATGTACTTTCCGGATATTTTTCTCCTAATTATTCGATTTCTTGTAGAGATTTAGGTACTTGATTTTGCGTTGCAGCAAGACCTAGACTCACTCAAAAGATTTTTCTAGATTTTGAGTATAAACTTGCAGATGATAACCGATCTGAACATTCATATGCTCCAATCTCTCGATGGGATAACATCTTCCAACTGAAACTGTATAATTTCTTCCTAAGACTCTTCTCGTGAGAAATTTCTTCCCACATTTATTTTAATTCCGTCTTTTCAGATTTTGTATTGTAGGATGTCACATACCGGGCAACAGCAATTGAATTATCTGCAACATACTGAATATCCATATTAGCATTCCACATTGAGAGAATAACTAGATTATAATCATTGATATACTTAATTCATCATTCCTTCTCAAATTGTATGTATTTTTTGGAGATTTTTTAGTAATGTTATGTTTCATAGCTGACATAAAACTGTTCACTCTTCCTTTGCATATTACAGGATGTGGAAATTCAAAAAGACATTAGGTACAACATTATTCCTTAGACTTATACTTTCGTCAACAGTATTTTCCACATCAATGACTTTGGAATCGTAACACTTGTTGCCTTAAGTTGTTTTCTTCTGTTCTTTTTGGTATAGCACATGTGGAATATTCTTCAATAAAAGACAAAACAGTGTCATCCGAATCTGTTCCGAATTTGGGTGCATCCTTGATCCATAACAGCATATGTATATAAGGAGCACCTCTAACTTGATACTCCTTTCTCCAAAAGAAATCCACAACTTCTCCAAGAGGAAGATTCTTTTTATTGCAGATAAAAGACATCCTAGCTTCAAACCTACGATTAAAATATCTGCATACATTAACAGGATCCAAAGACCACAATTCTCCAGGTGTCCTGTATTCAATATTTTTTATATTTGAATTTGCCTCTCGAAGAAATTCAATTCCCAAACGTATTTAGCACAGCTTAGGGTAAGAAACTACGTAGGAGTTCCTAAGTTCCTGAGCATGCATTTAAGTTCTCCATGACGATGATACCAATATTCATTAGTACCACGCAGACATGCCATCAAATTAATCAGCTGAGATTCTAAATGATCGTCTCTATGATGTACTTTATCCATAAATTCCTTTGCAGAAATATTTTGAAGTTATAATCCTATTTTCAATATGTGGTTGACTGCATATGAAAGTCCAGACAACTCACTCTCAAACAAAAGATGAAATATATATGGAATACATTGTCGATATCTTGGATCTTCTGCATACAGTCTTGTTGTCCGATATTCTGATGCAGGAATCTGCACTGATCGTTCATCATATCGCCCACCTTTTCCAGTTGGGAACAGCTGTGTAAAACAACGAGCTTCCAAACTTTTCTCCCATACACTCATGGGACTTCCCTTTGCTTTTTTCATTTGGAATGCTTCAATAGTATTCCCCATGGATTATTTTGAATTAAGTGGATGTACACCATAAGGTTCATAGATTTCTTCTCTTTTGGAAATGCCCACTTTTTCAATTTGACCACTTGACGTTTCAGTCTCATCTCCTAAAAGTATTTCTTCTTCTTCCACATACACTTTCTCGTAGTACTCATTGTTTTTTATGAGACATAATGTTGCCTTTTGCACTTTCCTAACATCCACTAATTCTTGCCAGATTTTCTTACTCTTAGTTGGAATACCATTACCTAGAATAACTAGTAGTTCACTTTCTACATTCTCTACACAAATAGTTTCAATATTGTTCTTTAAATCTAGGGATAAATATACAACTCTTCCTTTTAATCCTCTCTGTAAATCTGAAGGAGGCAATTTACCTGTTTTAGGCTCCATCCATACGAACAATAGCTTGAAATGGGTGCACGCATTGAATCAGAATAGACTCATGCGTATTTAAATCTATCAGTTCTGGAGGAATAGTTACCAACTTACACTGGTCAGAGCCCAAATCAAAACAATTCTCTACCAACAAATAAGTTGCAAATTCCTTCCACTTATCATTATTTTCTCTTTCACTTTTTAAATACAGATCAACAGTCCTAGTCTGATTTTTATAGTGAGTTCGCCGGCAACAAATACAAGAATAATTTGGCCTTTCACCTGAAATCACCTTAAACTTTGTAATTTGTTCTTCAAATCTTTTGTAGTAGTATGTTGCACATTCTCCGCAACATTTTCCTCTATTAATATGTCAGTTTCTGCACTCTCTTGTCCAGGAGCAAAGTAACAAAACTCAAATTCATCACAAACCTTCTTCACATCTGATACCGACCCATGCAAAAGAGCATTGTTCAACTGATTTAACATTAGTGCTGGACTTTTTGCATAATACAATCTTCTGACTAACTTCCGCATTCGAGAATGATGTACTGCTAAAATTCTGAAATGATGAAAAACACTTTGACATATTTACAAGAAAGACAAGCCCAAGAATAACCTTGCAAACCAGTATTTTTTCTCACTCTGCAAGGGTCTAGTCCTTGCAACATCTTAATCTTTTGTTTAACACTTTCTTTTATCATATTCTCGTAAGAAATTGCGTAAAATATCACTAGATTCCTGTTGTATACTACAAATACTACTGCAATCCCAAGTGTACACTGGGGCTTTAGGACGTCTCCCTAGAACTTCATCACCTATCACTTGTTCTGCATTTCTGGGAACCATCTTCTCTTTGTCAATGGCACAACCATTTCTAACCTCATAAGCTCGACCACTGGTCTCAACTGCATGCAACAAATTATTGGTCTGAAAGTAACTCTCTTCATTAAAGAAAAGCTCTGAACTTGAACTGTGTTTCCATTCACCCAAACAAAATCACAAAAATTAGTTCTGTTAATTACTCTTTTCCTCTTACTTTTGGCCTTCATAAAATGGATTGGTTTATCTAGTGATCGAATTCTGTTTAAAACTAAAATGAATAATTTCCTTTTTAATTCAAAAGCCTTTTGAACAATGGGTTCAATATGCTTCTTCTTGTTATAAAATAGAGCTCTTTTCTATATTTTTACACATATTTTAGCAAGTTAAACACAACTCTATTATAAAAAATAATTTTTCTGATTTATTTATACTGATTTGCCTTCTTTTACCATACATTGTGTCTTTTGAATATAATTTTCAATTTTTTCCTTTGGTTTTATTCATATTCTTTTTTCTGGTTGAAGCATTCTTTCTACTTTGCACAATCTGAACACTGTTTCTAGGCTTTGAAAGTTTTTTAATGAATTCCTTTGTTGTCTTACCAGAAGACTTTTTCTTTTTACCCACATGATGTTGGTCATCCAATACTTGTTGTTGAATTTTCTTTTAATTATTGTCCTTTTTCTGTCCTTTTTTTTATTTTATTAGGGATGATAAGTTTATTTCAATGATGATAAACAAAATCTGTAAAAAATGTATATAAATACATTTATTTTAATAAATCTATAAATTATACTTTTCTATTACTAAACAAACACATTGTATATAAAAACCATTTAACCGCTTTCTTTTGTAATCACTAATTGAACTTGTAATTTAAGGTGTAAACATAAGCATGTAGGTGGTTACAGGTCTGCATGTGTAATGGACAGGTGTTTGTACCAGTGTTTGTGTTAAGCCCTAGGACATTGCATGAGTACTTGGGTGCTGAGTGGATGATTAGAATACTGCAAGGAAACTGCCTGGGTGAATTTATAAGTGGTTAGGTTTTGGCACAATAAATAGATTAGTACTTGGTATTGATTAGATCACTAGAGCAGTACAAAGTGAGTGACAGTGTGTTTCCAGTAGTGTATGGACACTGACTAGGGAATTGAAGGTGTGGAAAACAAATGTGTAGGTGGTTAGAGGACTGCCTGCATATTAGATAGGTGTTTGAAGCAGTCTATGTGCTAAGGCCTGAGTCATTGAATGAGTACTTGAGAACAGACTGAATGATTAGAACACTGCAAAGAAACTGCCTGGATGAATTTATAAGTGGTTGGGTTATGGCGCAGTGAATGGATTAGTACATGGTGCTGAATAGGTCACTAGAGGAGTGCAAAGGGAGTGGCAGGGTGTTTGCTGTAGTCTATGGACATTGACTGTGATATTAAAGGTGTGAAAGACAAATGTGTAGGTGGGTAGAAGACTGCATGCATAGTGGATAGGGGTTTGAAGCAGTCTATGTTGTAAGTCCTGAGTCATTGCATGAGTACTTGGGTACTGAGTGAATGATTAGAATACTGCAAGGAAACTGCCTGTGTGAATTTATAAGTGGTTAGGTTTTGGAGCAGTGAATAGATCAGTACCTGGTGCTGAATGAGTTACCAGAGGAGTGCAAAGGGAGTGGCAGGGTGTTTGCTGTAGTGTATGGACACTGACTGGGGAATTGAACGTGTGAAATACAAATGTGTAGGTGGTTAGAGGACTGCATGCATAGTGGAAAGGGGTTTGAAGCAGTCTATGTGGTAAGGCCTGAGTCATTGCATGAGTACTTGGGTACTGACTAAATGATTAAAATACTGCAAAGATACTCCCTGGGTGAATTTATAAGTGAGTTTTGGCGCAGTAAATGGATTAGTACATGGTGCTGAATGGGTTACTAGAGGAGTGCAAAGGGTGTGGCAGGGTGTTTGCTGTAGTGTATGGACACTGACTGGGCAATTGAACGTCTGACAAACAAATGTGTAGGTGGTGAGAGGACTGCATGCATAGTGGATAGAGGTTTGAAGCAGTCTATGTACTAAGGCCTGAGTCATTGCATGAGTACTTGAATACTGACTGAATGATTAGAATACTGCAAAGAAACTGCCTGGATGAATTTATAAGTGGTTGGGTTATGGCGCAGTGAATAGATTAGTACATGGTACTGAATGGGTCCCTAGAAAAGTGCAATAAGAGTGGCAGGGTGTTTGCTGGAGTCTATGGATACTGACTGGGGGATTGAAGGTGTGAAACACAAATGTGTAGGTGGTTAGAGAACTGCTTGCATAGTAGATAGCGGTTTGAAGCAGTCTATGTGCTAATGCCTGAGTCGTTGCATGAGTACATGAATACTGAGTGAATGATTACAATACTACAAAGTAACTGCCTGGGTGAATTTATAAGTGGTTAGGTTTTGGCACAATGAATGGATTAGTACATGGTACTGAATGGGTCACTAGAAGAGTGCAAATGGAGTGTCAGGATATTTCCTGTAATCTGTGGACACTGACTGGGGGATTGAAAGTGTGAAAGACAAATGTGCAGGTGGTTAGAGAACAGCATGCATAGTAGATAGGGGTTTGAAACAGTACATGTGCTAAGGCCTGACTCACTGCATGAGTACTTGAGTACTGACTGAATGATCAGAGTACTGCAAGGAGAGTGTCTGGGTGAATTTACAAGTGGTTGGATTTTCGCAGAATGAATGGATTAGTACATGGTGCTTAATGCCTCACTAGAAGAGCACACGGGCAGCAGATTGTTAAGCAGTTACGTGTCAGGAAAGACATGAAATAACCGCATGCTTCTGTCACAATGTTTTCAGAAGTGGACACAGATTCACAGTGTGATTCTAGACAACCAAAACTATTCCCTGGACTTTAGCAGGAGAAACACACTAGTCTTGAAGGGGTAAAGTGACTGCATACATTCTACACATTTCACTACCGCACTCTACTGTGAATGCCTGACTCATTCTGTGAATGCATAAGCAATCACTAGGTACGAATACACTGAAATGTCATATCAGGACAACTTTCTAAGCACTTATGTGTCTGCAAAGACATGAAGTAACCACAAGCTTCTGTCACAATGGTTGCAGAAGTGGACACAGACTCACAGTGTGATTCTAGACAGAGAAGATTATTCCCTGGAGTTTAGCAGAAGAAACTCACTAGTCAGAAATGGGTAAGGTAACTTCAAACATTCTATGCATTTTACTACTGCACTGCTAGTGTGAATGCCTGACTCATTCTGCGAATGCATAAGCAATCACTGGGTTCTAATACTACTAAAATGTCACAACAGAAAAGCTTTTTAAGCACGTATGTATCTGCAAAGACATGAAGTAACCACATGCTTCTGCCATAATGGTTGCACAAGTACACACAGACTCATAGTGTCATTCTAGACAACCAAGACTATTCCCTGGACTTTAGCAGGAGAAACACAGTATGCTAACACACATTTCTATTGGTTGCACATTTCAACCCTTTCCAATTGACATAACTTTGAACCCTACCCCCACTCTGCTTAATGCCTGTTACCATAGTAACAGTTCATGGAACACTCAACTGAACACACGGGTCACAAGTTCAGCACACAATGTTGCAAATCCAAACAGCAAGTGTGTTTGACTTTTCAAAATATCAGCTTATTTTACGTAATGTTCCTTTCAAACACTTCTCATTAACCAATAAGAAACATACTTTTAAAACACTGAAACATGCACCCTATTTTTCAGTCTATAATGTTCCCAAACAGCCAATCATTTCTTTTTTTTCTAAAACTGCATCTTATCGACCATTTTAGAAATATCTTAGTTTTCAAACTGCCCATTTCACATACAGACACCTTCTGAGTGCATCCAGACCTCCCTTCAAGATGCTTAGAGTGTGAATTGTGGGACACAGCAACATTTTCTGGAGCCAAAGGTATGCAGAAAACAGAGGTATTGACAAAGACCTAGCTTTGCCAAATGTAGACATTAAATGGATTGGACAGAGAGGATTAAAGTGACACCAATTGATGCCATTGGTTAAATCCTTTTTGCATCTCCAACACCCTGACCTCATAATTGTGCACTGTGGTGGCAATGACCTAGGCACTTTGACTGGGGTTGGTCTGGAAATGCTTATGAAGGATACCTTTGGAGAATTGATGTGACGTTTCCCCCAAACTGCCTTTGTCCATTCTAACATATGCCAAAGAAAGAAATGGAACTGGTCCAATAAATTGTGTCCACGGATTGAGAAAGCTAGGAAACATCTCAATAAAGCTGTTTCTGCTTATCTCAGAGATTATAAGATGGGGTCCATTTACGACAACAATCTTTGTTTTAATATGGACGGCATCTATAGGAGAGATGGTGTACATTTTACAGATGAAGGTAACAAAGTCTTCCTCAACAACCTTAGACTGCATCGGTAGTTACTTGTAGGTACCAAAATCTCCCAATAAACACTCCCGCCCTGCCATAGCAAATAGCAGTGTCCCGGGGGTGGGCACCCCAGGACACTGCTGGAGCCAGCCCTGGGGGTGGCGGTCCCCAGGGCCATCACAGAGCTGCAGGAGGGGGAGTGCGCGGCCCCCCACCCAACATTAGCAAAGCCCCAGGGAGGTGGTGGTCCATGGGGCTGGGGGGGTCCGTCATGGACCTCATAATTTGAATATTTAGAGCCCCAGTGAGCTGGCAGTCACCCGGGGCGTGTGGGGGGCTTGCGCCCCCCCACACTGGCAATTTTATTGTTGTTTAAAAAATCCCCAGGGGTGGTGGTCCCCGGGGCTGCAGGGAGGAAATTTGCCCTCTGCAACTAATAATGCTTTGCCCGGGGGGTGGCAGTCTCCGGGGCAGTGTGGGGGGATTGGCCCCCCCACGCTTTCTTTTTAGCATGCCCCTGGGACTTGGCCCCCCGGGGCTAATTATCTTTGAAGCACGGGAGTCAGCACTTAGTTTTTTTTTCACAGCAGAATCGGCGCACCCTGCAATTTATTGGCCCGAGAGTCCTTGTGGGACCCCTAAGCAGGACTAGGTGGTCAGAGTCTTTCTACCCTGCCCCCTTTTTGCGTTTTGCTCACTTTTTTCAAGGATTTCTTGTGCCTCGGTTCTACCGAGGCACAAAATGGCTGCCAATACTTCCCGGTTTGGAGTGTTGATAGCCAATTAGCATGAAGCCCGTGATCAGGAGGGTGCGTGCAGGGTGCGCGGATCCACCGCAGCCAAAGATATATATGTGATTTTACTTCTGATTTTCTCAGCAACTACTGAACAGATTTACACCATTTAACAAAAAGGCACGGGTCTGAACCAAGGATTACCTCTTTGCAAAATTTGGTGTAATTCCGTTCAGCAGTTCGGGCTGTATCTGCGACTAAAGGTTCCTATGGAAAATTGCATGGGGAAAACACGTTTTGGGACCCCCCTTATTTCTGGGCCCCCGCTTGACGAATCACCCAGAGAATTTCAAGATAGGAGCGGACAGGAGCTGGCTAAAAGCTTTGAGAATGTCGCGAAAATTCACCAACCGGCTCCAAAGTTATTGGAAATAGAATGCTGTGGATTTCCTATGGAAAATAGGTCCTAACTATAACTACCTACTGGCGACCGCCAGTAGGTAAAATATATCAACAACAAGTTTTGCTCATTTTGCATAGCTAGAATAAAACACAGAATATTACAAGTCTGCTAGCTGCTATATACTACTAAAGGTCTGACTGTAGAAAAACAGATTTCTTTACCAAGGCTGGATGTAGGGTAGTGATTGTTGTGACATTAACATTTATTGTGTTAGTATTTATAACACTTTTAGTGAGTATGAGTATACTCCTGAAATAGGTACCCTTAGGACTACCCCTGCACTCACATCACCTGCCCATTCAATAGATGAGAGAAGAATAAAGGCTCCATATTTAGATGTGTAAGAAGGAGATTTCACATCAAACATCTATTCTGAATTAGTGCAAAAATATACACACACACTCTAGATGGTAAGGATGGCTATGTTTGAGGACACTTATTTTATTTATTTTATTTCAAAGATTTTATATAGCGCTGGCTAGACCCGGAGGTATCAGAGTGCTTTACATGAGTATCAGACCATGATTGCAGGTTACATAGTTTCAAAGGTTACACAGTTATTAGAGCCTGGCAACATAGTTACAAGTAAGGTTGAGACAAACAAAAAGAACATATACGTAATGGAAAAAGCAGGCAAGGGGAGAGATTCTGGGGAGGGGGGTAAGAGCAGGGGAAGTAGGCAGAGAATGGAGGAGGGAAAGAGGAGTGTATGTGAGAGACACAGCATGGATAGAGGAAGGGGAGGGTGACAGGGACACAAACCGGTAGACAAGTCAAAGCTGCGTCCAAAGTCCAGTAAGCTGTGATCCCAGGGGAAGTGATATAATTTCCCCATCTCTGTTGCGAGAAGCTCCCTATATGCAGTGGACTCTCTCAGAGGGGTCTCTGAGACTCCAAGGCCTACATACTGGATCCTTCCCCAAAAAGGGTAGAGGGAGTGCTTTGGCAAGGGGTGCCATACCATACCTCAACTGTGAGTGGCTCCCTTGGCCCTGTGGACTCTCTCAGCAGGTTCGCTGAGACTCCAGAGTATATAAATTAGATCTTTCCCCAACATGGTGAGAAGGAGTGCTTAGTCAAAGGGCACAAAAGGACGGGGCTAGGGGGTGTAGCGGGCAAGGGGAAAAAAGCAAAGGAAGTAGACAAAGAAAGAAAGAGTGCTATATGGGAACAGATAGATAGATAGATAGGAGACAAGGAAAAAGCAGAGTTTCAGAAATGCGATGAGGGGGGTGGGCAAGACAGGGAGACCGGGAGAAAAACTGTGCCCAAAGTCCAGCTGGGTAGGTGACGGTCAGGGGATGAACCAAGGCCGATCTCCTCAAAAATTGAACAGAGCAGCTCCACTGGGCGTCGCCCATAGTGCTTGGACTCCACTGTCAGGATGGAGATCAGGAGTACTCAGAGACACTTACCAGCTTCAGCTGCTGTGGATGTGCCTTATCATCACATTGAACTTTCACATGCAGTCACCTATAGTATATTGCTTAGTTTATTTTATAGGCAGAATCATTTTGAGTATAATTTTTCCAATTAAGAGCTTATTCTTTCCTAAGTCTCCTTTGACAAGAGACTGAATCCTGACCTACAGGTTGAGGAGATGAAAATAGCTTGGCATTTCGTTAGGTCCCCTGCTAGAACAAACACTGTTAAGGCATATGAACGCAATTTGACATCTTCAATGAACCCATTAGGGAAGACGTTTATACAAACGTTCGAGAAAAAGAGAGCTCACATTTCATAAGACAAAAGAAAGTTGTTTTAAAGAATATGTGGAAAAAGGAAGAAGATGAGCATATAGGGAAGATGTTGATTCTAGATTGCAATTAGACAGAAGACAAAAGGTAAACTATATTTTTATAAGAGGGGGACTTATATTAGAACAAAATACAAGGGATTAGGTAGTTGTGAGCGCACGCTCAAAGTTCTTGGAAGGCTTGTTCAAATATCAACTGGAAAAGAACCAGTTATCCCTGGAGTATATTTTGGAAAGGGGCGACCATTCGGTCCCCCCCGAACGTATGGTGGAGTACCTCGATCCCCCCGGGAAGCCATCTTGGGCGGGAGGCGAGTCTCGGCTGGTATGCCCGAAGCGGCGTAGCCGGGGCGCGCCTTTTCCCGCCCTGGAGTGGGTTGTCCTAGACACTGACGCGACCGGCCACGCCCTCGGAGGCAGGCGGGGGCGGGTTTACGCCCGCCCTGAAGACGGATAAAAGGAGCAACAAGCCAAGAAAGCATCCTCTTGTTCCTGTGCTCTGAAGCTGCACCTCCCCGCTGCACGTGAGCTCGAGACGGAACGAAGAGCCAATTTTGAGCGTTGTAATCTTTCTTTTGTCTTACAGAGATTCCGTCTGAGAATGCCCAAGAAAGTCGGAAAGCGGGTCAGCACTGATCAGATGCTCCGCATGCTCATGAAGGAAGTAGCCGATTTGAAGAAGCAGATGGCGGCGAAAGACGGGGATGGAGGACCGAAACGGCCTTTGCCGGGAGCAGTCCCGGGTGGAAGAGGCAAGAGGTCCAGAAGAGGGGCACTCGGGGGGGAAACCCCGGTCCCCGAGAGCCCACTTGAGGAGCCAACCCCGGTGCCGAGAGAGGGGAATCCGATCCCCGTGGTGGTCACCCCCGTGAGCGGGGAAGTTATGCCGCCCGAGTTAGCGGCACAATTGGCAGCGTGGTTGGGAAAAGATAACGAGGGCACCACGGCTGACGACGCCAGGGCAGTGATGAGGAAAATGCGGGAAGCTAGGGAGGCTGCGAAGGCATCGTCTCCTGTTACCCCGCCAGTTCCGTCGGGGGAAAATGCGTCTGGTTCAGGTAAGCGGCCACTGCCGATTGCGGGGGATGGGTCTGTACCTTCGCGGAGGGAAAAGGTGGCTCAGCATGTCCCAATGGAAATTAAGGAAAAGATTTGGGCGAATAAGTATGCGAACATTTTTTCCTTGCTTACCGATCATTATGAGATGGAGCATGTTAAGAGCCAAAAGGAGCTCATGCATCCGAGTGTTTGGCGCGCAAAAATGGCCGCCTTTAAGATTGACGAAAACATTGGTACTTGGGGCAGAGCGTGGGGCATTTTTACCTCCATTATGGGCGAGCGCAGGCCCGAGTTGTTGACCGAGTTGCCTATCTATCAATCACGTATCATGGAGTATTCCGGGGCATATGGGGGCAATCAGTGGTTTTGCTATGACAACTTGTTCAGGAAAGCTAAAGAACACGACCCATTGTTGACTTGGGATTGTTATGACTCCGTGTGTTGGCAAAAGATGGAGAGTTCAGGAATGTTGAAAGTACCATTGTTAGGGAGTAACGGGGGTGAATCTTCCCGCCAATACTCGGGGACGCCCTTTCGGACGGGTACAGGTAACGAGTACCACTCGAAGCCGAGTGGCAACACAGGTAAAAGGGGGGTTTGTTGGAATTTCAAAAGAGGGAAATGTACGAGGCCCATGTCATGCAAATTCAGACATGAGTGTGGAGGGTGTGGGCAGCCATCCCATCCTGAGTCCATGTGCAGAGCCAAAACGGGTGATAACGGTGGTAAGGGAGGCGCCAAACAGGTCTAATATAGTCCGAGGGGCGCCTTTACCTACCCCGATTGATACCATGGCAATGATTCCTTGGCTCAACGAATACCCGGATCAGGCTTCCGCTGGGGTGTTGCGGAACGGGTTTTCATATGGTTTCCGCATCCCAGTGGGGGATTTTCAGGGTGTAGCAAACTGTAAGAATCAACTGTCGGTCTTGCAGCATACGGCGGTGGTACAGGTAAAGATTGGGAAAGAGGTGACTCGAGGTCGTGTCGCCGGCCCATTTGATTTGCCACCGGTTGCTAACTTTGTTTGTTCCCCTTTAGGGGTGGTCCCCAAGAAGGACCCGGGTGAGTTTCGGCTGATACATAACTTGTCAGCCCCACGTGGTCTTTCCGTGAATGATGCGATCGACCCGGAAGTGTGTTCGGTGCGGTACGCATCTTTCGATGAGGCCGTCGCCATGTTGAATCGCCTAGGGCCCGGGGCGCTGATGGCAAAATCAGACATCGAGTCAGCGTTCCGGTTGCTCCCGGTACACCCAGACGATCAGCGTCTCCTTGGTTTCATGTTTCAGGGTCGCTATTACATGGATAGATGTATGCCAATGGGATGCTCTATATCTTGTGCCTATTTTGAAAAGTTCAGTTGTTTTCTGCAATGGGTCTTCACAAAGAAGACGGGTTTTCAACATGTTATGCATTATCTCGATGACTTTCTGTTCCTGGGGGCAGCCGGGGATCCAGAATGTGGACAGGCCTTAAATGAATTTTGTGTCTTAATGAACCATTTTGGTGTGCCATTGGCGCCAGGTAAGACTGTGGGTCCCTCGACTTGCCTCGAGTTTCTGGGGATCGAGCTCGACTCGGAGGAAGGTTGTTTTCGATTACCGAGAGGAAAGGTGTTAAAATTCAGGGCATCCCTCGAAACGTGTATTAATGAGACTAAGGTAAATCTGCATCAATTGCAACAAATGGTGGGCCAGTTGAATTTTGCCCTGAGAGTAATGCCGATGGCCCGCCCCTTTTCCCGCTCGATTGCTCAAGCCATGGTCGGCCTGAAGGAGGGTCATCACCGCACGAGGCTCTCGGCAGAGGTTCGCCAGGACATGCGCATTTGGTTGGCATTTCTGGCGGATTTCAATGGTCGAATTGTCTGGAACAAACCGGCGGTGTCCTCCGAGGAGCTGGGGCTGTGGACAGATTCGGCAGGGAGTATTGGTTTTGGTGCCATATTTGGCACACAATGGTCAGCTCAAAAATGGCCGTCATGGTGGCACGAGGACGGGCTGACAAGTAACATTGCTTTTCTCGAACTTTTCCCTATTCTGGTGGCCCTGAAAACTTGGCCTGAGGGGTTCCGGGATCACTCTGTGGTGTTCTGGTCTGATAACATGACCGTGGTTGAGTGTATCAATAGTCAGGCAGCACGATGCAAATGGATTCTGAGACTGCTCAAAGAAATTGTGTTATTGTGTATGCAATTGAATGTGCTATTTAAGGCGAGACATGTGCCGGGGGTAATGAACCAAGCGGCTGATGCGCTTTCTCGTTTCCGTATGCAGGCCTTCTGGGGTTTTCTGCCCACAGCGGACCCGGTGGCGGCACCCTTTCCCGAAGCTCTCTGGTCTCTCGGTGCCCCGAACTACAAAACCTCGTGGGAGAGAGTTTAGCACCCAGGACAAGGAAGGCATATGAAGGGGCGTTCCGTTCCTATTGGGCCTTTTTGGGGGCTGCTAGGGGGGAGCTTTGGGGCCAGGAAGAGTTTGTAGTAAAATTTCTGCTGTCTTTACATCAGGCAGGCAAATCAGTAGCTACGGCCCAGAGGCATCGGGCCGCCATTTCCTTTATGGCAAGGGCTCATGGAATCCAGGACCCGACAGCGTCTTTCGTGGTGCAAAAAGCGCTACGTGGGTGGCAACGCCTTGAGGGTCGCAGAGCAGATGAGAGGCACCCGATAGGTCTGGATAGGTTGGCCCTGTTATTATCCGTACTCCCTGCAACGTGTTCATCCCAGTATGAAACAGTGTTATTCCGGGCCGCTTTTGCGCTAGCATTCCATGGGGCTATGCGGGTAAGCGAACTAGTGGCGAAGAACAAGCAGGATACGATGGGGGGACTGTGCCGAGAGCACATTCAGGTCAAAGGGGAGACGATATCTGTCTCGTTTGTCAGGTCCAAAACCGATCAGGGTGCGATTGGGGACTGCATAATCATACAGAGGATTCCCGGGTCTCCCATGTGCCCTGTTGTCTGCGTGGAGGAATATTTAGCGCTGAGGGTGGCATCATGGGGGGGGACCTTGTTGAGACACGCTGACACCACCCCACTGATGAGGTTTCAGTTCCAGCGGGTGCTTGCGATGTCGATTTCGGCCGCGGGCCTGAACCCCGGCGAGTTTGGGACCCATTCCTTTCGGATAGGGGCTGCTACAGAGGCTACAGCCAGGGGTCTGAGCGTAGAAGAGGTAAAGCGTGTGGGGCGTTGGTCCTCGAACTGTTATAAAAGGTATGTGCGGTTGCACATGTTGTGAAGCTGTAATGATGTACTCACGCTTCTTGTTTTTGTTTGGTTTTCAGTTGCGCAAGCCTACGAGGCGGGGCGGACTGTGCAGTCGACCCGACACCTGGGGACCAGCGGTCAGACATCACCGGCTGTGAAAAAGGAGGTGTGGGTCGTGGGCCACTCATACGTGAGGCGTGCCGCGGACGTATTCAAAGCAGGTGACATGATTCACGTGGCTGGGGAATACGGGTACAGTGTGTCCTTCTACGGAAAGGGCGGGCTCTGTATTGACCAGTTTCAATCATTTTTCGAGGGTTTGTTAGGGCGGACAAGGTCACCGCCGTCTATAATCATAGTCCATCTTGGGGGCAACGATTTGGTGGCCACTGGTAGACGACTTCTTCTTGAGGCAATGCTTTCCACAGTAAGTTGGTTGGCAAGAAGAGTTCCAGGGTGCACAATTGCATGGTCTCAGATGATCCTACGAAAAGTGTGGCGGGGGGCTATTTCGGTTTCTGCTCTGAATCATTCAGTAAGGAAAATAAATAACAAAGTGAGTAGGTTGTTTCGTTCAAGTACACTGCATTCTGTTTCGCATGGTTGTATCAAAGGGGACAGTATGTATTTGGGGGATGGTGTTCATTTGTCCCGGGTGGGGAATGAGTTACTCATAGGAGACCTAATAGCTTGGTTAAAGAGTTTATAACATGACCTTTAGGCAGGAGTGGTTGTGGGGGGTCCGGATAGCCGGTCAACTATCCGGCCTGTGGCGGTAAGGTCATGATCGGTGAGCAGTAATTGGAAGATCCCTATGAGGGGGCGTCACCCATTACGGATGGGAGCGCTCGGGGGAGGGGGCCATTGGCCCCTCAACGGGGAGGCGGTCCCGTCTAAGGATAGGCCGCCGGAAGGAAAGGAAAGGTGGTCAAGGCCCCTTCCTTGGATAGGAGGGGCTACGGGCCCTCCTGGGGAATTTCCCGGGGCCAGGACATCTGCGACGGCAGATGGGTAAGTTGTGTGGGGTTCGGGAGGGGGTTTACGCTACCTTTTAGACACCTCACATGAGTCCTCGGACGACCGTTAAATGGCGTCGAGTTCATTGGGGCCCCCGTCAAGTCCAAGGGAAATTGGTAGATGCACTTGAGGTACGCCTCTGTGCGGTTGGTCCCCTCACAAGTGAGGGTGGTATTTCTGGTTTAGGGATCTGACACCGGTTATGACCTTGCCGTTGGCCCTTAACGTTAGGATGTACAATTTCAAGTCAAATGTTTTTGTAGGATGTTAGTTCGGCTAGGAGAACCTTTGTATTAGAGATCTGTTAAGGTTAGCCAAACATCGTAATGTGGAAATGAAATTGTACATAATATGAAACTGTTATTTTAATGTTTTGATTTTGTTTTCATATTTTAATAAATACAGCCGGGAGGGTCACTCCCTCCCGCCTTCCAAAAGTTCAGAACCGTTTCCGGTTTCCCATCCTTGGGGATTGTGTTGAGAGGGGGTGGCGGGTATCTCAGCCATATGGAAAGGGGCGACCATTCGGTCCCCCCGAACATATGGTGGAGTACCTCGATTCCCCCGGGAAGCCATCTTGGGCGGGAGGCGAGTCTCGGCTGGTATGCCCGAAGCGGCGTAGCCGGGGCGCGCCTTTTCCCGCCCTGGAGTGGGTTGTCCTAGACACTGACGCGACCGGCCACGCCCTCGGAGGCAGGCGGGGGCGGGTTTACGCCCGCCCTGAAGACGGATAAAAGGAGCAACAAGCCAAGAAAGCATCCTCTTGTTCCTGTGCTCTGAAGCTGCACCTCCCCGCTGCACGTGAGCTCGAGACGGAACGAAGAGCCAATTTTGACCCACCCACCAGCCCCTGAGGACAGCTAGTTGTTTTGAATAAAGTTTTGATGTGGTAACTCTATTTCTTGCAGGTTGTGTTGATTGTCGTGATATTTTGAATATGCAATAAAGATGGTCACTTTCAGTATGTTTTTTTGCAAATAAAGTATTTTGCACTAGTGTTTGATCAGTAATCATGCTTATAATAAGTTATAATTGTTTTTGTAATTTAGTAATTTAGGTAGATTTGTCGTATTTATTGTCGGGCGGTAAGGTCATGATCGGTGAGCAGTAATTGGAAGATCCCTATGAGGGGGCGTCACCCATTACGGATGGGAGCGCTCGGGGGAGGTGGCCATTGGCCCCTCAACGGGGAGGCGGTCCCGTCTAAGGATAGGCCGCCGGAAGGAAAGGAAAGGTGGTCAAGGCCCCTTCCTTGGATAGGAGGGGCTACGGGCCCTCCTGGGGAATTTCCCGGGGCCAGGACATCTGCGACGGCAGATGGGTAAGTTGTGTGGGGTTCGGGAGGGGGTTTACGCTACCTTTTAGACACCTCACACGAGTCCTCGGACGACCGTTAAATGTCGTCGAGTTCATTGGGGCCCCCGTCAAGTCCAAGGGAAATTGGTAGATGCACTTGAGGTACGCCTTTGTGCGGTTGGTCCCCTCACAAGTGAGGGTGGTATTTCTGGTTTAGGGATCTGACACCGGTTATGACCTTGCCGTTGGCCCTTAACGTTAGGATGTACAATTTCAAGTCAAATGTTTTTGTAGGATGTTAGTTCGGCTAGGAGAACCTTTGTATTAGAGATCTGTTAAGGTTAGCCAAACATCGTAATGTGGAAATGAAATTGTACATAATATGAAACTGTTATTTTAATGTTTTGATTTTGATTTCATATTTTAATAAATACGGCCGGGAGGGTCACTCCCTCCCGCCTTCCAAAAGTTCAGAACCGTTTCCGGTTTCCCATCCTTGGGGATTGTGTTGAGAGGGGGTGGCGGGTATCTCAGCCATATGTTCGTGGACAGGATGCCTATTTCCAATTGCCTGCAGATTGGTAAGGTACATTTTACCTTGCTTTATTTTCCCAAAAATGTAGATTGTGAATGGTATAGAAGCTTTAATGATTAATCTACCTCACACTCATAAACGTAGTCCTAACGATGGGACACAATTAGTGGGAGATATTTTTGGGGCAGGGTGCCATGTGTTTAAAAAGCAGGACATGTACTTTTAAGTTTTACATGTCCTGGGAGTGAAAAACTCTCAAATTCAGTTTTCTCTACTGCCAGGCCTAACTCTCCCATAGGATACCATTGGAGATACATTATTAGAATGTTATTAGTGTATTTTCCAAGTGGGAATAGATAACTAGTTCATGTTTGGTGTCTCTGGAATCACAATGTAAAATTCTAATTCATGGTGTAGTCAGATTTAAAATTTCAGTTCTGAAAATGCCATTTATAGAATGTTGGCATTTTATTGCCTTAGCCATTTGGTGCCTACAGGCTGTCGCTGAGTCACATGACAGAGTGTAGCTGCCAGTTAGGCTTTGTTTATTTCTCCTAGAAAGCCACACACAATGGGGAGCTTAGGTGTGACTAGATTTGCCATCACTTCCAGGGTGGATGGGAGGAACTGGGTCCAGCCCCACTTACACTTGAATAGGCTGTTTCTTGTCTCCACACAAAGGACTACATACCGCCTGAAGTTAGACTGGAGCCAAGAAGGCAAGGTATCTGTGCACTGTAAAGGTATTCCTCTACAAGCTTCTCCCTGCTTCAAAGCCACACCTGTGTATAAAAGAAGGACTTCAGACACCAACTATTCAGTACACAACTGGACCTTTACATACTTTGCCAGGAAGAAGGACTGCAGTGCTCCTACACAGTGGCTCCCACTCTGCTGGATTGCTGCTCTAAAGGATCTGCTGCCCTGTTGTACTGACCTGCTGCCAGCTGCCCTCTTGCCTGAGGAAGAAGAACTGAACCTGCAACTTCATCTTAAACCCAGAACTCAAATGTGACACAAAAAGGTGGTCTG
Source organism: Lissotriton vulgaris (assembly GCF_964263255.1). Taxonomy (NCBI): domain Eukaryota; kingdom Metazoa; phylum Chordata; class Amphibia; order Caudata; family Salamandridae; genus Lissotriton; species Lissotriton vulgaris. The sequence goes on along the minus strand of NC_141696.1, from coordinate 824,330,626 downwards.
CTAGCCGCCTGATCTGCGCCTCAGGGACATAACAGGTTCCCCAACCAGTTCCTGGACCCAGCTGCAGCAAGTTCCTGACCCTCAAGTGGTGCTCCTCAGGTCCTGGATCACTGGTGTGGCTCAAAGGCTTTTAAAATCAAGCTTTTGGGCTCTTTGGGACCGTGACGGTCAGCTTTCATGAGACCCTCCCGCTCACTCCAAAATTCAGCATGAGCTGCCGTCAGCCCATATCTTCAGGCAGCAAGCATCGATTGCCCGGGATCGGACCTTCGACGCGAAGAACCAGCCTGTCTGCGACGCCCGGCCTTCTCTTTGCACTGCGACAACCACCGGCAGTGACATTCTCCTTGCTCACCGTGACCCTCTCCAACATGAACTGGACTCTTTCCACAAAAATTCAGAAGGTAAAACTTCAGCGGAACTGATCCGGGACTGTATCCAACCTGCACTCCATCGGTCCAGCGTGACCAGATAACCAAGTTGGAGTTTTGTGCTCTTTGGTGCTATATTCACCTTATTATTTAATCTTTCATCTCCGGTTCTACTGATTGGATCTTTGATGTTTTGGTCTTGTTTTATTTACAGGAAATTGCTTTATTTTTCTAACTTGGTGTGGGATCTTTTTGTGTAGTGTTTTCACTGCTTTACTGTTTGAATTGTTGCACAAATACTTGTCAGACCTAGCATCCTTGGCATGGTTTCCTCTGTCTTTTTGCCTCTATCTCCTGTATTTGTGATGGTATGCTGCACTTTATTTTGGCTGGTTGTGTACTCTCTGCACTTACCACCACTGATCAGTGCTAACGTGCAAGTGCTCCCTGTGTAAATTGTGATTATGATTGGTTATCCATGATTGGCATATTTGATTTACTGATAAGTCCCTAGTAAAGTGCACTGTGTGTGCCCAGGGTCTGTAAATCAAATGCTACTAGTGGGCCTGCAGCACTGGTTGTGCCACCCACATGAGTAGCTCTGTAAACGTGTCTCTGACCTGCCATTGCAGTGTCTGTAAGTGCAGTTCTAAACTGCCATGTCGACCTGGAAAATGCAACCACTTGCAAACACAAGGAGATGATGGACAGAGCGCTGAAACTTTTCAGACACTCTCCCCCAGTCACAGATCTGGGTTGAATCCATCATCATTCTTTAGCTCACTTTGCCACCCCAGTTCAGACCCAGCTATTTGCAATACAGTCTTGACCCTGTGCCTCATTGGAACAGTCCAGCCCAAACTGTCAAGCCAGGTCTTCCCTGGACTGGAAACAAGCATCCTCGGACCCGTTTTGGAGTAAGTGCAACGACTTGCCAGGCCCAAACCTTCCTTTTTACTAAATCTATGGCACCCCGAAGGTAGGCCCAAAGTACCCCCATGGGCAATGGTGCAGCATATGTGAAAGGTAGGACATGTACTATTGCATGTTACATATCCTGATAGTGAAATCCTGCCAATTTTGTTTTTCACTACTGCAAGGATTATCTCTCCCATAAGTTATCATTGGAGCTGCCTTGTAACATTTTACAAGTGTAACTTTCAATTGGGAAGAGCTAGAGATTTGGAGTTTGGGGTCTCTGAGCTCAGGATTTAAAAATACATATTTTAGGAAAGGTGGTTTTTAAATAACGCGTTTGAAAATTCCCCTTTTAGAAAGTTGACATTTACTTGCTTTACCATCCTGTGCCTCTGCCTGCCTGTGGAATCAATGTCTGGTTTAGACTGACAGCTGGGTTGTTTGTGCATTGACTCTAGACAGCCACAGAAAGGGAGTTGAGGTATCCCCTGCATTTTCTGATTCCCCCTCACCAGGCACCTCATAAGCACAGTAATTAGATAATGTATGTCTTGGCCTATTATTTATTGCTCTCTGTGCACCTAACAGGTTTAGGACCCATGACACACCATTGTCTACAACCTTTGCATTCAAGGTTTGTCTAGGTGTACTCTCTATGATCCCATTTGAACTGGACCTGAAGGGAAGAGTGAAATTGGAAACTTACCCCCACCTGCTAATGTCTCATAGGTAAAAGCTGGCCCATGGCCAGATTGAAATGCCTGAACTTCACCCATAGCTACGAAGCCTCACACATTTTTATGACTTTGTGAGCTGTAACCAGGCATTGGGGCCATACCCACTTAAATTGAGTGTATGAGTCTGCCACTGCTAAAATATATTTGTGCCGATCTATTGTTTATAAAGGATCAATATGGTACACAATTTGAAAAGTATGAGTGGCTTTCTCCATAGGCACCGGTGGAGTTCTTACAGTCGTGGAATTTTTAATTTTCTAGCAAAATTCCCACTGTCTCACAAACTGTTCAGTTTATTTTTGCATCAATTACAACCAGTAACACTCTGTATGTTTTGTACACCCCAGATTGCTCATAGCCTATTCCTTTATGAGCGGCTTTTATTAAATTTAATCTGGTATCTTCTTTCAGGATATGACGTTCCCCTACTTTATGTATCTTTACAGTAGGGAGCCCATCTTACTCCAGGAATTAATTGTGCTTCTCTGGAAAACCAGGGTATGGGACTTTTTTGATGTGCAATAATGGGACGGCTGAGTGTATTTCCAGGTCAATTCTAGTTTTTTGAGTTGGTCATTGCTGCTAATTTTCAAACCTGCACTTGTCCTGCAAATCCCCCTGCTTGATCTGTGGCAGAAATGCCTTTAGAGTGAACTTCCTCACCCTGGTGTGCCAGCATGTGCTGGACTTCCACCAATGAAAACTGTCATCAGAGAGCCCACATCGGTTCAGCTTTTATCATCTTTCCCAGTGACTCTTTGTAATCATTGGACTCCCAATGTTTTAAATCAGCATTGTATCCCTGTACCCAAATGATTAATCTTATATGATTAATGTTGGAACTGATTTGGCAGTCTTTTGCTTGCCTAAGAGGAGTACATTTAATTCTGTATTTTGTGCAGTGGCTTCTCCTAAAAGTTTCACCTGTATGTTGTTCATTTTAAATTTAGAAACCTCAAATCCTCCTTGCACTGCTGCACAGGATGCAGAGTACTCCTATTTTGTGTTGCAAGTCGTGCTGGTCCATCAGTCTAAAAAAACGTTATGATACGCATGCAATTGTTTTGCAGACAGGGTCTGAGGAATGGCCGCCTATCAATATTGTAGGAACTCTTGCGCATTCAACCTAAGAGAAAAATATCTACATAGTAGAAACTGGGTCTGCTGTACTACCTCAACCCCATTTAATGAAAATCCCCTAGCCATCTAATTGGCAGTAAGGGCTGAGCAGACATTCTCCGGAATCTCTACCATCCTCTAACTAAGGTTCCTCTGCCTCTCCACACATTGCTCAAAAAGACTCTAACTTGGTACTCACAATTAGGGCTAATCCTTTGTTTCTGTTAATTGCTTAACAAACCTCACTGGGATTAAGATTAATTCTGAGGAGGATAACAAAACACCTCCGAATGTCTTCAGTAACTTCTGTGTATCAGCCACTTCAGGGTCTCGGGTCTTTCAAAGATCACTAAGACTCTTGCCTTGTGGTTGGAATCCTCCTCCCAAAATTGATGGGCCCATCCGGAAAGATTTCCTTTGCCCCAAGGTAAAATAGCTTGTTGCACACCTTTTGGAGAAAAGAAAAACTGTCAGGAGTCTCTCACTCGCCAATGAGTTAGAGTCACCTAGATATAGAGTGTTTTGTGTCAGACAACCGAACCACAGAAACAGTTATCTGCAGGAATTGTTTGTAGTTACACGGAACCTCACAGTGGCCCGTGAAAGCAATATAGACACTCCCAGCTATTGGTGTTAATAATATTAATTTAATATGTAAAATTAGAACACAAACCTTGGCTATCAGAATTATGGAAACTATTATCTCATAACCCATAATATAAAACTAGATGAATATTAAAAAAATTCCTATATTGCACATCCCTACTATCTTTAACAATTTGTCTAACCTTACTCTAAAATGTACATCTATACAATCATTAACATCCTAATTATGGTATAGGCTGAATGATTATAAGCTTCCCTCAGTTCCTTATACCAAGCCATGGACTAACTCTGCATACCTCTAAGAAACTCTCAGGCTTGTAGTAGGATATCAGTTCTCCAGCATTCTCCCTTAGCAACCAATCTTTGTGTCTGCCCCTCTCAAATTCATGTGTCTTTTTGCATGTTTCTCCCAAATGATTCTCTATGATGAGGGAAGGGTGCAGCTTCTTGTATGTGCATGACTGCATGAAAAATGCCTAAATTGAGACATATCCGATAGGCAAGCAATTGTATTAAAACATGTTTCCTTACACATTAGCTCCATGCTTGGCCAACAAGCTTGCAGTGTTGCTCACTAGAAGTAGTTTACTGAACAGAAGAATGGAATTTTTCTCCTGTGCTGCTTTTCTGTTATTTTTGTTAGCATGTCTAGTGTCAGCCTGTTTATAGAAAATCATATGGTGATCTCACACACTATTAGTGATAACCACTATTTAAAATATCCTTTTCTAGGCCCTAAGCCATTCACAATCAGCATTTATTTATCATACAATTAGGCCTGTCTTGTATGTAACATGTGCAAAGTCATTAGAAAAAAACAGAGTCACGTGTGCAGGACTGAAAATTACATTTGAAAGAGAGTCAACCCAATCCGGTAATGAAGCGTTCGTGAACCCACCTACCTCTGCGGTCTGGAAGATGTGTTTTAAAGTGGATCTAAACCATTCCACTTTGTTCAAGTTCCAAGTTCTTCTTGGCCAAGGAAAAGAGTGCTCCACAGAGTACTCCGAGAGCTGCAGGGTGTCCAGGGCTTTTGTCTGCCTGTCATCCAGTCTGCCAGAACAGGGGCGTAGCTAGAGCTTGTGGCGCCCGGGGCTATCCCTCAGATTGCCGCCCCTGGGGAGGGGGGGGCGGGGAAAAAGGACCGAGAGACACGAAGTATCGCCGCTAATAGTTACCTCGATCATGAAAGTTACATGCACATACATGACACGGTCCAAGGCTACACAGTTAAATACACCGGTGACCGGCAGTACAAAGGAGAACACACAGACTGCCACCATACTAACACTTACGTTTGTGACATTTAATTGCAGTTCTTTCCAGCACCTGCACCGCCACATATTCAGTGCAATTCTTAAATCAAATATTGTAGCGTGAAGAACAAACTGACAACTTAACGTTCACTATAAGACAACACATCTTTGCTAACATGGATTTGTATGACTTGGATGCATTTCTCAGAATATGTATCTACAAATTGCAAAATGCTCTGACGTCATCCTGAACATTTCTTTGTAAATATGTATGCTTATTATTTGGAATCATTTCTCACATTTTTTTGTAAAAAAAATAACTGTAGAGTACTTTAATGTCGTCTGTGTGTGATATAAAATTTCAAATAAAGAAGTAAAAACTTAGAAATTACCAGCATTCGCAGGGTTCTATACTTTATGGCGTGTTCTCGGACATCCCACTGTACAACCGGCAGCCATGTCTCCGTTTCTGCAGTTGCAGGGCAATGCCTGCAATGTTCAGCTCATGGTTTGTGTACTTGGAGTGGCGCAGCTGACATTGGAAGTACAGGTAACAACAGCAGGCCGGACATAAAGGAAGCATAGCTGCCAGGGTTTCAGATTGCTTATGTGTGACATTTTCATAATTTCAGTGTAATTATGAATGACATTCAATGATTATGAGTGATACTTTCTTGTAAGCAAAATTCAAGCAAGGAAGATGAGGGAAACAAATATAAAAAATTACACACATTTGAGCAACTAGAAACTCTGCAGAGCACCAGGAATGGAAGGCCACTAACCCACATGGGAAAATGAATGAACTTACAACAACAAATCAGGCCTATTGTCACTGCCAATCCGAACTAACAGTATCACAGCCACAGTCCTCCCTACCGCCATAAGAAACTGAAAGCTCTGAATGGCCACCTGACTTACTACTGGGCTAGCCTTTAAAATGCTGTAGAGACTGTCAGGTGATTTATATATTGGTGCTGTCACACTCTGTTGTTGGGCAGGCTGCTGTTTCCGTCTTTATTGTACAGACGGCCTTTTTCTTCCAAGGACCCATTTAAGAATACTGGTGTAAGGCCACTGGCAGAGGAGCTTAAAAGTTGATAACAGGGTTCCAGCTGGCTGGAGGTCGCACTTAAAAACGTGTGCGCTCCGCCATGGGCAAGCTACAACTGGACAAACACTGTGCCGTGTGCCCTGGCCTCCCAAAGCAAACACGTGTAACTGGAGGACAGGAGGTCAGTAATAGAGATAGATTGTCACTCAAAGAACATGATTTCCAATGGGGTCCGGACCAGCAATTGCAGGCCCGACCGCAGGCTTGGTTGTTGAGGGCGCCTGAGGTCGGACCGGCCTGCTGTGGAAATCAACAATATTGTGCAGTGCCACAACGACCTCCTCACCACAGTAGAAAGCACTGCGAGGGGTCATGCATTTGGTTGTTGCTACCTCACCCGAAAGCAGCTCACAGATGAAAAATAGAAAGCTGCCACCTGCCAGCATGTCTGCCAGTCTGGGACGATCTGCACTTGAACTGCGTTTATTACCCCACTGCCGGCACCAGACTAAGGTAATCTATGAGCTACAGGCCCAGGTTGTAAACCAAATATCCTCAACAATATTATTTGTAAAAACACCGATTTACACAGACCTAAGTGAACCAGGAGGACGAGTCTTGCAATAGGCTCCAGAGGCAGTCGGAACCACTCTAATTATCTCTTGATGATCCTGCCTCTGCGAGTGTGCTGACGGCAACCTTCATGGGGCAATGCATGCTATCATACATATAAAGCTAGGCACCATATTTCTACAGCAAGGGAGGCTGCGGGAGCGGCAATATCTAAAGACCATAATAGCCGCGCGCTATACTCAAAAAGTGAGTCGACTTCACTTGCTGGCAAATGGAGACACACTGACAGACTGGTGCCGTCCCATGACACCATGTCACGTGAATGCCGCTGTAGCCAAGCCAGGCTGAGCTGTGATATATGAATGTTGTAGTTAACACTGGAGAGTCTGGCCCTATGACCGGCACTCCTGGCCTGATAAAAACATTCTACTGTGAAAACGAAACTACAAGTCGTTGCCAGACATTTTTATCTTGCTACATTTAAATTTTGCATGCATTTGAGGTGCTAAACCTGACCTTTTTAGTGTGTCATCGTAATCACTTACAGTTCACAGAGACAGTTCAGCGGGACCGTCCGTGCGTGACTGCACTGCTTCCCATCGATGGTGCACTCTGCTGCAGCCTGCCTGTTCTCAGGCTCGTCCCGGGCCCCCATGCCGCTCGCCAGCCAGACTCTCACTGTGAGCCGGCAGTAGTGTTTTGCTCACCCGGCCCGGGCCGCCTGCCGCGATCATGCCTCTTGCGCGGCCGGCGATACGCACCACGGGCGGCAGCTGAGGTCAGCATGACTCTGGGACCTATGGTTCGTCCCCGCATTAGCCCGTATCTTTGCGCGGGAGGTTGCATTGCCCAGGACAGACTGCCTGACTCGCGCGCGCACCACACCAACGTGCGTGCAGCGTGCGTACGCACAACGCACAGGCAGTAGTTGAACGCAGGTTTGCTTGCTTGAACTTAAAACTGTGCCGCGGCGGCACTTGTGGCCCATTGCGGCGGCGTTTAAAATTTATTTGGGGGCTGGGGACACTGACTGACAAAGTGTCAGACAGTGAATGTCCCCAAATAAATCATAAATGCCACCGCATGAGAGGAGCCAAGCTCGACATCGTGATGGCCGCACGGTAGCTCGGCTCCGCCGGCCTCCCTGCCCAAACTCATCTATCCTGCCGCCCATCCTGCCCAGAAACGATAACATTTTACAGATGAAGGTCTGCTGACACTTACCACCCGCCCTGGTGGATCCGGCGTTCGGTGGTTCCGCAGCAGCGTCCTCTCGGGAAGTGCGGCCTCCGTGGGGTGGAGACCGGGGCCTTGCCTTCAGCGAGTGGCCGGCGAGACGTTGCCGTGGCGGCCACGGGTGGAGGATGGAGGCCGGCCGGAAGAAGCCGTTGTGCGAAAAGGCTGGAGGCAACTGAACGCGCCTGGGACTACCGTCCGGTGTTTCTTTTACTTTTTGGGTTGGGTTGTATAGTGATTGCAATTTTATCCGTCTCTTTGATGGTTTTTACTGTGATGAGAGTGATGTTCTGTTTGTCCTTGGACACATGAGGTTACGGGTGGACACTACTGAAGAATACTTGCAAGGGCATCTATGGCCTGCACGCTTTGGACTTTTCTGCTGACGGACTTACGGATTCCCTATTGAAATGTTGTTGGTTTTGTTCCCCGCCATGTGCGCCAGGACGCCTTTTATACAACCGATCCTTTAATCTCTTAATATAAAAATTAACCTTCTCTGATCCTGCGCTGAGTGGTTCCATTCAGTTAGCATTGCGGACTCGCAGCATTGTGTAGTATTGTGTAACCACCCCGTAATTTTTATTGATGTTGTCGCTTTCCAGCTTGTTCTGTGGCCGGCCTCTGGGTTGTAGGCCCGTATTTGTATGCAACCATCTACACAAATAAAGGTTTTCAAAAATAAAAAAATAAAAAAATGCCACCGCAACGGGCCACAAGTGCAGCGCTGCCTTTCCGCCTCCAAAACAGTGCCGCCTGGGGCAGACCGCCCCCCCCCCCCACCCCCCCCCCTCCTAGCTACGCCAGTGTGCCAGAAGGGAAATTACATCACCTAAACCCTGCACTTTCCACAGGAAGAGCTGTGGATCTGCCATAAGTGCCTAGAAGCCTGCCTGCCTTCTCAGAAAGGAAAGTGCCTTGCCCTGCAAGAGGAGAGACTGTAAATGAGATGAATACCAGTCTGTTTCCAGTTTGGCAAGCACTCAGAGAAAGCTGACTGCCTCAGAGAGCAAAGCCAGGAGCAACTTGTGCTGTAAGGGGTCCCCAGGGTCATGTGCGCGGTTTCTGTATAAACTAAACCATGAGTTTTGTAAGAATAATCATCACAGTGTCGACCTGTAATTCCAGTGAGGCTGAGACTGCCAACATCAGCGAGAGGAGCCACGTCACTGCTGGAAAATCCCTGGTAGTCTAAGACTGCAACTGCCGAAGACACACTATCATGGAGGAATCTGACTGGAAGCCGCAACGCTCTACCTGAGCTCTTGTCAGCACTCTGCTGAGGTCAGTGTCCCTGTCAAAGATGAGTGCTGCTTCACAGGCCTGCCATACTGGCTTCATCCAGCGGTGCCTCTTCCAAAGGGATATTGCCACTACAGCCCCACAGAATTGAAGCTGACACTACAAGGTTAGATACTTGAAGCGTACCGCTAGTACTGCAACCAGCAGGTAAAAGCAGAACTTAGCCTGCAAGTGGAACAAGAGACTAGAATACGCAATCAAGTCTGCTGAGCAGACTGAAGACTATTTTTTTTTATAAGAAAACACAAGTGTTAAAAATATGCTACACTCAATTACACATTTCATCAGTTTGGTATTGGAGGTAATCTGCATCAATGCCTCTCATCAAAGCCTATTCATAGAGCATGCTGCAGACTGAGGCCTCAAGATATCTCCCATAGCGGGGAGAAAAAATGCAGGAAGAAGGGGTTTCGAAACTTACTGGAGACTATAACTAATATAACAGCCCTGTGGTTACATTCCTATAGAACTGTGAAGTATGTAGTGTCATTTTGAGATTAAAGTACTTTCTTTTAACTAAAAGATAAGTCCTGTGCTGAACAAACCATTTTTTTGTCAGTTGGCTGTTGACTTCTGAGCTCTTCTCGCCCACACAACCTCTCTGAGAAGCCTTGAACTGCTCGTCCTTGCTACCCTGAGAATCAAGTGTGGAAAGAATTGTGTTTGGCTCATTTGTGAGAGCAAAATTAGAACACACCCCAGAACACCAGTGCCAAACAAATTGATCTACCATAGTTGGGGCTCAGTAGCTCCTGAAATCACACATGGGGTCTGTGAGGAGTTTTAAAGGACCTGCATGGGCTGTATCCCCACTAAATCACAATCAAGCCCACCAAAAGAGCCCACGGATCCTACTGGTGAGTCTGCTGGGCGTGTGGAACTGCTTACCAGAGGTGTCATGCTTCATAAAAGGTGTGCATCCTCGTGTCAAGAGCCTAGTCAGGACACGGGCTACAACCCCTCTGCTACGAGGCAGGAGCTCAGGGATGTTTTAGTAGGAGAGGATGATCCTAAAACCATACGTGAGCGTTGTGTTTTTAAGGTGAAGTGCAGTGCTATAGTAAATGGTGATTAAAACTGCCTACAAGGTTAGCTTCGGTGAACTTAATTCTACTACCCTGTGACGGGATTAAAAACAAATAGCTTGTAATGTAGCTGCTGACATTAGAGACAGCTGCATCCAGAAATGATCGGCATGTTTCAGGCTGTGGACCTATAAAAGTGTAGTGGCCTTCATCAGGATAAATTTAAAGCTACTACAAAAGGGTGAGTATGTGAAACAACAAATGTGAAAGAAAAAACAATGTACACCGGTATGAGATACTACACCAGTTGTCCTGTTGTTCGGTAGATTCGTCGGTGGAACCTACAACAGTCAGGTAATATACTGCATCTGTCCTTGGCTTTGAGCCAGAGGTACGTACGCCGACCATCTGCTCATGGTTAGCAGAGTGCTCCAACGCATACGTTCGTCGGACTCAAAGCCCAGGACAGATGCAATATATATGGCTGGGTTGAAACCAAGGTGGAATGGTGAGCAAAATAGTGATGGACTGAGACGCAGGCCAAGTGATTATTAGTGGCTGAGATTACTTCAAGCATACCGTTCATCACTGTTTTGTATACTTTAGTATGTCACCCCAATTGAGACCAGTATGTCCAGAAGTGGGCCCGGCGCACACTGTGTCACAGGAACCAAGCTATACTTTGCTGATGAACCCTAACAAGGGCAAAACCGGCCCTGGGTTGCATGTGTTCTAGTTCAGGGAAGACCTGGCCTGGCAGTTCAGGCTGGACTGTTCCCATTGGAGCAAGGTAAAGACTGATTTGCAATTGGCTGGGTCCAAACTGAGTGGCATGGTGTGCAAAAATACAAAGGACTGGGATGCGGCAAGAGTGATTACCAGTGGCTGAAATTAAATCAAGTAGGAATGGGTGGGATAGTCAAGGGGCTGTGATATTCACGTATAAGGCCAAGTCTTTTACTAGAGTTGTTGAGTCTTTAATGTAAACCTAGATCTCTTAATTAATAAATGTACGGAAGTCAAAAAAGGCAGCTTGTTTCTTTGCTTCGCGGACCTGAGCAGCGCGTTTGATCTGGTTGACCACTCTATATTATGGCAGGTTCTGATAGAACTGGGTGCACCCAAGGAGATTGTGTATTTCCTGGCCAGGCTTTACGAGAGGCTGTCATGCAAGGTGCGTTATGGCACCCTAGGCGAATGTACCCCTTTCTTCAAAGTTTCAAGAGGCATTCGCCAGGGTTGCGTACTGGATCCCCTTTTATTTGATTTTTTTATCAATCAAATTGATTCCATTTTGTGCCAGATTCCCGCAGATGCACCATTGATAGGAGGAAAACCGGTCCCAATTTTATTGTATGCGGACGACGCCGTGTTACTGTCCCGCACACAGATTGGTTTACAGCGTCTTATTGACAGATTTCTGTCGTTTATTGAAAGTAGGAGACTACTAGTAAACAAATCTAAAACCTTTGTAATGTCTTGCGGGACGAAAGCCATGAAAACTAATTCCAGTTTCTTCATAGAAAAAGTCAAGATGACACAAGTTAAAACCTTTCGCTATTTGGGCATTACCTATGCAAGCAACGGGATGTGGCAATCTGAGTTTAACAATATTAGTTTAAAAATGGCGAGGTCCACCAACAGTATTTTTAAATTTTCTTCCAAACTTGGGGTGAGGAGTATCAAAGACATGATGAACATGTACAATGTAAGATGTGTCACATCAGCGCTGTATGGTGCGGGGGTGTGGGGTCATTGTGTTGGTCCAACCGTGCAGAGAGATGAAAATAAGTTCCTCAGAAAGTTGCTGTGTGTACCGACTTCAGCATCTGTAGAACTGATTCACGAAGAAGTCGGAATTAATCGCATTTCGGATCTAGCAGCATTGCGTCCCCTGCTGTTATGGCGTTCAATCTGGGCCAAGTCTGAAACACAATTTACCCAGGAGATAATCCTCGATTGTCTCAAATTGGACCACTCCCCACGTATTAAGTGGCTTAAGTATATACACTATTGGTTTCATCTTCTATTTCAGTTTGATATATTTCTTGACCCCAAATCTGTTGTTTCCATCCCCAAAAAATACATAAAACAAAGGTTTTTAAACTACAAGAAGGAGTGTCACGATAGGGTGTCCGGAACGTTACAATCTGTGTTGTTCTACCGGGATTGCAATTTAAATACTGGATTCCAACCTTACCTTTCTGGTGTTACCCGTAATTCTCACCGGTTTGTTTTAACCCGCTTAAGGTTGGGCATCGTACACCATCTTGTTGCATTCCCTGTAATGAAAGCCAGATCTGATACCGTATGCCCCTGCGATAACATTTCACGTCAGAGCTGCTGCCATTTTCTATTGTTTTGCACATTTTATCATTCTTTTAGGGTATTATATTTAAAACCCATCTTTTTAAAAAACAATGTTCGCTCTACGAAGAATGCTTTACAGCTATTATGCTCTTTAAAGGATCTGGATATCTATTTTTTCGTAGCGTCATATATACTAAAATGTACAGCTGCCAGGAAAGCCATAGTCATTTGATATATTTGATCGTGTTCAGTTATTAAAATTTGGCTTCCTGTCTGTAGATTTGTTCGTATATCTGTATGTACTATAAATGAATTTAGCTTGTACTAGGAGATAGACTGCGTATCATCGAAACCCTAATTCTTACTGGTCAAATCATGTTTTAGAATATTACATATTATGTTTATGATGGTTTTTAAATAGTCTTTGGATCTAGTAATTTTGTTGAAAATTTTAGGAATTATTGTAACATATGTTTGCTTGTATGGTTTGTTTTACAAATCGAATAAAAGCTTTTGAACTGAGTCTTTAATGAAAAGGGGAAAACAGTTGTTTGTACACAATGACAACACAAACCAAGCGAAAAGGAAAAGTAAAAGGGCAAAAAAGGAAAGTATAGTCAGTCCATTCAGTTCTCTCCAATCTTGGTTCGAGGACTATGGGGCGTTGTTCCACGCTGTGTTCTCGATTCTTGTGGGTGGTCTGTCTGCTGCCCCGGAGCAATGGAGTACTCAAAAGAAAAGAAAAATAGACTAACTACCCAGCTCCTATGTAGCCACCAGGTGTGAGTGGGAAAGGGGCGGAGGTAGTGAAAAGGGGGTGCTGCCTTAGGAATGGGGTGTGCACTACTTCTTCCCACTTCCCCACCACTTCTTGATAACTGTGAACAAGGGCACTTGACTGGAACTGCTGCCCTCCTGGACCGCAGTAAGGGGTATCACCATGTCCTCTCTCTCTCCAGGGGTCCACAGGTACATTAGCGTTACCTCTAGGTGGTGTCTCTCGTTGTTCTCGTCTTCTCTCCTCCAGGTCACCTCCTTCAGTTGCCAGCCACTCCCACTCCTCTTTCTGATCCTGCTCCTCTTACCTCTCCAAAGTCTCTTGCCGCTCCTGCTCCTCTTGCTGCTCCAGCTCCTCTTGCCGCTCCTCTTTTACCCGCCCTGACGCCTTGGACTTGGCCCTCCTTCCTGCTGGTGTGTCACCTGTCAGGTCCGCGCTGCGTTCCAACGGCACCATCTTGGAAGTACCGGCTGTTTGGGGAGCTGTATTACACTTCCATCCATCACTTTTTGTGTACGTTAGGATTACTTAAACAAGCACATGCAGTAGAGGTACAGAGTGGGGTCCCAGGGGCTGTGAAACTTAGCATGCAACCCCTGTTCTGCCCTCTATAGAAAGTGAGATTGGCACCTAAGAATTGAAGGAAAAGAGAATCACCCAGAAGGATAAAGAAAAGAACACCTGGACAGAAAGCGAGCACTGTGGAATGACAAGGGGTCCTAGACCGACAACAGTAGCCCCATGCCGGGGAGGACATGTTGGGGATGGAGTAGTGGGCAAACACAAAAAAAGTTCTAACCCTGCCCCCCCACGCATGTCGCCAAAACAGCATCACAAATGGCTTGATATGTAAAGTCCCCTGTTTGAAGGAGCAAGAGTGGTCGCCCTAATGCTGACTGGCTGGTAGGGTAGGTGAAGGAGACCGGCAGACACTGGGAGACGCTAGGTTCCTTTACCTCAAACCTCCATCTGGAGAGTGGGAGTGCTCTCTGCTGAAGTTGGAAAGGGATGAGATAAAAAAAAACACAGAGTCTGAAAAGTATTGGTGGATACATCAGCAAAAGTGTCCTAGCTGTAGTCTTGGTCAATAGGAGATGAAGGCGCTTGAGGGCACCTATTAACTTGATAGACTCTCACATTGCAGTGTATCAGTGTCTTGCCCAGTGACTTGAACAAAAGATAGAGAAAAAAAGAAGGGAAAACCATTGGCCCATCTGGCATACTGATAAACATCGTTCATATTTTAGCAAAGATTCTCCAAACAAAAGTTTAGACTTCAAGCACAAATCCACCATGCCTCAAGCAAACAAGGCCGCAAAGGGAGGAGGCATAACAAAATATATGCAACACAAGTATATGCAAAATATATAGCACAAGGGTAAAAGAGACTGCATAAAACATGGCAACTGGTGACATGGGTGCCCTCACGATGAAAGGCTTAAAGCAACTAGAAAGTAGGACTGGAATATACACTGAAGGGAAGTTTGGCTACACTGTGAGTGGATTGGGACAGAGATGTGGCTGACATTAGATCTGACTTGAAGTAACTGAACGAGAGAATGTAATCCACAGAAGACCAGCTTGAGGCATACAGTATCGGAATAACTTATACACACCCATATCTTTCATTTAGAGTCCCAAGCTGAGCTTGGTCACCCTGAAAATAGGTTGAGAACAGAAATGATCCAGAAAGAAATTTCCTGAAGGAGAAAACATCTACGCATGCCTCATCAAGATCTTCGGGGGACGTACTGTAGGGGGGATCAAGACTTACAAATGGGCAGAGTGTGGAAAAGACCTAACAATCCTTCAACAAGGCCAAGAGTACAGTGACTAAACAGGATGATTACGTATTAAAGGAGGAAATACTGCAAAAGGCCAGACAGATGAAAAACCCCTATGAGGGAGGCAGCTATCACTTTGATCCATAAACTGAGGAGGGATAATAAAGATTATTCCTCCTTTAGATCAATTACATGACTGAAGTGAATGGCTAACTGAAGTGAATGGCGTCCTGAAGTGAATGGCTTGAAAAGGTTTGATCATACATATGGCAGCTACACCTTTGAGCCGCTAAGTAATGTCATAGAGGGTAAACTAATCCCCCCAGGCTCTATATGGAGCAGAGGTGCTGGCAATGGATAGACGGGTCTCATGGAAAGGGTTATAAGGTAGCATCTTGAAATTACTCCTTGATCTACCTAAAAATGCAATGGTTCAAGTTATAAGGAGGTAGTTGACAACTGTAGCCTGGAGAGCTCTGGTGGATGCAAGAGCCCTGTGTTTTTATTTCCTGACTACAAATGTAGTCCCATATGATAAATTATCAGTGTTAGTTTTACATGAGGTAATGGCAATCTTCCTTGGTAAGAGGAATGTAGTGACAATAATGTTGGGGTGTTTGGGAGTTCCTGACATGCAACTTGAAGTGGGTGAAGCAAAACAAATTTGTCAAACAAAGACTACTCTCAGGTGATGTGCTGAGGAAACTAGCTTGAGTGATGACTTTCAGTATTTGAGGAACAGGAGAGCAGTTGCACCCTTCCTAGTTTCTCAAGGGAACATGAACCTTTTCCCATACCTATTTAAAATCCCAGATAGACTTCTGCAAAATCAAATTCTGCTACTGAAGGTAGGAATCGACCTAGGATGGCGGATGTCAGGGCTGAAAGTAAAAATAGTCGAGAACAATGGTCAGTGTCCATTTAAGTGGAGTAGAAAATACTCATTGATTCATGTATTGGTGGATTTTAGATTCTTCCTGTTTAAGAACAATTTGGGATACGGTCAAGAGAAATGGACCTGAACTTGATGTGTGACCTTAGATGCCAGGATGTAGCCATTGCCATTAGCCAATATCTGTGCAAAATTCTATCATCTTGTACCAGGACTTCTCTTTCTTAGAAGTCCTAGACTCATGTTGTTATTCCTCTCAGGATCGCCTGTATGTTTTTTCAATTACCAGTTTGATGTAGACCAAACTAGGAGGATGCCCTAATTAGGACGCTGATGCTGATATGGGAAAATTCGGTCTGTTAGTGAGGCTAGACTGAATGAGACCCTTGTAGTTTGCAATAATTTAGTCCTGCACAATGCACTTTATTTTGATATAATTGAGATTTGATGCCAATGGTCCTCTAGGGCTAATTATTCTATGATGCCCTGTCAAATTAGATTTTTAACATAGATCATCTCTCCGAATTTATGCTATGTTGACCTGTATAATGCTCTCTTGTTGACTAAATGAGTTGCATGTTGCTAGTTTAACTGTTGCACTTTCAAATATTTTAATACCTGTGGTATAGGAGGCTGCAGATTGCTAAATGAGTTTCATTGAGAAGATATTTTAATCCATATATCACTTTATATTCATTTTAGGCTGGTGATACAGGTTTGTCACATTAACTTTATTACGTTACGTATTGCTGATTTCACAATATTTGTAACTTATTTGTCACTGAATTGGGTAATGTACAATATTTCTGTAAGAACGTATTTCTTGGATATAAAGAATTTTGATTTGACTTGATTGCACTATTGGCCTCTTCCAACATCCCGGCGCTAGTGTGGTACCACTTTCTATATGATCATTTCAATGCCCAATTATCAGCAGACCAATTCCACGCACAGGAGGAAAGCATAGCGGGTAGCACTGTCTGGGAAGTTCACACCGAGGGCAATCTCCGGGTTTTACATCTCAGAGGCCGTAATCCAATGACAACTTGCTAAGAGTCGCTGGGACGAGGCTCCAGGCCCAGGCAGAATACCACCTGCCCTTTATAAGGAAGATCCAGTATTCTGGACAACCAACTAGCCCCACTTTACTCATCCATATTAGAAAATAACTGCATCCCCCCACCCGGGAACTACCGTATAATACCGTATGATAGCTCTAATCAGTAACGAAGCGAAGTACTTAGCAGGCGTGCTGCTGGATTCCCTACAATCATGGGCTGAGACAAATAAAATCATACCCCCAAATCAAACTGGATTCATAAGACGAACTGGGACAACGTTGAACCTTAGTGCACTCTCTCTTCTGATCGACCAGGCTGAATCCAATATCTGTCCCTATACATTGGGTTTATAGATTACAAATCAGCATTTAACAGGGTTAATAGGAGGAAGCTTGCCCTTCTCAACATTCCCGATAACTTACTCTGGGCTATGCAGCTATGCAGATTCTGCACCATGACACATGGATCAGAATTAAAATCAGGGTTGGATCGCGCCTATCACACCTATAACCACCACGCAAGGCCTCAAGCAAGGTTACATTATTGCGTCCACTCGATTCAACTTATTTCTGCCAACCTCTCGCTGGTCCTCAACTCATAAACTTGCATCCACCTAAACTGGGCGGCCTCTGCCTCTCAAATCTAATCTATGCAGATGATCTGGTCCTCATCAGCAAAACATAGATTGGTCTGCAACGCCTTTTGGGCGCAACCACTACAATAGGAACGGCCTGCTGATATACAAAAAGAAGACTGAGATCCTTGTGGTTTGAGTCACAGGACTCAAAAGTCAACATGGTCTCTTCACCAGGAAAAATTAGAAGCAACCAACCACCACAAGTATCTAGGCGTCCTTTTCAATGACAATGGCAGATACGCGAGCCACATGATGGAATTAAAAAGGAATGCACTGCACTTTCGTTCGCTCTCAGATCTGCATTCATAAAACGAAAAAAGGACCCTCTATTGCACCCATCCTTCAGGTAGCTCAGGCGAAGGCTCTCCCTACCTTAACATATGGGTGTGATGCTCTGAAAGGGCAGGAGAGTGGGACACTTGACAAAGCACTCATAAAGATCTATAGGACAGTTTCCCAGCTCCCATCCCACACATCACAGACTGGAATTCGGAATCTGCAGACATGCGCTGGCTCGCAAGGCGGCCTTCGCTATAAGCTCCCACAAGCTTAGGGCCTCCAAGGGAGGCACCCTGTCCCACCACTTATGGATTGATTCGGCCACAAACTACTGGCCGGTGGGAAACCATTATCTGACCCACGCCCTCAGCACACATGGCTTAGAACCCACCTGGGACTTACATATCAGCCATCAGGAATTCAAAAGGTTGGCAAAAATCTGCATTAAACGGCTCTCTTCAATCTGTCTGCACAGAATCGTGGCTGGATGAACCTATGCACCTATAAACAACTGACACCTCTGGGCTATTTAAATAACCCCCATAATGAAAGGACAAAGCTACAGTTCATGAAGCTGAGGACGGGGGTCATCCCCAATGCCGGTCATCTCCCAGCTTGGAAAAGGGGCAATGTTCAGGCAATGTGCCGGCTCTGTAATCAGCAGAAAGAGGACATAACACACATATTGTGCCTGTGTCCCACCCTTCTAGAGGATAGAAGGGCTCTGCTACGAAGGAGTAGGACAGCAAAGGACATAAGATCCTGCCGAGGAACTGTCCTGGCTTGCTTCAATCCCTTGAATACCGCCCTGAACTGTGACATGGTCAAATTTATGGACCGTTTTTCCAAGAAGACTGAGGCGCTGATACGGGCATGTTACGGGCCGACAGAAAACCTGACCACCATTGGGCCCTTGCCACTGACCCCTCCCCCACAATGCTATTCCCCCCTTTCTTCTGTCTACTGACTAACAGCAAAGGTCCAGTCCATACAAACAGGTTATGCATAGTAGGAGCTTATCTGCCTGCAAAAAATGTCCATATAATTATATTCCATCCTTTCATTAGAGTAATGATGCTAAGCCCCTGTTTTTCAACTTTATACATGTATGCACTTTATATTCTAGCATCACTGTGTTATTAACATGTAATATAGGCCTTATATGACTCAATGATTTTATAACTCTTAATGTTTTAAATTTGTATTTGTAAAAAAGAGGCAACCTATGGAATATCTAAACTGTGATTTGATGCCACCTTTTCCGGTATTAACTAATCATGCAATAAAGTCTTAAACTTTGATTGCACTACTTAATATAAAGGCCAAGAACATCATCAAATTCCTGGCATGACAAACATGACATCCTTTCTCGTAGATTCAGACATGGGATTTTTTATTAAGGTAGGCAGGGGGGTAACAATGTGTGGTTAGTAGCTTACTTAGTGGAGATAGCTAACAGAAAGAAGATTGTTTGAAGCTGTAAAGGAAGGAAGCTGTCTTTGGTTAAGAATGAAGGGATGAATAATGTTTGGGTAGAGTTCCTGGAACTTTCTAATGACCATGGAAATTAGAACTTGATGTGATCTGGGTTGGACTGTTTTCTCTGGGTAAAGAAAAAAGGAGTTGGAGCTGGACATCTGATGGTGTAAGCTGGAGGTATTAGTTATGGAATAAACAACAATTTTCTCACTAATCTCTGCGTGGATTTTTTGTAACTGGCGATGAGGATGGGATTCTTCATGCTCCTACTCTAGGGCATTCTGATGTTACGGCTAAGATATACATTACATCTGATGCTAGCAGTGTGGGCATTGGTGCTGTCCTGACTCAGGTGAAGGATTGTCAGGATAGGATCATAGGATTAGCCTCTAGGTGGCTCCAAGGTGCAGAATTATCTTATTCTGTTATTGAAAGAGAGGCCTTAGCGTGTTGCTGTGGGATAAAACATTTCAGATATTTTGCCTGGGGCAAATGTGATACCTAGGATTTCCAGGTGGTTGTTATCTGTCTTGGGATATCATTTTGAAATGGAGTACATTAAAGGTTTAAGAAATGTGATTGCTGATTGTCTATCAAGGATGCTGGTGGACGAGTTGGATCTGGAGTTAAATGAAGAGATTGAAGTAGTAAGAGGTGGAGCGAAGGAAATAGCTCTTAAGAGAATGGAATGAGAGGCAGCTATGTTGGGGGATGATGTATTGCAACAGGTAGTCAGGTGTGTGTCAGAAGGTTGGGAGAGGGATCAAGTAGCGGATACACGGTGCAGAGGATATCACAATGTGGAGAGTGAATTGAGTGTGTGTGATGGTAAGTTGTTGAGGAGGAATCAGTTTGTACCACCTGAGAAACTCAAAAAAAGGATAATCAGCATTGCCGAAGAGGGACATCCAGGTAGGAACATGACTAAGAGGTGTGTCCAGTCGTTTTGGTGGCCAGGGATGGATCATGTAATAGAGCGTGAGATGGAGGAATGCTGTGCATGTGCAAACAGTGATAAAACTAGAATTGTGAGACAACTCCCCCTTGAGTTGTATGGTCCTATCCAAAAGGCCTTGGGAAAGAGCAGCAACTGATTTTTTGGCCCCCATATTTATGCTTCGTTCGCGAAGTAAGAACCTAATGGTCATGGTGGACTACCATTCCAAATGGTTTGTCATCGAAACCACTGATTCTATTGACACAGAGAAAGTCGTAGGATTTTTAGTGTTCATGAATGAAGGCATTCCTAAATACCTAGTGTCGGACGATGGAGTGCAGCTGGTGTCTAAGAGAATGAAGGAGTTTTTGTGCAGAATGGGAGTTAAACATGAAACGCTGGCTCTGTTTAGACCTCAATCCAACGGATTTGTTGAGAGAGTTAATCACCTGATTATGGGGAATGTAGAACTTTCTTTGTCGAACGGGTTGCCCTCGGGTGACCTTCTACTCAGTGACCGGGGTTTCGCCGTTTATCTCTCTCAAAGGAAGGGAGCTTGGCCTGAAGGAGGTTCCAGGTTGGTGGAGGGACAAAGATTGTCTGTGGGTGACTCGTGCGGCTGTGGAGAGGGATGTTGCTGAGAAACAACATATGCAATCAGAAAAAAGAGTGCCTCTCCACAACTCAGTTACAACCATATTCATGGAACATTGAAAACGCAAGCTGTCGTTTCCAACCAGGTACTTTTATTTATACCACTTAATTGAACAGTTATACTTCATTTGTCAAACAAAACATATTATGAGCAGACAAGACCTATGTATAGCATAAGATCAAACCAAAGTAAGACTTTTAAATACACCACAGTGTCAAAACTGAATGTGAGCAAAACTCAATATGATCATTAATTAAACAAACAATATATGAAAGACAGACAATAACATTTAAACATACATTGCAATCAATGGTAAATACATTTTGGCATTTGATTAAAGCAAAAGAAAAGTAGAGAAAAAGGAAAATTAGAAAAGAGACGCGAAGGTGAATTCGAGAATCTTGTGTCACCAGTGGTGGCTGGTGTATGAATTATCCTTTCCTAATTAGCCGAAACGTTTCAAATCCAGAGAATTACTTTCGGGATTCTCATCAGGGCATGGTTATTCTGTCTGTAAGTTTGCCAAAGAAAAGGAAAAATTGTATAAGCATCGTGGAAAAGAGACAGTCTCCCTATATTGTGACACACAGCTAGGGGAACCTACCGCTTTTGGGGGAAGCTAATTCATTGAAAGTATGGCAGTGCAGGTTGAAGAGGGGGTCCAAGAATTGGAACTACCTACAACAAAGTGAGTTGGCATTAGACCGATTAAAAGGCTGGTAACTAGAAAGTGCAAAATAATTTGATTTGAAAATGCACATACCGTCAATTGTTTCCAGGTTAGTGTTGACGGTTGTTTCTAAGATGAATGCAGGCTCATCGGCACATTTTTCAAAAGTAGAACGGCCTGTGGCACTCTATGTAAGAACAATGGTATTGGTAAAAGGAGCGGGAGTTTGAAGAATAGATGACTGTTAGACTAATTTACACGGAACATACCTTAAATTCAAGGTTGATACGGAGCAGTCCTAGTTACTGGACAAGCGTTGTAATTAAAGACCGGCGTGTAAGAATTCAACCGGGGTCCGTTTCCACTAAAGAAAAACGGAACAGAATGTTAGCATGTTTACCGCGTTTGACCGCGAGTGAAGCAGAGGCGCCGCTTACCTTTGTGTCACTCGCTCTGGGCTCCCAGTGTTCTGTCGAATCGCCAAGATGGATACTATTGACGTTACCATAGCAATAAGCTTTTTAGAAAGGCGCTAGGCCTTGTGGGATTAGTAGTTCGCACTATTCTAGGCAATTGTACTGATGGGGATTGTCCATTAAAAAGACGAGTTTACAACACTGAGACGCGACCCGTCCGGTCATCAGGCGCCAGGGCACTATTGGATTATAGTCTGGCGATTTCAGATAGACTGTTAAGGCCCTTCTGGACGCTATTAAATTTCAGGATTAAATATGCTTCCATTTTAAGGAGCATTCTGTCGAAATCCACATTACTCTGTGATGGACGTAATGTGTGCAAAACCGTCCATTTCAAGTCATTGGCATCATGGTTGACATTTACAAAATGTTCCACCATGGGGGCAGTCATGATTTTATTTTTGATCCTGGATCGATGTTGGCAAATTCGTGTGTTAACTTGTTGTCTGGTTTTTCAACATAAATGAGGTCACAAGGACATCGGACCAGGTAAACAACATTCTTGGTTTTACAATTCGAAAAGTCCAAATGTTTCCATCTGGTGGACCCATGTTGGAACTCGTCGCCCTCAATAGTGTTTGGCCACACAACACAGGTACCACACTTGTGGTGCCCCATAATCGGTTTGAGGTTCCACTGGCTCAACAGGTCACTTTTCTTTTTTGGTAGAGATACATCCGCCCTCATGATGTGTTGTCCTACATTTTGGTTTCTCTTATACGCGAACAAAGGTTTTGGAAGTGGGCATTCTAAGTTCGCCATTAAGTGCCAATTGCTCAGCACAGCTTTTCTCAGTTTGTGGGTATCTGGTCCAAAAGTGGTAACACAGACCAGTCTTTCAAGTGTAGGTTTAGGCCGTACTTGCAAGAGAGTTTCACGGGGGGTGAAGCGCGCTCTTTGTAGAGAATGCTTCAACAGTTTTTTTGGGTACCCCCTTTCCTGCATTTCTTGGCAAAATGTCTCCGCATGGGACGTGAAGTCTCTCAAATCAGAGCAGTTTCTCCTGATGCGCAATAGTTGCCCATATGGAAGGTTGGATTTCAGATTCCTGGGATGGGCACTCTTGTGGTGCAAGATAGTGTTCCTATCTATGTCCTTTTTAAACAGGGATGATTTAAGGACCCCGTTGATGTTCACAATTTCAACATCAAGGAAGGTCATCCTTTCGTTACTTTGTGCCATCGAAAATTTAATGTCAGCATGCCTGTTATTAAGCCAGTCATGGAAAGCTACCAGATCCGTCTGGCTCCCCTGCCACAGGAGCCAGACATCATCTATGTAGCGAAACCATTGTAGAATGCTCGGTTTGAAAGGGTTGTTATTGTCGACAAACATCTGTTCGTACTGTGCCATGTACAGTACGGCCATTTCAGGAGCGTAAGGGCACCCCATCGCGGTGCCCTTGACCTGCATGTAGAACTCTCCATTAAATGAAAAGTAATTCTTTTTTAGTGCAATTTCGGCAAGTCTCAAAATAAAGGAAGTTGGTACCTGGTGGGGTCTCTCTCTCTGATTTAAATAAATTTCCATCACCTCTAACGCTTCTTCCTGAGGGATCTGCGTGTAGAGGGAGGTGACATCCATTGTTACCAGCAGTTGGGTCTCTGGGTCGAACTCAGTATCTTCTACTTTAAGAAGAAAGTCAGTTGTATCGCGTAAGTACGACTTGACTGTTGTTAAAAATGGTTTCAGAAAGAAATCCACGTATTGTGAAAGGGGCTCTAGGCAAGAGTCACATCCGGAGACGATTGGGTGTCCCGGGGGATCTTGGAGGCTCTTGTGGATTTTAGGCAAGAGGTAGAGAACAGGAGTTCTTGGATGTTTTCTTAGTAAATAGTCGTGTTCTTTTTTGCCCAGAAAGCCACCATCCAACCCATCCTGGAGAGTATCAGCAATGAGTCGTTGGATCTCCTTAACAGGATCTTCTGGGAGGCGTCTGTACCAGGTTGCATTGTTGACCTGTTTATTGCCTTCTGCTAGGTATTTCTCACGAGCCCACACCACCACAGCCCCGCCTTTATCGGCTTGCTTGATGATGATCGAATTGTCTTCCTTAAGGGTTTTGATTGCTGCACGTTGTTTCTGGCCTATGTTTTGTTGAACAAAATGTCTGCCCTTTTCTAATTTCTCGATGGATGACAAAAGGACCTGTTCAAATGCGAGAACCTCTTTGGGGATATTTTGGTAGGGGACAAAGGTAGACTTGTTGCGTAATCCAGTGACTTCCATGGTGGGCGAGGAAGGATGATTCCAAAAAAACAGTTTGAGGCGAATTTTTCGACAAAACTCGATGGCTTCTAGCTTGAGTCTTGTATAATCAGTTTTCCTGCCAGGCACAAACTTGAGCCCCAATGCCAAGACTGAGTGTTCCTCTGATGTTAACGGTCTATTAGATAGATTAACCACAGCACTGGAACCCTCTATGACTTGTATGAGCGGTTCCTGGTTCGCATCTCCCATGGCTGTTTGAAGCGGGCTTTTGGCTGTTGGCCCTGATCTAAAAAAGCCACCTGTTTCTTATTAGGATTACGATTGTCCGAACCCGATGAAAGGGAGAAAATCGAAAAAGAAATCAGGATCTTTAAGGACAATACTATCAATGACAAAACTTTCAAATATGAAAGAGACGTGAAGGCATTCAAAATTGAGCAGGTATATCCCTTTCTAAGAAAGGATTATTATACCCAACAAGAATCTCGCAGAGCACTATCAACCTTCCAAGGTCGCTCAAGGAATAGATTCACAACATTTTCGGAAACCTCTTCTTCCGATTCATCGGGTTCGGACAATCGTAATCCTAATAAGAAACAGGTGGCTTTTTTAGATCAGGGCCAACAGCCAAAAGCCCGCTTCAAACAGCCATGGGAGATGCGAACCAGGAACCGCTCATACAAGTCATAGAGGGTTCCAGTGCTGTGGTTAATCTATCTAATAGACCGTTAACATCAGAGGAACACTCAGTCTTGGCATTGGGGCTCAAGTTTGTGCCTGGCAGGAAAACTGATTATACAAGACTCAAGCTAGAAGCCATCGAGTTTTGTCGAAAAATTCGCCTCAAACTGTTTTTTTGGAATCATCCTTCCTCGCCCACCATGGAAGTCACTGGATTACGCAACAAGTCTACTTTTGTCCCCTACCAAAATATCCCCAAAGAGGTTCTCGCATTTGAACAGGTCCTTTTGTCATCCATCGAGAAATTAGAAAAGGGCAGACATTTTGTTCAACAAAACATAGGCCAGAAACAACGTGCAGCAATCAAAACCCTTAAGGAAGACAATTCGATCATCATCAAGCAAGCCGATAAAGGCGGGCTGTGGTGGTGTGGGCTCGTGAGAAATACCTAGCAGAAGGCAATAAACAGGTCAACAATGCAACCTGGTACAGACGCCTCCCAGAAGATCCTGTTAAGGAGATCCAACGACTCATTGCTGATACTCTCCAGGATGGGTTGGATGGTGGCTTTCTGTGCAAAAAAGAACACGACTATTTACTAAGAAAACATCCAAGAACTCCTGTTCTCTACCTCTTGCCTAAAATCCACAAGAGCCTCCAAGATCCCCCGGGATGCCCAATCGTCTCCGGATGTGACTCTTGCCTAGAGCCCCTTTCGCAATACGTGGATTTCTTTCTGAAACCATTTTTAACAACAGTCAAGTCGTACTTACGCGATACAACTGACTTTCTTCTTAAAGTAGAAGATACCGAGTTCGACCCAGAGACCCAACTGCTGGTAACAATGGATGTCACCTCCCTCTACACGCAGATCCCTCAGGAAGAAGCGTTAGAGGTGATGGAAATTTATTTAAATCAGAGAGAGAGACCCCACCAGGTACCAACTTCCTTTATTTTGAGACTTGCCGAAATTGCACTAAAAAAGAATTACTTTTCATTTAATGGAGAGTTCTACATGCAGGTCAAGGGCACCGCGATGGGGTGCCCTTACGCTCCTGAAATGGCCGTACTGTACATGGCACAGTACGAACAGATGTTTGTCGACAATAACAACATTTTCAAACCGAGCATTCTACAATGGTTTCGCTACATAGATGATGTCTGGCTCTTGTGGCAGGGGAGCCAGACGGATCTGGTAGCTTTCCATGACTGGCTTAATAACAGGCATGCTGACATTAAATTTTCGATGGCACAAAGTAACGAAAGGATGACCTTCCTTGATGTTGAAATTGTGAACATCAACGGGGTCCTTAAATCATCCCTGTTTAAAAAGGACACAGATAGGAACACTATCTTGCACCACAAGAGTGCCCATCCCAGGAATCTGAAATCCAACCTTCCATATGGGCAACTATTGCGCATCAGGAGAAACTGCTCTGATTTGAGAGACTTCACGTCCCATGCGGAGACATTTTGCCAAGAAATGCAGGAAAGGGGGTACCCAAAAAAACTGTTGAAGCATTCTCTACAAAGAGCGCGCTTCACCCCCCGTGAAACTCTCTTGCAAGTACCGGCCTAAACCTACACTTGAAAGACTGGTCTGTGTTACCACTTTTGGACCAGATACCCACAAACTGAGAAAAGCTGTGCTGAGCAATTGGCACTCAATGGCGAACTTAGAATGCCCACTTCCAAAACCTTTGTTCGCGTATAAGAGAAACCAAAATGTAGGACAACACATCATGAGGGCGGATGTATCTCTACCAAAAAAGAAAAGTGACCTGTTGAGCCAGTGGAACCTCAAACCGATTACGGGGCACCACAAGTGTGGTACCTGTGTCGTGTGCCCAAACACTATTGAGGGCGACGAGTTCCAACATGGGTCCACCAGATGGAAACTGTCACGATTCGTCCTCCCCGACCTCTGGTAAATCACTGCCTGCCCTGTGCTGAGAAACGGGATGAGAAAACTACATATCCCATGATCCTTTGCACCGCGCGCTCCTATGACGCGACGCAGTGAGGGATTATCAGGAAGTCTGGCGGAAGACGCGCTGCTGATTATTCCTGCTTGTGCCTTGGGTCGAGTACTTTGGATTTGTGTTTCAGGATCGTGGAAATCGGCAGAGGCAAGTTTTGGATTGCGCTGAAGAGACACGCCGCCTTTTGCGTGTGGGTTCAGCGTTTCCTGTCTTCAGAACTCGTTTGTGGATTATACTGGTGGGGCTTCGGAAGCGCCTACAACGTGGTGTTCCTTGGTGTGTTGCCGCTCGTTGTGGATTTAACTGGAGGGGCTTAGGAAGCGCCCGTGTGTCCTTCCATCATTCTAACACCAGGTTTTTTGCTCGGAACCGAGTGGGGCATTTACAGTCCTATTGTATTTACAGAATCCGTTTGTTGTGTACTTACAGGGAGCGTCTTGCTCCGGTTAGCGCAGGACACCTTGTTTTCGGTGCCGCCTTACCTTACAGTACTCGTTAACCACTTTGAAGCGCTTACAGAGCCGGATCTGTAGAGACGCTATCCACATACTTTAAGCTGGGCTTATGATTTGTTTTCCTAACTCTTGTATTATAGGGAATGTTGGAGAGATCCTGGGGTAGTCGCGTCTTGCACACCCTGAGGTCAGTCTTATCAGCATTTCCTCGGAGGAGAAAGACCTTGTTGTTATTTACCACCGTTACCAGGAATGTGATCGTTATTTTGTTTTCATTGAATGGTGCTCTGGGGCAACTTTAAGTTATCTGTATCCTTCACAAGGGTAGGTGTTCATTGCTGGCCTAATCTTTCAGAAACAAGGAAGGGAGGGAACCAGGGGGTTTGCTAATGATCTCTGCATTGTATTTTCCAGTAGTATAACCAGGGGATATAGAAGCCGCCCTTAGATCCTTCCTGCATAAAGGCGCACCTGTGGGATATACAGGTGAGGTAACAGGGGTTTTGTTACATGGTATTTGTCACGGTTGAGGGTTCTGCAGTACTTATCCCTTGTTTCTGTGGTTACAGGTTGCGGTTACAAGAGCCCAGCTGTTCTCCTCCGGACCCCAACTTTTCCCCCGCTTGATCGCCTTAACAGTCTGGGCACAATTACAGTCAGACTTGGGTTGATCTAGAGGTGGGCCCCCTTATAGCATCGACCCCATCCTGAGGAGCATCCTGAACGGACCTGACAGAATAATCGGCCTAAAAGTTCCGCTCCTCCTGGTTGGGTTGATACAAGGGATGGCTACCTTAGATGAGGTAGTGACAGCCTTAGGCTTAGTCCAGGCCGAGTTGGCCGCCTCTCGCCAGGAAACGGCTGCGTTGCAAGCACGCATGGATGCTATGCAGCGGAACCCGTTTGATGCAGATAATCCTGCCCCTCCACCAACCTCGTTGGTAGTAGAAATGCCTTCTCCAGTTCCTTTGGCCCCCCCAGAAAGGTTTATGGGAGATAGAAAGAAAGTGCAGGTGTTTATGACCCAGGTGATGATGCACTTCACCTGTAAACCCAAATGTTTTTTGACCAATCAATCACGTGTTTCCTTTCTGATCTCCTATTTAGGAGGAGAGGCAGCCCAGTGGGCTGTACCTATAGTCAGGAATAATGATGGAATCCTTTACGATTGGGATCTGTTTCGAGCCGAATTTGAGAAAACGTTTGATAGGAGAGCTGAGACCTTCTCAGCTGATAAGGAGTTGTTGGTTCTTAAACAGGGCAATTCGGATATCGTGACTTACCTAAATCATTTCCGTAGATTAATCGCTGAAACTGATTGGCCTGAAGCCAAACAGATGGTTCTGTTTTACCAAGGGCTCACAGACAATCTCAAGGATGTAATAGCACAAGTTGAACCCCAGCCTACCACATGTGCAGCATTTATCGATTTGGCTTTGCGCTTGGATCACCGATTGAGAGAGAGAAAGGGAGAGACTGGAAGAAGAGACAGACCCCTGGTGTTCGGGGAGAAACCAACTAGCGGGGATAAAACTGAAGGTAAACCCAAACCTATGGACGTTGGGGTGGTGAGAGCATCCCTCACTACCAGTGAACGAGAGCATCGTCGCAAATTTGGGCTGTGTTTGTACTGTGGGAAGAAAGGCCACTTTTTACGAGAATGTCCGGTGAAACCGAAAGGAGGACGCTATCGTACGGGTCCCGGGGCAGTATCCACTGTCGATAAGGGTTCGGAAAACTCAGAGGCTTGAGTCCTAAAGAAGGGAGGGACTCAAGTGTACATTTCATCCCTTCGATTACAGAAGAAAACCGAGTGGGAAACCAGTTGTTCTTTATAGACATTGAACTATGGATTGATCAATACCCAAAGTATGTACGTGCCATGGTAGATTCCGGAGCAACAGGTTGCTTCATGGATTTGGCAGAAGCACGGAAGTTGGGAGTGACTCCAGTAGACAAACCCGTCATGGAAGAAGTGTTTGCAGTAGACGGTCATGTGTTGGAATCTGGTCCTATCACACAGCATACCCCGGAGTATGAGATGTGGTATGGGGGTGATCATAAGGAACTGCTTTCGTTTAACCTCATCCAGGCCCCTAATTATGGTATAATATTGGGACTCCCTTGGCTGAAAAAACATGAACCCCATATAAAATGGAACGAACAATCTTTGGAGTTCTCCTCTTCCTATTGCCACGACCATTGCATCCAGGAGAACCCCCGACCATCTATGGTATTGGCAGTCACTCACACCATTTCCACAGCTGCGGAAAAAGAGGTGGAATTACCTCAGTATTACCATGAGTATGAAGAAGTCTTCAGTAAAACCAAAGCAGAAGTGCTTCCCCCACATAGGGAATACGACTGCCGCATCGATTTAACACCCGGGTCAGTGGTTCCATGCGGTCGTATTTATGCATTATCCCAACCTGAAACAAAACACCTACGGGAATATTTGGACAATCTACTCGTTTTGGGATTCATCCGACCATCACGGTCCCCAGCAGCTTCCCCCCTTTTCTTTATTCCGAAGGCAAATGGGGAATTACGTTGCTGTATAGACTATAGGGCCTTAAATGCGATCACCACCAAAAACCAATACCCTCTTCCGTTGATTCCGGTATTACTGGAACAAGTGAGATCAGCCAGGATATATACAAAACTAGATCTCAGGGGAGCCTACCATTTAGTACGCATACGATCAGGCGATGAATGGAAAACCGCTTTCAAAACCAGGTATGGGCTTTTTGAGTATCTTGTGATGCCCTTTGGGCTATGCAACGCCCCAGCCTCTTTCCAATTTTTTCTTAACGAGGTGTTGCGAGACTACCTGGACATCTTTGTAGTCGTCTACATTGATGACATTTTAATCTACTCTAATGACGAACCAGAACACATCCAACACGTGAAACAAGTACTGGAGGCTTTACAGCAAAACCAACTATACTGCAAACTGACGAAATGTGAGTTTCATGTCACAACCGTCGAATTCCTAGGAGTCATGCTCACTCCGTCAGGGCAGATAATGGCCGAAAGGAAGGTACGAGCCATTGTAGAGTGGCCCCAACCCGCCACTGTCAAGGATATCCAGAAGCTCCTGGGTTTTGCCAACTTCTACCGGAGGTTCATCTCTCACTTTTCGGATCTGGTGGCTCCTCTCACAAAACTAACCCGGAAGAACACCCCTTTTATATGGGGAACTGAAGAGCAAACAGCGTTTGATCGGTTGAAAACCGCGTTCACCACTGCTCCGGTACTGATTCATGCGGACCCACACCTCCCTTTCGTGGTAGAGGCGGATGCGTCCGAACTAGCAGTGGGGGCTGTTCTCTCCCAGAGGAGTGAAGATACAGGTCATCTACATCCCATTGCCTTCATGTCACGCAAGCTAAATGCGATTTACAAAAAGGGGGTGGTGATGAACAGAGTGTCTGAGTTAAACAGACCACTCTTACCCAGTCCAAAGATCAGGGCTTGATCCATCACCGTTATTTATCTCACTGCCCCATCCCAGCTGAGAACCTGGCTATATGCAAATCAGTCTGTCCCTGGCCCAGTGCATCATGGGAACAGGGCAGACTAAACTACCAAGCCAATTCTTCACCAGAAAGGAGACAAGCTACCGGGGACCGGTTTCTGGCATTTCAGCCTTCTTCGGCCCGGCTTGCTTGAATCCTGATGGAGCAGTGAGAAAGGGACTCATGTCTGAGTATACCCTGCCACACCTATAGTGGCCAAAAACGATTTACAAAAAGGGGGTGGTGATGAACAGAGTGTCTGAGTTAAACAGACCACTCTTACCCAGTCCAAAGATCAGGGCTTGATCCATCACCGTTATTTATCTCACTGCCCCATCCCAGCTCAGAACCTGGCTATATGCAAATCAGTCTGTCCCTGGCCCAGTGCATCATGGGAACAGGGCAGACTAAACTACCAAGCCAATTCTTCACCAGAAAGGAGACAAGCTACCGGGGACCGGTTTCTGGCATTTCAGCCTTCTTCGGCCCGGCTTGCTTGAATCCTGATGGAGCAGTGAGAAAGGGACTCATGTCTGAGTATACCCTGCCACACCTATAGTGGCCAAAAACGATTTACAAAAAGGGGGTGGTGATGAACAGAGTGTCTGAGTTAAACAGACCACTCTTACCCAGTCCAAAGATCAGGGCTTGATCCATCACCGTTATTTATCTCACTGCCCCATCCCAGCTCAGAACCTGGCTATATGCAAATCAGTCTGTCCCTGGCCCAGTGCATCATGGGAACAGGGCAGACTAAACTACCAAGCCAATTCTTCACCAGAAAGGAGACAAGCTACCGGGGACCGGTTTCTGGCATTTCAGCCTTCTTCGGCCCGGCTTGCTTGAATCCTGATGGAGCAGTGAGAAAGGGACTCATGTCTGAGTATACCCTGCCACACCTATAGTGGCCAAAAACGATTTACAAAAAGGGGGTGGTGATGAACAGAGCTAAATGCGGCAGAACGCAATTATACGATTGCAGAGAAGGAATTGCTTGCTATTAAAGACGCCTTCACCGAGTGGAGGCATTGGTTGATGGGTGCCACACACCAAATCACGGTTTTTACAGACCACCGAAATCTTCAGTTTCTAAGAGCCGCACGTCATCTCACTCCTAGACAACTGAGATGGATGCTTTTCTTTTCGGAGTTCCATTTTGTGGTCACCTTCCGCCCGGGATGTGACAACCGGAAAGCTGATGCTCTTACCCGTCAAGAAAGCCACTCCGCAGTGAAGGAGTCTCCTGAAACCAGCATCATCAAACCTCAACAGGTGATAGGGGTGATCCATACGGCGGAATTTTTACACAAGGTAAAGAAAGGCATCCAGACCTTTGTTTGGAAGACGTGGATTCGGTTGCACCCGGAATGGAAGATACGTCAAGGTCTGCCAAGGAAGGGGTCTCAATTGCTTCTCCCCACTCTTGCATTGAGACAGCAAGTATTTAAGTGGTGCCACGATCTACCTTGCGCAGGACACACTGGAGGGAAGAAAACTTTGGAAAAACTGCTACGCGCTTACTGGTGGCCCACCATCCGGCCGGATGTGTTTGCTTGGGTTCAACGTTGTGAGGTCTGCTCGCAGGCCAAAAGCGATCATAGACCAGCACAAGGGCTGTTGCAAACAATGCCCACGCCTGTGAGTCCTTGGGAAAGCTTTTCAGTCGATTTTGTGGTGGGACTCCCTCAGGATCATGGGATGTCGGCCATAATAGTAGTCGTGGACTACTTGACCAAGATGGGCCACTTCATTGCCTGTAGAGGGGTACCAACAGCTAGTCAATTGGCCCAGTTACTGCTTATCCATATAGTTCGGTTGCATGGCTTGCCTAAGGTCATTGTTTCGGATAGAGGGGCTCAATTCACCGCCAGGTTTTGGAGGGTCTGGTGTGATCGATTGGGCATTGCCTCATCCTTGTCCACCAGCTTTCATCCGCAAACGGATGGGCAGACCGAAAGGTTAAACCAGACCCTCAAACAGTACTTGAGGTGTTTTGTGGATACCTCTACGGAAGCATGGGTGGAGTGGTTATGGTCGGCTGAGGTGGCGTATAATGATGCCATACATTCCTCTACATTGTGTACCCCGTTTTTCTGTACTTATGGGTTCCATCCCCGATTTGTCCCATTGAGTGTGCCAAGTGTTGAAGCCCCGATTCCACAGTTGCAGACAAGATTGGTGCAGTTACGGAAGACTGTTTTACAGGCCAGAAACAATCTTGTAAAAGCTAAGCTTAGGTACAAAGCGCAGGCTGATAGACATCGTAGGCCTTGTCCTGGGTACAAGAAAGGGGATTGGGTGTGGCTGTCCACTAGGAACATTCGTTTCAAAAGGTTCAGTGTTTTCAATCCCCGATTCATCGGTCCTTATCAGGTGGTTCGTCAGGTCAACCCAGTAGCAGTGAAACTTAAACTCCCCTCGCATTTCAGGATACACCCTGTGTTCCATGTTTCACTAATCAAGCCTGCCCAGGGACCGAGTCGTACCGCCCCTGCGCCTGTGAGGGTGGAACAGGAGGTGGAGTACGAGGTGCGGCGCATCTTGGACTCCCGTAGAGTCAGGGGGAGGCTCCAGTATCTGGTGTCTTGGAAGGGTTATGGTCCTGAGGAGGATTCGTGGGAACCGGTGGGTGCGGTTCATGCGCCTAGACTGGTGCGGAGGTTCCATTTGTTGCACCCTGGTAAACCTGGTGGCAGTCAGTGAGTGTTGTGAGAGGGGGTGTACTGTCACGATTCGCCCTCCCCGACCTCTGGTAAATCACTGCCTGCCCTGTGCTGAGAAACGGGATGAGAAAACTACATATCCCATGATCCTTTGCACCGCGCGCTCCTATGACGCGACGCAGTGAGGGATTATCAGGAAGTCTGGCGGAAGACGCGCTGCCGATTATTCCTGCTTGTGCCTTGGGTCGAGTACTTTGGATTTGTGTTTCAGGATCGTGGAAATCGGCAGAGGCAAGTTTTGGATTGCGCTGAAGAGACACGCCGCCTTTTGCGTGTGGGTTCAGCGTTTCCTGTCTTCAGAACTCGTTTGTGGATTATACTGGTGGGGCTTCGGAAGCGCCTACAACGTGGTGTTCCTTGGTGTGTTGCCGCTCGTTGTGGATTTAACTGGAGGGGCTTAGGAAGCGCCCGTGTGTCCTTCCATCATTCTAACACCAGGTTTTTTGCTCGGAACCGAGTGGGGCATTTACAGTCCTATTGTATTTACAGAATCCGTTTGTTGTGTACTTACAGGGAGCGTCTTGCTCCGGTTAGCGCAGGACACCTTGTTTTCGGTGCCGCCTTACCTTACAGTACTCGTTAACCACTTTGAAGCGCTTACAGAGCCGGATCTGTAGAGACGCTATCCACATACTTTAAGCTGGGCTTATGATTTGTTTTCCTAACTCTTGTATTATAGGGAATGTTGGAGAGATCCTGGGGTAGTCGCGTCTTGCACACCCTGAGGTCAGTCTTATCAGCATTTCCTCGGAGGAGAAAGACCTTGTTGTTATTTACCACCGTTACCAGGAATGTGATCGTTATTTTGTTTTCATTGAATGGTGCTCTGGGGCAACTTTAAGTTATCTGTATCCTTCACAAGGGTAGGTGTTCATTGCTGGCCTAATCTTTCAGAAACAAGGAAGGGAGGGAACCAGGGGGTTTGCTAATGATCTCTGCATTGTATTTTCCAGTAGTATAACCAGGGGATATAGAAGCCGCCCTTAGATCCTTCCTGCATAAAGGCACACCTGTGGGATATACAGGTGAGGTAACAGGGGTTTTGTTACATGGTATTTGTCACGGTTGAGGGTTCTGCAGTACTTATCCCTTGTTTCTGTGGTTACAGGTTGCGGTTACAAGAGCCCAGCTGTTCTCCTCCGGACCCCAACTTTTCCCCCGCTTGATCGCCTTAACAGTCTGGGCACAATTACAGTCAGACTTGGGTTGATCTAGAGGTGGGCCCCCTTATAGCATCGACCCCATCCTGAGGAGCATCCTGAACGGACCTGACAGAAACATTTGGACTTTTCGAATTGTAAAACCAAGAATGTTGTTTACCTGGTCCGATGTCCTTGTGACCTCATTTATGTTGGAAAAACCAGACAACAAGTTAACACACGAATTTGCCAACATCGATCCAGGATCAAAAATAAAATCATGACTGCCCCCATGGTGGAACATTTTGTAAATGTCAACCATGATGCCAATGACGTGAAATGGACGGTTTTGCACACATTACGTCCATCACAGAGTAATGTGGATTTCGACAGAATGCTCCTTAAAATGGAAGCATATTTAATCCTGAAATTTAATAGCGTCCAGAAGGGCCTTAACAGTCTATCTGAAATCGCCAGACTATAATCCAATAGTGCCCTGGCGCCTGATGACCGGACGGGTCGCGTCTCAGTGTTGTAAACTCGTCTTTTTAATGGACAATCCCCATCAGTACAATTGCCTAGAATAGTGCGAACTACTAATCCCACAAGGCCTAGCGCCTTTCTAAAAAGCTTATTGCTATGGTAACGTCAACAGTATCCATCTTGGCGATTCGACAGAACACAGGGAGCCCAGAGCGAGTGAAACGAAGGTAAGAGGCGCCTCTGCGGGACCTGCCGCCGGCCTCTGCTTCACTCGCGGTCAAACGCGGTAAACATGCTAACATTCTGTTCCGTTTTTCTTTAGTGGAAACGGACCCCGGTTGAATTCTTACACACCGGTCTTTAATTACAACGCTTGTCCAGTAACTAGGACTGCTCCGTATCAACCTTGAATTTAAGGTATGTTCCGTGTAAATTAGTCTAACAGTCATCTATTCTTCAAACTCCCGCTCCTTTTACCAATACCATTGTTCTTACATAGAGTGCCACAGGCCGTTCTACTTTTGAAAAATGTGCCGATGAGCCTGCATTCATCTTAGAAACAACCGTCAACACTAACCTGGAAACAATTGACGGTATGTGCATTTTCAAATCAAATTATTTTGCACTTTCTAGTTACCAGCCTTTTAATCGGTCTAATGCCAACTCACTTTGTTGTAGGTAGTTCCAATTCTTGGACCCCCTCTTCAACCTGCACTGCCATACTTTCAATGAATTAGCTTCCCCCAAAAGCGGTAGGTTCCCCTAGCTGTGTGTCACAATATAGGGAGACTGTCTCTTTTCCACGATGCTTATACAATTTTTCCTTTTCTTTGGCAAACTTACAGACAGAATAACCATGCCTTGATGAGAATCCCGAAAGTAATTCTCTGGATTCGAAACGCGTCGGCTAATTAGGAAAGGATAATTCATAAACCAGCCACCACTGGTGACACAAGATTCTCGAATTCACCTTCGCGTCTCTGTTCCAATTTTCCTTTTTCTCTACTTTTCTTTTGCTTTAATCAAATGCCAAAATGTATTTACCATTGATTGCAATGTATGTTTAAATAATATTGTCTGTCTTTCATATATTGTTTGTTTAATTAATGATCATATTGAGTTTTGCTCACATTCAGTTTTGACACTGTGGTGTATTTAAAAGTCTTATTTTGGTTTGATCTTATGCTATACATAGGTCTTGTCTGCTCATAATATGTTTTGTTTGACAAATGAAGTATAACTGTTCAATTAAGTGGTGTAAATAAAAGTACCTGGTTGGAAACGACAGCTTGCGTTTTCAATGTTCCATGAATATGGTTGTAACTGAGTTGTGGAGAGGCACTCTTTTTTCTGATTGCATATACTAGGCCCAGCCTCCCCACTTGTCCACTAGGGCCAAGCTCCCCTTGTACTCCCGAGAAACAACATGTGGCCAAGGAATACTATGACGCAAAAAAAGAGGCCCCCTACTACTGAAAAATAAAGGTTCCTTAAGGTAGGGACCAATTAGTGTACATGTTTAAGGCAACCAACTATAGATATGAATAAGAGGATGATAATAAGGTAATGATAAACAAAGAACCAAGGCAACTGAATGTATATATCAAAAATACAAAAGGGCAATTTATTTAAATATTTTTGCCAAAGAACGACTTAAAATATTCTTACTTTCACATTCATGTCCATCAGTCTCTCTATCACTCAAACAAAAACATTAAAACATAGACAATTTATGCAATGGCACTAGTCATTCGAATTTGTGTCACATTGTTCTGTTTGAATCTTGTTTATATTATTCCTGTGTCAATTGATTACTGCATACATTGTCTAATTTTTAATGTTTTTGTTTGAATGATAGAGAGATTGATGGACATGAATGTGAGAGTATGAATATTTTAAGTCGTTAGAGTGCCTGCAACTTTCTAATGAGGATAGAACTTAGAAATTGATGTGCTCTTGATTGGAATGTTTTCTCTGGGCAAAGAAAAAATTAGTTGGAGCTGGCATCTGTTGGTTTAAACTGGATGTATTAGATATGGAATAAATGACAATTTTCTCACTAATCTCTGTGTGGATTTCTACAGTTGGGCTACAATGGTTTGCAGCAAAATGCACCTGCCAAATGAAGCCAACCTGATTTCAGGAAAACCTGCACAAGGGCCAGGTAGCTGGAAGGTCTGGATGGAGGGCGTCGCAACATACTAGTGTCACCCAGGCACACCCGACCCTTACTACCCAACGTGCAGGAAAGTAAGATCGGAAAAAGGATATCATTTGGGTCATGGAGATGCATCATTATCTCTCATTTCAAAATCTGCTGAGCCTGTACCTTCCTGACCCTGTGCCTTTATGGGCCTGTATTTTCCATCCTTGGCATCAAAAAGACCAGGAGGCAGCCGACCTTCACGCCGCTAGCATGGGGTTTTGTTCTGTGGCCTGGGAGCAGTGTTCAAGATTCTGGTACAATTTCCATCCATCTAACCCTTACAGTCCAGGACGTATAGACTGTTACAATTCTGTTCCAGCTCCAACCCTAATGACAATTAAAGCTGCTGTCACCAGTGGCTGCAGTCAGTGGCCCAGTCCTGCAATTGCCTCATCCTCTAGAAAACCCTGACCATATATGGCAGACAAAGCAATCACAAGGAGATGATGGAGGTAGCTCTGAAACTTTTCAGACACTCTCCCGCAGTCACAGATCTGGGTTGATTCCATCATCATTCTTTAGCTCACTTCGCCACCCCAGTACAGACCCAGCCATATGCAAATCAGTCTTGACCCTGTGCCTCATGGGAACAGTCCAGCCCGAACTGCCAAGCCCTTTCTTCCCTGGACCAGAAACAAACATATTGGGACCGGTTGACACCAAAATACAGGCTACTAACATTTTAAGGCGCCATCAAGATCCTGTTGAGAGTACCAGAGCAATGTTACATTCTTTAAAAACAGTTGCAACCAGTTACATCTAAACTCGTTAAGGGACTCTAGTCAGTAACTATGACTGAGCCCATAAATAGACGTTAGTAACTGATCCCGGGGTTACCCTTGACTTCATCCCTGGATCATGGGAGCACCACTGACCTCACTTGAGTAGGGTCCTTATTTATTGGGTGGTGGGTTTTTGCTATACATTATTTTTTTATGATGCCCCTTTTTCCTTTAGATACAATAAACTCAATTGGCGAGGTTTCATCACACTAAATTTTCCACTGTGGTTCCCAATGTTGTCCTAAACTATA
The DNA here is from genome assembly GCF_964263255.1 of Lissotriton vulgaris. Lineage (NCBI taxonomy): Eukaryota > Metazoa > Chordata > Amphibia > Caudata > Salamandridae > Lissotriton > Lissotriton vulgaris. The sequence goes on along the minus strand of NC_141696.1, from coordinate 824,292,043 downwards.
TTTGAATTCAGAATTCCCATATCTGTATGCCTTGCTCACAGACTACATTTGCAGCAGAAAATCTCCTCCAAAGAAGCTAGAGACTGGTGCTACATGAATGATTAACTGATGTATATTATTATGTTATTGTTTCAAATTGTATTGTACCCCTAGACAGTGGTACCATCTTCTAGCTTTATGTATGTATCCTATACTTTATTGATCTATTAGCCTGCCTGTTGACAAAAGTAGATTTCTTTTTCAAGCTGATGCACTGACTGTATCTCTCAGTCTCCTAGAACAAGCCTTGACACTTCACAATCTTTGGCGTGAGATAGTCAAGTTTCCGAAGTGTAGAATTGGATTATCCCATTGGATTGCGATGGATCAGTGACCCTGGGGCAGGAGTGGTAAACAACAGTTCACACATATGATGCAAGCAGACCAGTAACCACTGGCTGTTTACTGGTGTGTAAAAAAAATACCTAACCCTGTCTTTTCGTATTGCACACATCAAAAACAGAAATGCGCTCTTTCCAAGCTACAAAAGAGGTCCCTGTTTGCTCTGTTTATATCCAAAGCAGTAATATGCGAGTGACACGCTTATCTCTGTAGCAGGCGCAACCCCCACCAGGCTACCTTACAAGCTTCGTTTTCTAGAGTGCTAATCGGAGACAGCTCCGTGCAGCTCTTCTGTCCTGAGCCGAGGTAAAACCTGTAATTAGAAAGTAAGCTCATGCACTGTAGAACTAACGTCTGGGTCTGGACGCATCAAAACACATGTCAATGTATTTTCGGATTAATTGAGTGCCCATTGAGAATAATGAAAGGATTAAAAGCCTGGGCGTGTTTGCTCTTACATAAACTTGGAACATTCAGTTCAGGCAGCGACCCTTGTGTCACTGTCAGTCACCAGGTCAAAAATACACTCGATCACAAGTCTGTCTGTCAGCAGCCTTGAATTAAGTTAGGCAAATATCTTAATTCGACAACATGGCGACGTAACAGCATTCTTTGTGAAATGCAGTGTAAAGCAGGGTGCAAAATGCGTTAAAGTACACCGCACTGTGCAAAGTGCGGAGCCTGTGCGTAAATATATTAACAAACATACGGTAGGTTTTATAGGGCGGAAACTACACAGCCTTGTGCACTACAGTCAAATCTGGCTCAAGTCTGTGAGATGACATCTAGGGTTGTACTAGCTGAGCTCACATGATTTGATGTGTGAGTGTACTAGAATGCCTCGCTAAGGCTTTTTAAACCCCATTTTTTAACTATTTTGTACTAAGTGCTTTATCCACTCCTTTATGATTTTTAACGAAATCAAATAAAAGTATTATTGACTGGCCTCGCTAAGGCTAAGTGTTGTCGACCAGCCCTCTACCTTGTTCGCCTCCCTCTCCATGAGTTAGTGCTATGAGGCAACATATCAACCGTACCAGCATTTTAACACAGCAATAGTGCATACTATAAACATTAGGTAAGTTATTTGTTTGATATTCCACCTGAGAGGAATTCATCTGCGGTTTGAAAATGTCCATGCTCAGGCCCATTTTGAGGTCTGGCTACAGACTGCTTTATGTACGGTGAAGACCTCATGTTATCAATTCTTTAAAAAAAATACAGCAATAAGAAATACAGAGATGAGTGGGTTTTGGGTCGACCCCTTTCAGGCAATGCTTTTCATGCATTTTTTATGCGTTACCTTTATTTAGACGGTCTGTTCATCAAGCCATGGCACTGTGAGGTTGCTTACATTGTCCCACTAGAGTTTGGTGACGGGGATCAAGTTGCCTATTTGTCAGACTGTTGATGCAACATGACATGTAGCTTTGGACAGCCAGTGTGAGTTCTTTAATGTATTTAATCTGCTGACATGACATTTTAAGTCCTGATTTATGATTTTGTTTAGGAAGTCCTTGCTGTTTTGATGCCTTATCCTGTCATATTTATTGATCACCCTTTTACGTTTAATTTGTTTTACTTTTTGGCATGATAACATGCGTTTGATTTATGCTTTTTTTTTGTTCAGCAAGCAGACAGGCACCCATACAGGCTTACTTAAAGATGCTTATATACTGCCAGCTCTTTGTCAAAAGTATCTACTATGTAATATTTTCCTGTGTATGCATTTTCAGCCCAACACTTCAAACACAAACTTCATCTTCTGACATTTTTTATAACACTCTTTGTAGTGATCTGTTTTTCATGTCTATTATGGTGCATGCTCCTATCGTGTCATCATTCTCCTATGGTTACAGAACTGTCATGTAAGAGTATTCTATGGAACATTGTATCTGTCAGTTTCCTGGGAGCTGTTGGTACTAATGGACATTAAACTACAGTTGACCTACCAATTCAGTGTGAGAAGAGTTACTTCAAATTGGCGACGAGGACTGACCATTAGCGCCATTTACCCACGTGTGCTACTGCCTATACATCCTGGAAAAATCATTTGGATGTCAATTGATCATTTTATTGCTGTTTGATCGATTGTTTGGACGAAACACATCAGGAAGTGGATTGAAGGCAATAATTTATTGCAGCACGTTACAGGAACAAGTAAGGAAGTATGGTATTCTACGCAATAGCGAGAAGTTTGAAGATCCATTAAGAAAGTAAAGAGGATCTCTTTGTATGACTGTTAATAATCTTTCATTTTTTTAAGGAAGTATAGTGTGAATATTGCGACAGTTTGGCACGGCCATTGTGGAATGAGTTATCGACTGAAAATATGTTTTCTGTGAGTATCAAACGATTTAAAGGTTGACTCACTGTTGAAAGGATTCGTGACATCTTCAGGGCCCAACGGTTTCAAGCAAAGTGCACTCTCTGGATTGCCAAGCTGGAATGATGACGTATTGGAACTGACAAGAGTATTGGCGATTGCTTATGTCGTCAGCTGTTCCGCATTCTTCAGTGTCGAACGTGGAAAATAGAGCGCATTATGAGGAAAGTGATCGCGACGCTCAGCACGTCAGTACGCAGCCAGGAAGCAACCAGTAAGTGAAGGTCGTTGTTGTGGTGCGCATACGTGTGCGCATTCTTTTCACTTACGCTGCTAATTAATACGCGGGCGCATTCTCTGTCAGACGGATATCGCATCTAATAAGTCTTCCAGTATTAACGGATCGTGTGTGGTTTTAGGCAACGGTGTTCAAGAACAAAGCTCACCGTTTACATCTTCAAGGTATTTTCACGTTCTCGTTTGGTACAAAAACTGGCAAAATAACATTTTGTTTAAATCAAACAGCGGAGGTGTTTGAAAGCAGATTCAGCGATATTTAGACGATTCTTCAAGCAAATGTACTTTTGGAGACTATAAATAACTATATTATACAACAGAAGGGTCTACAGTACAACCGAAGAATCTACAAGCAAATGTGCTGTTATTTTAAGCAATTTTTGTTTTACCGGTGTATGTTAAAATAGTGTGAATTATCAGCTAAAACCTTTATTTTCTTCTTAGTGAAAAGGTTATTTACACATATTTATTGGTTACAATTGGCTGTTATCATGCAGAATGTACAAGCACCTCCTCCATTTTTACAGCTCCCAGGGGATCCACCGGTGGTGTGGAAAGTGTGGTTTCGGGCATTTGAGAAATATTTAGGTGCAATTGGTGGTAGTAGGTTTAGTGCACAGAGGAAAACATTTATTTTGGAACATAATTTGGGATTTGAGGGTCAGGCAGTTTTGGAACATCTTCCGCCCATAGTGGTAGGTGAGGGAGAGGATGAGTTGGATGACTTTCAAAAAGTGGTTTTAAGTTTACAAAAACAATTTGATATTGAAAAGAGTTTGGTGGTAGCGAGGCATACATTTTTCACCAGGGAACAAGAGAAAGAAGAGAGTATAATTGCTTATGTCGCAGCCTTGTGAATTCTGGCATCAGAGTGCGAATTTGAACAATTTACTTCTCAATTAATACGAGACCAGATAGTTGTTCATACAAATTGTGGTAAGGTACAAGAGAAATTACTCACTCTAAAAAATCCTTCTCTGGATGAAACAATTTCTATTGTTAAGAGTATTGAGTTATCGCAAAAATCTAAAAGGGAGTTAAAACCAGAGAAAAATGTAGTGAATATTGTGAGAGAGAATGATGAAAAAAATGTAAAGTCTGTAAGCCAAAACAAACCTCAAACTGAGGTCAAGAGTCCAAAATTTGTACCTAATAAGTATGAAAAGAAGAATTTTTGTTCAAGAATCTCATGCAAAAAATGTGGGGTTGCGGCTCACTTTGCTAATGTTTGTCCAACAAAAAATGTTACTTGCCACAAATGTGGAAAACAAGGTCATTTTGCCAGGGTGTGTAATTTTAAAAACAGTGTAAGTGTTGTGTGTGATGAGCAAAGTGAGAGTGTAACAGAAATTGTTAGTTCTTTATCAGATTTAATTGTTGTAGTGAAGGATGATACGGAGGACTGTGTTGATCATATTGCACAGTTCATTGTTGATGGTAAACCTTTGGATTTATTAGTTGATTCTGGGGCACGCATCACAATGATTACAGATGAGTTATTTGAAAAAACCTGGGTCAATAAACCACTCAATCCACCTGACAGGTGCCCTGTTTCTTATGAGGGTAGGAGAATTGAGTTATTAGGAGTTTTTGAAACTTCTATAGTATTTAAGAATAAAAAGATTCATGGCAAAGTGTATGTAGCGAAAAAAGGTTTAAACATTTTAGGGTGGTACCACCAGGGGTTGTTTGGGATAACTTTAAGACCAGGTACAAAAGAGCAAGTATCAATAGTGGAAGAATTGAAAGGGGAAAGTTCAGTAAAACCATGGTTTCCGAAGTTTCCGAAAGTTTTTGGTAATGAGTTAGGGTGCATTGTTGGATTTAGACATTTGATCAAGGTTAAGGAAAATGCAGTGCCTGTTAAGCATAAATTACGTAATGTACCATTTAGTGTGAGAGAAGATTAGGCAAATGAACTAAAAAAATATGTGTGTCAGGGGTGATTGAACCTATTGAATCATCTTTGTGGTTGTCCCCCTTGGTCGTCAGACTTATGGCGGAATATCATCATGTGGGATACAGATAGTAGATCCAAACCTCGCCCAACCCATCAGTCGATGGTGCAAAGATGGATATCTGAGGTGGAACTCTAGCCACAGTGTTTTTCAAATGGTGCTGATGATGTGCAGTGCTGTGAGGATGTGTGTGAATTCTAAAATTGGCTACTAGGGCAAAAAGTTAAGTTTAATAAGGATTGTTCTAGTGTCAAAATTAAAATGACGCCTAATAGTCTAAAAATATAACTATATTCTGGCGCTGTGCAGGGAGGTCAACATGTTTCAGCCGAGCGGAACAAACTGTCCGGCTTTCTTCAGGACCAAAGATGAAAAGCTACTGCAAAAAGTGAAAGTAAGAAAAGTGTTACTGTGCATATAATGTTCAATTACTCCTACCAGGAACTTGGGTCCCCAATGTAATCTGGTTGGAATGAATTAGTTGTCCTTTCCTGGAAGGGAAAAAAAGACAATGCACAAAGTACATGGCAAGGTTGCATACATATATCCCAAAATAACATAAAGAGACAGTACAGACAACACACACAAAAACGAAGAGGAACCTTTCTTCGTTAAACAGAAGGCTGTAGTCCTTCTGTTTCTCAAATTCAATTCGATTAGATAGTTTTACTTGATATCTTACTCACCCAGCATTATGTGGGAGATAACCTCACCTCGCCCGGCAACCGCTCGGGAATATGAGGCCCCGCTCTGTTATGCAAAAATGAAAAATGAGGACACAGTCAATACCTTATTTATTGTGTCCAGCTAGATTGCTATATCATTTTTACTTTAAAATACCCAGTTGTTACTTAAAGACCTTCCCTCTATGATCAAAGGAGCTGAATCTTAGTAGTGAGGTCGCTGGTGGCGTGAGATGATCTGCCCCCTTGGCGATAAACAATTTAACTATGGCAAAGGGCACCTAAGTGAAAACAAAAGGGGGATAAACTCAAAATGGTCGAAATCCCCATGCCTCTATGCTCGAAAAATGAGGAAAGAATTGCTCAAAAAGTAGCTGGCAAGAAAGCTTAGATAATAGCCCTAATTAGATTGTTAATTGCTGGCCAATGATCGCAGCACAGCTGAAATTGAGTATCTGGTTGGCAGCAGTATGCACCCTGCCTATACAGAAACCACAATCCTAATCAAGGAAAGTTAGATACACACCCTTAATTAACCTGTGATCATCTTCTGATAACTTAGCACAGAGCAGTCAGGCTTAACTTAAGAGACAATGTGTAAAGTGTTTGTGCAACTCTTAAAACAGTAAAACAGTGAAAACACCACACAAAATAATCCACAACAGGTAAGAACAATAAAGCTTAATTTAATGAATAAAACAAGACAAAGCATAAAGCTCCAACTGAAGCTATATGGTTGTGCTCCACTGGGTCAAATTTAAAAGTTTGGGCCAACTGAGATAAAGCGCTGGTCGGATACAGGGACCAACCTTGTCACACTGAGAAAATACTTTCGCTGGAGAGCAGAAGAGGCAATACGTCAGCATTGATCCCTTCGGATGCAGGCAATGCGTCGGTTCCAATCCACACAGTCGGAGGTGCGTCATCATTGAACCCTTCTCGATGAAGATGATGCATTGTCGTCAAGCCCCGCATGCAGCAATGCGTCGGCATCGAAGGGAGATGTGTCGGTTCCGAACAGCTCAAAGACGGCAGTGTGGATTTTGTAGAAGCCAGCCAGAAAACCCACTTACCTGGGCCCAGGTCTAGATTGGCACCACTTGGTAGGGCAGGACTCAAAGTTGACAGAGTCCAGAAGCTGTAGCAGTGTTGCTGGAAGTCTTTGATGTCCCTTAGACTTGCAGAACAGGAGGCAAGCTAGCAAGCCCTTGGAGTCACTTTGGTTCTGGAGAAGTAGAGATGCAGGTCCAGCCCTTTTCATTCCCAGCAAGGAGGGCAGCAGGGCAGGCACAGTAAAGAAGGAGTCCAGCAAGGTCCAGTAGAGCCCAGCAGAGTGACAGTCTTTCAGCAGCACAGACTGGCAGAAAATCAACGCAGTTCCAGAAGTGTACTGAGTTGGTGGTGCCATAGATCTAGTACTTATACCCAGTTATGCCTTTGAAGTGGGAGAGACTTCAAAGAGAGGCCTTTGAAGTGCACAAAGTGCCTGCTCTTTCTGCCCTGGCTCCAGACTTACTACAGAGGGGGTATGGGGCTCTTTGCATTGAAACAAGCACTGCTCATTCAGGTGCAAGCATCAGCTCGTTCCCTCATCCTACCCAAAAGTACCCATCAGGATGTTATTGGCCCATCAGGATGTAAATGACCCATCAGTTACACCTAACCTCCCTTTGTGTGTGGCTGTCTAGCAGGAATGCACAACGCTCAGCTGTCACCAATCCCACACTTCTTTTCAGAGACAGGCAGAAGCCACAGAATAGTTAAAATAAGAAAATGTCAACTTTCTAAAAGTGGTATTTTCAGACTTGCAACTTAAAATTCAATATTACTACAAGTTGTGGTTTTAAATTGTGAGTCCAGAGACACCAAACTCAAAGTATCTATATTTCCCAATTGGGAATTACACTTATAAAGTGTAATAAGGTAATCCCAATGTTAACCTTTGGGGTGGATAGGCCTTGCAGTAGTGAAAAATAGTTTAAGAGTTTTTCACTACCTGGACATATAAAACTTTAAAGTACATTTCCAACTTTTTAAATACACTTCACCCTGCCCTTGGAGCTGTCTAGAGCCTACCTTAGGGTGACTTATACGTATTAAAAAGCAAAGTTTGGGCCTAGTAAGAGGGTTAACTTATTGAAGAAGTTGGAGCCTCGTCAATTCCCACATCCTAGGATGCACAGCTAAATAAATGTAGACAATCCAATGAAGTCAACCAATATCTTCTTTTTTATCCAATTTTATTCCTGCAGTAATCTAAACGTTGATCATCCTGGGGTGTGGGACCTGACGAGGCTCCAACTTCTTCTATGCGACATTCACACGGATGAAGGGAGCATGTTCCAGGGTGGCACGTCCCAATATACTGCCTTGAGCATCGTAAAACGTTTATACAGTTTAGAGTGCATTTTACCACTTTGCTTTGATAAGAAGGTTAACTTGCCAAGTCAACAGGTGAATTTAAAACTGCACACACAGGCTGTGCAGTGGCAGGCCTGAGCCATGTTGGCAGGGCTACTGAAGTGAGTAGCACAATCAGTACTGCAGACCCACTAGTAGAATTTAATTTACAGGCCATGGGCACATGTAGCACACCTTACTAGTAACTTATAGGTAAACTAAATGTGCCAATTGTGAATAAGCCAATGTTTCCATGTTTTAAGGAAAGAGCACATGCATGTTAGCACTGGTTAGCAGTGGTAGAGTGCACAGTCCTAAAGCCCTAAAAATGCAGTCAGCAAAACAAGAGTTTAGGAGGCAAAAAAAGTCAGGGGAAACCATGCCAAGGATTCTAGGTCTAACATGTGTTTCCCTAGCTGAAAGTGAGGAGACCTATCCAACCCCTTGGGGGTACTCTTCACTAAGTTGGAAGAACTTTATAAGACATCAGCATTGGCAAGGTCTGTTCCTGGACGGTGTTCCACCATAAAGTGCATTCCCTGTGGGGAGATGGACCACCTCAACACTTTGGGATTCTCACCCTCATCTGCATTAGCGATCTGAGGGGCCTCTGACCCGTCTGACCCTGGAAGTGAGTACCAATCATGTGTTCCTTAGCTTCTTCAGTGCTCAGACCACAGCAAAGACTTCCCTCTCTATTGCGCTACACCTCTGTTCCCTGAGGAGTAGCCTCTGACTGATGAAGGCTACAGGCTGATCCAGGCCTTCTCCATTTAGCTGTGTGAGCAAGGCCTCTACACCATGCTCCAAGGCATCTGTTAGGACAATGAATTCTTTGGAGAAGTCAGGGACCTTGAGCATGGGTGCTGTGCACATTGCCTCTTTCAAGGTGTGAAAAGCTTTCTGGGATGCCTCTGTCGAGATCACCTGACATGGCTGCTTCCTGGAAGTCAGCTTTGTCATGGGGGCAACATTGGTGCCATCTCCCTTGACAAATTTCCTGTAATAGCCTGTGAGGCCTAAGAAGGATCTCATTTCTGCCTTGGTCTTTGGGGTTCCCAAGCCAGAATGGTTTGAGTTTTTTCAGGAGCGGCTGGAACTTGTCACCACCCACTTGGTGACCCAGGTAGACCACTGAACCCTGCCCAATCTGGCACTTACTGGCCTTGATAGTCAGGCCTACCTTTTGCTGAGCCTAAAGCACTTCTCTGAGGTGGAACAGGTGGACCTCTCAGCTAGAGCTGTAGACAGCAATGTCATCCAGGTAGGCAGCACCGAAGTTCTCCAACCCAGCCAGCATCTGGTTGACCAACCTCAGGAAGATGACAGGGCCATTCTTCAACTAAAAGGGCATGACCCGGAACTGTAAGTGCCCTTCTGGTGTAGAGAATGCAGACCTCTCTCTAGCCCCCTCAGTCAAGGCAATTTGCCAGGACCCAGACGTTAAGTCAAACGTGCTGAGAAACTTTGGAGCTCCAAGCCAATCTATGAGCTCATCGGCTCTGGGGATGACTGTGTGCCAGTTTTTGTGACCGCATTGAGCCCATGGTAGTCCACACAGAACCTAAGTTTAGGTGTGACTCAGGGAGTGGCAGCCTTGGGCGGTACCAACGGCTGTTTGAGGTCTGAATTACCACTATCACCAGCATCTTGGAGACCTCCACCTTGATGCTGGCTCTCTGTCAAAGCCCAGCTCACCTGAGTTTCTGTTCAGTTCTGATGGAGGTTGAAGACAGTCCGACCCCACCCTGAAACTGCTTGTTCCAGCACACTAGTTCTAAAACAGTGCACTAAGAACCAGAAGCTCAAGGGAAGGGGTGAAGTGGATAAAATAAAAAAAGAGAGACAACACCGTTCTTGCGTTTCCACTGTAGAAGAGCTGCTAATATCTGCGGCCCTCTCTGACTTCTGTAGAAACTGGTACCTAATGAAACATAAACAAAGAACAGGTAAGTGCAACCTATTCCTGTTAGAACCGGCTATTTCTGGTTGGCTAAGGCTGACGCCAAAGCTAGGCAGAAACCACCATTCTAGTCAGGGCAAGGGAGTCAAACGCCAAGATAACCCCTACTCACCCCCTGGTAGCTTGGCACGAGCAGTAAGGCTAAACTCGGAGGCAATGTGTAAAGCATTTGCGCCAGCACACAACAGCAACAACATCCTAGGCACACCACAAAAGGAACTCCACACAAGGTTATTAGAAAATAACTTTTGTATTGTAAAAACACATCAGATAGTATCACACAAAATACATGGTGCCAACTGGCACGGGCATATTCACAAGGGATTATTTAAAGGAGACAGGGCCACGTGGGCCACTGTCAGGATCAGAAATAGCACTTCTAGAATAAAGAATAATAAAGAATAAAAATCATAGTAGCACAAATTAGCAACTATGGCACACAACCAGTAACCACTGGTAACAGGAACTAGGACCTCACTAGGACCACCTGTACTAAAAAGAACAACCACCTAAGTATCACACAGCATTTAGGGGTATAAGCACAGCAAATTACACATGATGCATGAAAACACATTCAGCGGTGTAGTAAAGGAAAACACATGAAGTCTAAAAACATTCAGTGGTGTTCAGAACAAAGCACATGATGCAATAAAATACATTCAGAGGTGCAGCGCAAGAAGACACATGATGCTTAAAACATTCAGAGGTGCAGCGCAGGGAAAAGGAAGACACATGATGCCTAAAAACATTCAGAGGTGCCAGAACAATACAATAGCGCAAAAATCACATGATGCCTAAAAACATTCAGAGGTGCAGGAATAACACATGATGCAAGAAAACCCATTCAGAGGTGCAATAACCATACAATTGCGCAAAACTTACATAAGCCACCACCTGTGGCAGTCCCTAGGCCAACTGGCCTTGTTGGGGCTAAGACGCCCTGTGTCCAGAATGTCAGGGCGCGCTGCCAGGCAGCGCCAGTCAAAAGTAAAAGCCTAAACGTGGCAGCTGCCCACGAAGTGCTGGGCAGCTGTAAGCAATCATAGAAAGGCCTAAACGGTGCAGCTGCCCACTAATTGCTGGGCAGCTGAGAAGTCAAATCTGTGGCATGGGCTCTCAGTAGCCCTTGAACATAAAACTGCGCCACACGGAGCCACACAGGCTCTGACCTAACACAACCGTTGGAGCCACACAGGCTCTAAAAACACCGGTGTCCCCCAAGCCTCACTGGGCTCTAAACATCATGGGGCAGGGAGCCTCTCAGGGCTCTAAAAACAATGGCACCCTGAGCCTCGCTGGGCTCGTGAAACAATAATATGGGTAGGGAGCCTCTCAACACAAAGGGCGCCTTGAGCCTTCTTCTTATTATTATTATTAAATGGGTTTTATTAAGCGCAGACTACCCGGAGGCCTCGTAGCACTGAGTGTGACTGGGGGGCAAGTGAGGGTAGTGTGATTTAGGTGAAAAGGATGGTTTTTAATTCCTTCCGGAATTTTAGGAGATTAGGCTCACCGCGCAGGGAGACTGGCAGAGAATTCCATGCCTTGGCCGCATTCCAGGAAAAGGAGCGCCCCCCCCCCCATCTGGCACGTTTGACTTTGTGCTCAGTGGCCAGAAAGGCTGTACTGGAGCGCAGCGACCTGCGAGGGAGATATGGAGGAGCCAGCGAGCAGATCATTGCTGGTGCTTCCTTCCACATGGCCCTATGCATAAAGCACATTGATTTAAACAGTATTCTAGCCTTAATGGGTAGCCAGTGGAGTCTTTTTAGAGCAGCAGTCCCTGAGTCCCGCCTGTTGAGGCCCAGCAGGAGGCGGGCTGCTGCGTTTTGCGTGACCTGGAGCTTCTTTGTTGTAATGGCCGGAGCCCCTAGGTACAACGCATTCCTGTAATCTAAACGGGACAGAATAATGGCTTGCACCATGATCCTGCGGGCTTGTGGGGGGAGAAGTGGTAATACTTTTCTAAGCATACGCATCAAGCCGAAGGAGGTGGCAGATACGATCGTTGCTTGGTGATTAAAATTAAGATTAGCATCAAGCCAGATGCCCAGGCTCTTTATTTGGGGTTTGGACTGAGGCTGGGTGCCCATGCATGGGGGCCAGTTCGGTAACGGGCAGGGGATGTTTGGGTTCCCAAGAATCATGAGCTCCGTTTTATCACCATTGAGTCTTAGGTGGGAGCTGGCCATCCATTCATTAACTGCAACTAAACAATTCCTAAGATTAGGCGAGGAGGTGTTGGTTTGGTTCAAGGAGACGATCAATTGAGTATCGTCAGCATATGTGACTAACTCCAGGCCAAATGAGTGGACAATGTCTGCCAAGGGGAGCATATATATGTTAAAAAGGGTGGGGCTCAGGGACGAGCCCTGAGGCACACCCTGATCAAGAGGCCAAGTCCTGGATTGCGTAGTGCCCTCAACTACTCTGAAAGAGCGATTTTCTAGGAAGGATTGTAGCCATCAAATGGCTGTTCCTGATACTCCTATTTGCTTAAGACGGTGGATGAGGATGGTGGTGTTTACGGTGTCGAAGGCGGCACTAAGATCAAGCAAAATAATTGCTGTAGTGCCGCCTAAGTCCATCTGTTTCCTGGCTAACTCGGTCACTGTCAGAAGGGCCGCTTCCGTTCCCAACCTGGGGCGGAAGCCTGCTTGGGAATCGTGAAGTATACTGTTTGATTCCAGATACTGAGTGAGAGATGTATTGATGTGTCTTTCGAGCAGTTTGCTAACCCAGGGGAGCAGGGATATTGGGCGATAATTGGCCATGTTATCTGGATCTAAGGTGGGTTTTTTCAAAAGAGCTCGTACTTGAGCTTTTTTCCAGGCCGTAGGGACTATGCCAGTAGTGATGGAATTGTTAAGGATGTTAAGAATGACTGGCAGTTTTGTGTCTGTGATCTTTTTTAAGTGGCATGGAGGTGCGGGATCACTTGGGGATCCAGATTTAACTTTTTTCATAATGTGCTCCAGAGCGTCAGCTCCTACTGAGGAGAACTCTGCTAATCTGTGGGGTGTGATGCCGGATGGCGTGGTTCCTTCCAGGTCAGCTAGATTTGGTGCGACAAAGGCCGATGAGATTGTTTGTATTTTTTTGTAGAAATATTCCGCCTGATTATTGCATCGAAATTGTGCTTTACTGGGATCCGGAGGGGTGGACGGGGTATCAATTAGAGATTTTGCAATTTGGAATATTTCTCTGGGACAGTTGTGGGCGTTGTTGATTTTGTCTTCAAAGAAACGGGCCTTGGTTGAGTTAATCTCGGCTTTGTATTCTTTTATGGCATCATGATGGTTTACTTTAGCTGAGCTGCTGCGAGATGCCCTCCAGGTTCTTTCTAGCTCCCTACAATGTCTTTTCATTTCTTTAAGTTTGGGAGTGTACCATGGTGAGTCCTTGGATTTAGTCTTTTCTTTTAGGGTTGTTTGCGGTAACACAGAGTCAAGGGCCTTGGAAATCCAAAGGGAGTAGTTATCATACAATAGTGTTGGGTCGTCCTTTGCTTGTGGGATGGTGGCGAGCAAAGCATCTGTCCACCTGTCAACAGAGAGTTTAGTCCATTCTCTCCCCTGGAGCGATGTACGCGGGGGTAGTGGGACAGAGGCGGTGTGTTGCCACCGTAGGGGGACCAAGTAGTGGGCAGACCATGTGAGGGCCATAGGGGTCCCTACTACCAGTCTGTGGTCGTTGCTAAACACTCCGTCCAGAAGATGGCCTTTCTCATGTGTGGGTTCGAAGCCCTTCTGAGTGAGTTGGATAGCTTCCAAATTATCTAGCAAGGCTTTAGTTGAGGGGTCATCTGGATTATCCAGATGGATGTTAACGTCACCTAGTATGGTGAGGTGTGGGCTAGTAACAGCTAAGTCAGCGACTTTAAGTTGTAAGGAGTCGAGGAAATCTCCCATTTGGTTTGGGGGGCGATAGATAAGTATACCTGAAAAGGTCGCCGTAGGTGATAAGTCAAGGGCGAACTGCATGCTTTCGCAGTTTGATATTGAGCCTGCGTTAGTCCTACATTGGTATTGATTTTTATAAAGGATACCTATTCCTCCTCCTCTGCCCTCTGGCCTGTCGACTCTTTGGAGTAGATATCCCTGTTGCAGGAGGGAGGTGATATCAGGGTCTGACGCCTCTTTGAGCCATGTTTCTGTGAGAAAAATGGCATCGGGGCTGATGTCCTCTAAAAGAAGCGACATTTGAACCGCGTGTTTAGTGAGCGAGCGGCAGTTTAGCAGAAACATTTGGTATGTTTTGGCAGGTTGTAAGTACTTTGCCTGACACGTAGGTCGGTAGCTGCAGTGGGTACATGCGCTGGTTGAGTTGCCGAGTACAATAGAGTGTAGGCAGCCGTCAGGGATGGGCGGCATGAGTTTGATCAGGGTTTGGGAGTCATACGTGATTGTGGTGGCATGGTTTGGGGTTGATTGGACAGAGGATGTGGCCCCTTGCCCCGGTCTGGCGCGGACTGGCGCAGACGGGCAGGACTTTGGCACGACTTTGGCGCGAAGTCGGCGCTCCCGCTGCGCTCGTCCGCTGCGCTTCCTCCACAGTGCCTTCTGTGGCTTCGGGAAACAGATGCGGCGCCGTAAGCTGGAGTCCCCCCCCCACCGGGGACTCCCACAGACAAAGGTGCTCTTCGAGCCTCTCGGGGCTCTCAGCAGTTATGCGGCCACCGTCAGAGTCCCTCAAGGGGGACTCGATCACAAGCAATGCCCCTGAGCCAAGACGCCCGCACTCACCAGCTTCTTTGTGCGGCGTCGGCGGCTCTCCTTCGTGCGGGGGCGGTACTCGAGCGGGGTTCCTTCTAGGACACGGGAGCCCCGCTGCACCTCGGCTCCTCTCTGCTGTGCTGGCGGCCCCAATCACGGGCCCTTTAGGTTATCTCTGGTCTCCCTCAGCATTCGGGAGACCGGAAAAGCCGAAAATGGCTTCTTTTCACGAGGAGCACGGGCGACCCACCAATCAATGCCCAGCTCCGCAGGCCAGCCCCCAGTGACACCGGAACTGCAGCCACTCACAGCACGGCTTTCCCGATGATGCGGCGGCCCGGGAACCAATCCCAGCGCTGCGTTGCTGAGGCGGCTCGTCACTTCTGACCAATCAGGGCTCTGCTCCTTCGGTTTCTCGGCGATTTCCAGCCCTGGGCAGCGGCGGTGAATGGGAAGCAAATGCCGGGTGGGCACCGGCCTTTTAAACAAAAATAAAGCGCTCCCCAAGCGCTAAAGGAAATTGAAAGCGTTCCATGCGCTAAAATAGCAAATCAAGCGCTTCCAAGCGCTACAACAGAAAATAAAGCACTCCTAGCGCTAAAGGCTGAGATGAAGCGCCGCCAGGCGCTAGGGGTGAGAGCAAAGCACTCCCAGCGCTAGGGACCAGTAAAGGTCCACAAGTCCAGCAAAATCCTTCAGGTGTCCATGGGCTGGGAAGGGCCCAGGGATTCCCCGGGGCCCAAGCAGCAGCACGCCCCTGGCAGGATTCAAGTAACAAACAAGAACAAATTGGACACAGCCCCTTCTTATACAGAGAAAAGTCTTTGAAGTCTTTGTGCAGGCAGTGTGAGAACCAGCTAGAACTGGTTATAGGGAACTCTCTTCAGTGTCAGGGACAGAGCACAGGCAGGCACAGCCCTAGTCACTCCCAGGTGCCATCTCCTCCCACTTCCCTGGCAGCAGATGCAGCCTTTCATCCACGGGCTGACTCAGACAACCTCCCGGGGCTCCCTAGCCCCTGTCACCCTCAAACCAGACAGTCAATCCACAAATGCCAGAAACCAATCCCCGGAAGCTTGTTTCCTTCCCAGTATAAGAATTGGCTTGGTAGTTTGGTCTGCCCTGTTCCCATGATGCACTGGGCCAGGGACAGACTAATTTGCATGTAGCCAGGTTCTGAGCTGGGATGGTGCAGTGAGCTAAAAACGGTGATGGATCAAGCCCTGATCTTTGGACTGGGTAGGAGTGTTCTGCTTAATTCAGATACTCTGTCCATCACCACCCCCTTTTCTGAATCGTTTTGTCCACCTTAAGCGTGGAAGGGTATACTCAGATGTGAGTCCCTTGCTCACTGCACCATCAGGATTCAAGCAAGCCGGGCCGAAGACGGCTGAAATGCCAGAAACGGTCCCCGGAAGCTTGTTTCCTTCCCAGTGTAAGAATTGGCTTGGTAGTTTGGTCTGCCCTGTTCCCATGATGCACTGGGCCAGGGACAGACTAATTTGCATGTAGCCAGGTTCTGAGCTGGGATGGTGCAGTGAGCTAAAAAACAGTGATGGATCAAGCCCTGATCTTTGGACTGGGTAGGAGTGTTCTGCTTAATTCAGATACTCTGTCCATCACCACCCCCTTTTCTGAACAGCCCTAGTCACTCCCAGGTGCCATCTCCTCCCACTTCCCTGGCAGCAGATCCAGCTTTTCATCCACAGGCTGACTCAGACAACCTCCCGGGGCTCCCCAGCCCCTGTCACCCTCAAACCAGACAGTCAATCCACAAGCAGGACCAGGCTCACCAGCCAATCACACGCCAGACACAAATTACACAAATATGCCAACTTCTAAAAGTGGCACTTCTACACTAGACAAAGTCATGCCGCATATATCATTACGCAGCATTCAATCTCACGAGTTCGTACATATCAAACTCGACCCTGCACTCCCCACACATCAGGAACTACCATGGGCATACATATTCCCCATTCATTCCAATGGGAGGGCAGGTCACTCACCACACATACCCAGAGAGCTCAAGCACTTTACACTGTAATACAGTGAAAAAGTGCGAAGAGGCCTAAAATCACCACCACCAGGTTCCAGAAACAGGCTGGGAAAAAGCAAAAAAAAGTCTCGGGGTGAACCTGCCAAAAGGGCCCAGTCCAACAATCCCTAAATGTGTTCCCGACTAAACCTTAATCTTATTAGAAATTCTCTTCTAAAAGTACCTCTTGGATCCTGGTCTCAAGCTTCCAGGTTTGGAATGTGTTACTGTTCTGGGATGTGCTTTCTATTACTGTAAAACTTCTGTAAAATCAAACGAATATCATTACCAGAATTACCAACGTTTAACATTCACCTTAATATAACTAAAGCCTAAATTCTTAATAGCAAACTCACTTTTCTCACATTTCCAGACTTTTTATAAAACAAATACTGTACTTTTACATCAAAATACAGCAGGTAATTTGTGCAAGTCCTTGATTTACTGTTTGCCTTGCTGTCAATGGTTTCCTCTGTTCGATTCTTTAAAAAGTTTCATGTAAAACAATGTTTATTTCACAAAGTTCCACAAAGTATTCTTGTAACAAAGGGTTTGAACCACAAAGTTCGTGGGAGATATCTTGTTCCAAATTGTCTTTACATGAATCCAGAAATCGCAGATAAAGTTCTTTCAGGTAATAAAAGGTTTTGCACTTTCTTGTTACTGAAAAGGGATACTGATCAGTCTAACCTTGACCTCTTTCTCTTTTGCAGGTCGATTGCAGTGTCAGAAGAGGAGCTGAGGCAAGAAGTAGCCGGAAACCAGAAGAAGGAAGAGCCAGAAGCCGCGCCCTTTGAAGTCAATGAAGGTCTGGAGAGAGCAGGAGTGCCAGCGCCGAAGGATCTGTTCTCAGGTAAGTGGGAGGTAGACGAGCACAAGCACTGGGTGAAGCTCAGGGGCTGCCTTTTATAGACAGGGCTGGGTGTGGTTGGAAGAGCTGGGTGTGGTTCGAAGAAATGGGTGTGGTTCTCACAAGCAGGTGCGCAGAGCTTCAGTTATTATGCTAATGAGTTGAAGTAACACATGGCCTAGGGAGGAGTGTTCTAAATAAGACTTGGTAAAAGCATGGTCCAATGTTTTCTAAGTAAGCCTTGGTAAAAGCAAGGTCCAATGTGCAAACAAGACAGCAATGTCCAAACTTGTGAATACATTGAGCAACATACACAGAAGTCTTAGAGAGGGGCTGAGATAACAAGAAAGGCTTTCAGTAGTATGCTTAAAGAGAGCTATTACAGAGACCACTAGTGCAATGAGAGGGGACATGCTCTTTGTTGTGCACAAACCCTAACACTCTCACCTTATCTGATAACCTGTAAATTGTGTTCTGCACAAGTGTGCTGTCTTCAGTGTCAATATCATGGATGCACCATGTAGTGAGTCTTGGGGTAAGGGAGAACAAAGAGGTG
Organism: Lissotriton vulgaris; assembly: GCF_964263255.1. Taxonomy (NCBI): domain Eukaryota; kingdom Metazoa; phylum Chordata; class Amphibia; order Caudata; family Salamandridae; genus Lissotriton; species Lissotriton vulgaris. The sequence continues at coordinate 824,273,876 of NC_141696.1, read as the reverse complement.
AACTGGACCAGCAGTGGTGGCACTCTCTCTGTTGGTCTATGATCAGTGTAGGGGAGAGGTTGACACCCTCCACTGATCCACAGAAGGCCGTGGAGAGGTTCACTCTCCTCTTCATCCCACCATCCATAACCAGGAGCATAGTAAGCTCAGACCCTTAAAGTGGGGCTTGAGATGATTAACATGCAGGACCCTTAAAGGATTCCACCAAGCAGGTGACATCACTCTTGCGTTCCTTCACCTCATAAACCCCAGACCAGTGGTCTTGTAGGGCTCTGGGCTCCACAAGATCCATCACCCTCACTTTTTGGCCAGGCTGAAACTCAACTAGAATGGTATTCTGGTCGTACTATCATTTCATGACCTCCTGGCTAGCTTCCAGATTTTCCTGGACTCGTTTCTGGAAGCGGGCTGTTTGGTTGCGAAGGACCAGCATGTAGCTGACCACTTCCTGGGAGGCTTTCTAAGGAGCTAGACAGCACTCCTTCACCAAACTGTGAGGCCCTCTCACAGGGTGCCCATACAGAAGTTATAGGGGGCTGAAGCCAATCGTCTTCTGTGATACATCCCTGTATGCAAACAAAAGATATGGCAGTAGGACATCACACTTATACTTCATGGTTTCTGGTAGACACATAGTGCTGCCTCTTAGGGTTCGGTTGAACCTTTCAACCAACCTTTTGATTTGGGGTTGGAGAATTTGTAGGTTACCCCTCACTCTTTTCATATGGCCTTCATGTAATTAGACATGAATTTGGTACACCGGTCAGATATAACCTCCATGGGGTAACTCACATAGGTAAAGATCCCTGTTAGTTCCCTGGCCATGGCAGATGCAGTCACCATCCTCAGAGGGATAGGTTCCAGGTACCGGGTTGCATGATCCACCAAGACCAGACCAAATCTGTTGTCCTTGGCTCTCTTGGGGTCCAGAGGCCCAATGATTTCGATGCCTACCCTTTCAAAAGGGGTGCGAATGATAGGAAAAGGTTGCAGGGGGGTCTTGCACTTCCCTCCTGACTTACCACTCAGGTAGGACGTGACCTACAAAACTCATCTGAGGCCTTCCTTATTTGAGGCCAATAAAAATTGGTAAGAAGCCTGTCAAATGTGTGGTTGTGCCCTAAATGACCTGCCCGGGGTACATTATGAGCCAGCTCCAGTAGGGATGGCCCTGTAGCACTGGGGGACCACCAACACACTGGTTGCACCAGGCTCAGTAGCATTAGGCTCAGTATACAGGAGACCATTCTCCGTATATCAGATGTTTGACAGAGGCGCCATCAGCAATATTGTATAATGATATCCCTCTTGACCTATATTCCTTTACATGAGACTTATAGTAAGCTCATATTTGGGGCACAAAGAACTGCTCTGCTACATATAAAAGTCTTGTTTTTATTTTTCACATTTTATTTCATTTTTTACTTTGTTGAAGCATTCAACTATTATTTTTCTTTTTTACACAGTATATTACATTATTCATAATTTATACATCAGTTCTTACAAAAAACACATGCAAATCTTTTTCGGTCTATACAGAAATAATATACAATATCTTTATAATATAAAACTAATTAGAAAGTCCACATTCCCGGTCCCGCATACTCATTCATACCTCTTTTCACTCTACATCCACATCACTTACACTCCAAACATACACACTACATACCCCAAAACCACACTATATACACAGATGAAACCCTAGGGGTGAGCAACTCAACCCTCTAATGCTGTGCTGTGATCTGGGGTGTTTCACGCAGACTTGTCAATGCGCGTTTCGATGGCCTATTTGGCTTATCATGCCATCTTCTTCAGGACCTGTTACTTCAAGAAATTGTAACCGGCTGGATGAAGGGGGAGAGCAATTATGCTGAAATGAAAATCCAGAGCTTTGTTTAACTACATGCAAACAGCCCCTCAAGAGTTTTCTTACATTGCTCCTTTAGACATAAACATATATATAATGCAAAAGCGCCATACAACCCACTTCTGAAACTCTGGTTGTTCCCAAATGTTGTCGGACCTACGCCACACATGATATATTGCCCTCTTGTTCCTTAATTAGATATAACGCCTTGTTTTAAACAATCACCTATGGGGCTGGTCATATAAACAATACATTAAGGTAACCAATCTATTTATATGTTCTACTATGTCTCCTGAACTGTTCTTAGTAACCAATGTGAGCAATTAGCCATGACACATGACTACAAATGATACCTGCCCTCTCCATGTAATTGACATGCGTGTATAACATTACCTATATGTCACTGTACCTTGTTTTATTAACTGTACAATGAGCCTTGGTTTAACTTGTCACGATTGCATTGCATCCATAAGTGCCCCTCGTCGCTATTGCAGACTCTGCGGTGTCAAACTCTGTTTCCCTCTGAATCCCAGTGCCCTCCTTCTGGCGTTCCCGTCACCCGGTTCACGCCCGTTACACGCCCCTTTTACCCCCGTCACCCGCCCAGATCCCGCCCACATGCAGAAGTGAATATCACTACCCCGCGATCCACCGCAGTTACCAGACCTCCGGATTCATTCCTGCCCCGGCACGCTGATCCTGCAAGGTATGTCTAATACTAGCCCTCCTCCGGGACATACAGCATGACTCCGATTCTCTCAATACCTTCCGTGGCTAATTTCGATCGCCTCGTGCCTGTCTCCCTTTCTACAGGACCTGTGCCGGGCCATCGGCGGATCACAGACGGCCGCCCAGCGCATCCTTGCCTGTTAGTAATTTCCCACGTTTGGCTGTGGCCCATTAATTCCGGTCTCTCGACCAGTAATGTTACTCATTGTCCTCCTTTTAATTACAGTGCCCCCATGCAGGCTCCAGACATATTCCCAGATGATCCTCTCTCTGAGCTTATGAACTAAACTCCAGGTAAATGCCCACCTGCCCTGTCTACGCTCCCCCTTCCTCCCCTTGCCCCCCCTTCCCCCACCCCCCTGAAATCTTTCCTTTACCTTGCAGCACGCCCCTACTCAGACAACTAAGTCCTGATGGCGATCCGAACTAATGTGGATCGAAACGCCGTCGACTTAGCTTATTAACAGGCAAACTTCTCAAATGTGGCTTAACACCAATTGAAAGAAATGTGTAATCTGTGATATCACCTTGTCACACGACTTGAGCCACTCACTGTACATAACTTGCACTTTGTTCTCAGTGCGCCGTTCATGCTGTTCACTCCATCACTTGCGTCGCCACTTTCACCACAGACACGTTTTTGAGCACCAAGTACATTATGGTTGTCACAAATTTGTTTTATGCAGTGCTGCTTGAAACTGTATATACCCGACCATGAACTTGTATTACAATATAAGATGATTAACTATCTTTATTCAAATCAAAGAGTGCTCTCCTTCTTTCCTTGTCAGCAATGCATAATTAATTGACTATACACTATTACCTGTTGGGACATTGTTCTTTTTGTACATCTTCCTTACCCAGTCCCGATTTGGTATATGGGTCACACTCCTGTAAACTTTACTAGATAGATTTATTGATGACATCTTTTTTATTTGGCGTGGAGATGAGAACACACTCTTGATTTTCATTGACTGGCTTAATGCCAGCGACGAGAATTTAAAGTTCGCAAGTCACATGAGCACCACATCTGTGGAACTTCTGGATATTACCGTCAAAGGAGGAATGGGAGAAATATCTGTGGATTTTTTTAGAAAGCCCACTTCCAAGAATACTATTTTATTGCATGACAGTTACCATACTAATTGTTAAAAAGACTCTATCCCTTTTGGAGAGTTTTTAAGGATTACACGTAACTGTTCATGCCTTAAGGACTATGATACTAACAGTGAAGATCTGAAACAAAGACTATTATAGCGTGGATACCCGAAACGCCTGATAAGGACAGCCTATAAAAGGGCAAGGTATTATAACCGTGATGCCCTACTAGCGGGCAGCACACTTCCTAAAAATGATAGAATGGTCTGTGTTGTACACCATTCAACATTACATTTTAAAATCAAAAAGATCTTAGATAAAAATTGGCATATTTTGAACACTAATGACGAACAGGATGTAATCCAGAAACCTATTATTGCCTATCGCAGAAATAGGAATCTTAAAGATAGCCTAGTTCATACTAGGACCAGACAGAATATTTCCAACAAGCAAACTACTATTGTAGGACCTCCCATTCTAGGGAATCACAGATGCGGAACATGCATGGCATGTGACAGAGCAATTGTTACCCAGTATTGGGAATATCAGGGTAAGAAAGGAAAATTATGGGATTTTACAAACTGCAGAAACAAGAACCTTGTCTATCTCATCCTATGTCCCTGTTCACAAGGATATATAGGAGAAACAAGCCGTGAGTTTAGAACTCGATATAGTGAACACAGATCAGCAATCAAAACACGAAAAACAACTTGGCCAATGGTTCAGCATTGCATAGATGCTGGGCATAATGAGAAAGAAATTAGGTGGCTGATCTTGGAGAAGGTGAAAGACATACCAGGGAAAAACACCAATGATGTCCGCAAGTTACGTGAAACATTTTGGATCTACACTCTGGATACGGTGAAGAATGGCCTCAATGAGGAAATAATTTGATATAGTAGATGAGACCTCATGCCTATTGGATGCCAGGATCTCAGAATATTCAGGTTAAGTAATACTGAGCAGTATATACTACACACTCTTACTGGATAGATAAACTTATGTAGGATCCTGTAGTCCAAAAATTTCTTACTAATTAGACATATTACTATGTATAACAAATATGCACCTTGTTCTACAATAAGATAAAGATGTGGGTGAACACTAGTGTACACTATCATTGTAAGAAGTATATAGTGGAGGGCCTTAGTAGATAAACACCATCAGCTGACCTCATATCCTGACATCTGTCTGTTATAACATAATGACGGGATGATGCATCCAATATAAAAACAATTAGAAGACTCATGGCAAAAAGATTTCCGTAGAGTGATGCTGAGAAGTTTACTACTTATGTCATACACTGTAACGATAGCGGCAGTTGTATTTCCTCAAGATCGCATTCATAGCTTGCATGTTTATGGTCTCTGCCCCAGATGACGTAGGGACGGACATATTCTCACAAGTCATATCAACGTATCGAGGATAATGCTAAGATAAACTGTGGTAGTTTCAAATCCTAGACAGTGTCAACATGCAGTAATTGTAATAGGATGATGTCAGAATAAAAATATATATTTATATTCTTTATCCTAACCTCCACTCAACCTTGATCTATATAGTTTAAAATAGTAGTTGTATTTGGCGGTAGGGGTAGTATTAAATATTTTCCAACGAGATATACTTTCACAATTTACACATAGAGCACCTGAGTGCCTAAGACGTAGTTACGATAAACTGTGGTTGTTCCGTATCCCAGAGAGTGGCAGCATATAACAAACCGCGGTAGGATGGTGTCTGAATATATATATATTTTTTACCCTTACGACTACCATAAATTTGACATATACATAGAGCCAAACAGCAGTAGTGCTAGGCGTCAAGGAGTGCACTGCATGGTTTCTAGTAAAATGTACTCCACTCCAAGATGGTGGGGAGATGGACAAAAATGCAGTGTTAGCACACTTAAGCAAAGGCGCTTGGAATATGACGCCACGAGAAACTGCGGATGCCTTGGATCTTAGAGGTCCTTGCTATCGGCAAAAAAAATGAATTGATGTGAGAGGATGCCCCACACATTCATAATTATGATTAGTTAATACAATCACTACTGCCATTTACGATGTGTTCGTCAATAGCGATGGCCGATAGCACTTAACAGTTCTACCTTGGAACTTATAAAAACACGTTTGAAGATGGTGCTGCAGATTGCTAATCTGTCGCGGGGGGACATAGAGACTTGTCACAACGAGGATGACGTCACTATAAGCCGCGGCTGTTCCCAATTTTGTCGGGCCCAATAGCATTGGCCCTTAGGGTCATAAAAACCGTAATATCATCCTTGCAAATACAAATAGACTATGAGTCATTCTATAAATGTAACTCTTTAATTATAGACTTTGCCAACTCTGAGAGTGAAGAATCGAAAGGAGTTCATCATGGACTGTACATGAAAAATACGAAGACTTAAGACCACACTCTTTTCGGAATTAATAAAGGTTAGTTAAAACACACAATCCTGATCTATGCAACGAACAGAGGGCCATGTAGAATAATTAATACAATCTTAGTTTATTTTGTTTAAGGTGATCAAAAATGAGAGCCACAGAAAAATAACTGCCTCGTCCTGCACTACACATTAAGACAAAGAATCGTCCCTAAAATCAGTCATTTGTGATGAATCTGGGGTAAGAGCCTATCTAGGTTGTTATAAATAATAGAGCGATATGTAGGACAAGTGATACAATCTGAGTTTATTTCATTTAGAGCAACTAAAAATGAAAGCCTCATCAATATAATTGTTCTGTCCTGCCGTATAAACTAAGACAAAGAGTAGCAACCCAAAACGACGCATCCACGATAAATCTGGGGTAAGAATGCCTTTTTTGCTATTATGGTGGCAATCTACATGTTCAGAGGTTGAAAATAGGTTTTTGAAATATATATTTCTCCTTCAGGCATTGTTGATTTTTGTCTAAGAAAAGTGAATACCTGCACGTTAAAGATATTGGACACAGTTGGGCATCGTCGAGTTTAAGGCGAGACTAGATTGAGAAAAATCATTGTTTTAGAAGTCAGAGTAGAAAGCGTAAGAGATATCCCAATTTGGCTGTTCCGCTATAGCGCGCAACAATCTAATGGTCCCTAGTATCTCTAAAAAGAACATGACGTCTGGGTCACAATGGACTTGGGTCTTAACTGCCAAACCCAGCACTCACTTCCATAAAAACTGTCTCTCATCTAACTGGCGTTACTTATGTTCTGGTGCAATGTGATGTCTCATAGCTAATGTAAAAAGAAACTGATAGATGAAACAGTATAGATTAAGTCAAATGTCCTTCAACTAAGGTTTAGTTACAGGTACATTACATTTTGCTTGAAATTTCAGGTACCCTGCACACACACGCTGAGGGGAGAGCAAAACTCTTTCTGATCTGGTCCTGAGGAAGGTGGTCTGAACCCACCAAAACGCGCGTAGACCTGGCGTGGATATCACACAAATAATATCTGTGTTACCTCAACCGTAGAAATTGTTTTTGAGTTTGGTAGATTGTAGAGTTGTATGAATGAGTAAGTGTGTATGTTGGTTGGTGTGTGACAGACAGGGTGTCAGCTTTTTTCACTTGGTTTTTTAACACATTGTAAAAATCATGATATTTTTCACTGAATTTTTAATATTGATTGGATTATTACCCATGTTTATGAATTGATGTATACACAAGAAAAGATTTAAAAAGAAAAAACATTTTAAATATTTTTGATATACTACAAAAGAAAAAAGAAATAAAATATGTAAAATGAGAGAACAAATATTGTTGTACCTGTATCAATTTGAAGGTTATCTGGTTCACTTTGTGAGCTTTGCCACATAAGAAACTATGATTTGACCACGGGGGAATATCAGTATATATTTTTTCGTAAGTGTTATTCTCTCTTTTCCCTGGTCATTAAAGTAACCATAGAGGGGGTCCCAAAATGTATGTAACTACGGTGAAGAATGGCCTCAATGAGGAAATAATTTGGTATAGTAGATGAGACCTCATGCCTATTGGGTGCCAGGATCTCAGAATATTCAGGTTAAGTAATACTGAGCAGTATATACAACACACTCTTACTGGATAGATAAACTTATGTAGGATCCTGTAGTCCAAAAATGTACACTAGTCCAGTTCAAATATCGCCAGTAGCCACTTCTTACTTACTAATTAGACATATTACTTTGTATAACAAATATGCGCCTTGTTCTACAGTAAGATAAAGATGTGGGTGAACACTAGTGTACACTATCAATGTAAGAAGTATATAGTGGAGGGCCTTAGTAGATAAACATCATCAGCTGACCTCATATCCTGACATCTGTCTGTTATAACATAATGAAGGGATGATGCATCCGATATAAAAACAATTAGAAGACTCATGGCAAAAAGATTTCCGTAGAGTGATGCTGAGAAGTTTACTACTTATGTCATACACTGTAACGATACTTTGTATTTCCTCAAGATCGCATTCATAGCTTGCATGTTTATGGTCTCTTCCCCCAGATGACGTAGGGACGGACATATTCTCACAAGTCATATCAACGTATCGAGGATAATGCTAAGATAAACTGTGGTAGTTACAAATTCTAGACAGTGTCAACATGCAATAATTGTAATAGGATGATGTCAGAATAAAAATATATATTTATATTCTTTATCCTAACCTCCACCTTGATCTATATAGTGTAAAATAGTAGTTGTATTTGGCGGTAGGGGTAGTATTAAATATTTTCCAACAAGATATAATTTCACAATTTACACATAGAGGACCTGAGTGCCTAAGATGTTGTTACGATAAACTGTGGTTGTTCCGTATCCCAGAGAGTGGCAGCATATAACAAACCGCGGTAGGATGGTGTCTGAATACACATATATTTTTTACCCTTACGACTACCATAAATTTGACATATACATAGAGCCAAACAGCAGTAGTGCTAGGCGTCAAGGAGTGCACTGCTTGGTTTCTAATAAAATGTACTCCACTCCAAGATGGTGGGGAGATGGACAAAAATGCTTAGTGTTAGCACACTTAAGCACAGGCGCATGGAATATGACGCCACGAGAAACTGCGGATGCCTTGGATCTTAGAGGTCCTTGCTATTGGCACAAAAAAATGAATCGATGTGAGATGATGCCCCACGCATTCATAATTATGATTAGTTAATACAATCACTACTGCAATTTACGATGTGTTCGTCAATAGCGATGGCCGATGGCACTTAACAGTTCTACCTTGGAACTTATAAAAACACGTTCAAAGATGGCGCTGCAGATTGCTAATCTGTCGCGGGGGGGGACATAGGGACTTGTCACAATGAGGATGACGTCACTATAAGCCACGGCTGTTCCCAATTTTGGCGGGCCCAATTGCAATGGCCCTTAGGGACATAAAAACCGTAATATCATCCTTGGAAATACACAGAGACGTTACTATATGACTTTATGCTGGATATGCTGCCCGAATGGAGATGTAAGCTAAGTAAGATCTTGCCTCTGGCACATAGAGAGGATATGTATACAACAATAGTGTGTGTAGGTAACATTAACGTGAATAGATAAGGCTAGATGATAGAATAATTGCTTACTATTGCGATATCTGATATCATGGGTAGAGAAGTAGCACAGCGCAGCCTGCTTACCCCTGAAGGAGAGGTGTGTTTATAAGGGTTGGGCAATCTGACGCGTGTAATACATCTTCCAAAATTGAGTATAATATGGGATAGGACGGGAGATCCTGGCGGCCCGTTATACTGTTAGTATCGATACAACATGGGTAAATTAGAGATAACCAGTTTATCTAGATCTTGCCAGTAAAATGTCAACGAGGTAAATCTATTGACCACCCCAAAGAATCGACAGTGGGCAGGGCAGAATCTGGGGAGATTAGATATGTAAGACCAATACGTAGTTAACATTGCTGCAATGTACCCGTACAGTATCGGCTTTTGACCATAGCAGGATTACAATATGCTTGTAAGGAAATAGCGTAGTAGTATAAGTACCATGCAAATGTACCTGCAGCACTTAATATAGTACTCATGGTATTCTTAAATATGCTTACTCCATAGCCCAGCAGAGCAAAGAGGAACAAATAGATAACCCATCTGGCAGTCTCCGTACAAAAGCTCCATAGCTAAACAAAAACAAAAACAAGAGAGAACACTATAAACATCGTAAGTGTTGGGTATGTATATTGATTCCTTCTTACTGCCAGTTTTAGCAATATTGTCAACTATATTGAGAGTTGACTTTGACACATTTTTTACTCTCTAACAGAGACATAAATGATATTTCAGACTGTACGAATAACAGCATACTACAGCATTGTTTATTTGGAAGAGGAGTCCCCGTTGACAATTGAGCGATATCACTGAATAGCTAAGAACAGCATAGGTTTAACTTGCCCCGATATTTGATCTGCACGTTATATCGCTGGCACACATGCCCATGTGTGGTGCGTTGGGGAGGGAACACAATTTGATGAATATGTGTTTTTCTCTTTGTTTAAAGTGCCTACACTCAGAGTGCACAAGCAGCAAACTGAGAACCAACAGTGGAGACACACTAACATGTGTCTGTGCATGTGTCTTCAGACAGTACAAGGTAACTAATCGACAAAATGCCGCGTTTTTGTATCACTAGGAGTGTTTTACTCTGAGTTATATGGACTGGTCCTAGTGTGTATGTAAAAAATATTTATGTCCTAGGCACTGGATCCACATATATGACCCTGAGACAAAATAATGATTAAGATCGTCATAAACCAAATGAAATGATTTTTAAGTAATAAGATGGTTGTGAACATGTATTTAACTTTAATAAGGGTAAGTATATGTCCACACCGGGTATTGATTTCTGCACTTGTCTTTTTGAACTTATCACTGGTGGTGGCTTACTTTATATCACTTTGTGAGAACATTTGAAAATGGCACATTTGCATTATATATATGTATATGTCTAAATGAGCAATGTAAGAAAACTCCTGAGGGGCTGTTTGCATGTAGTTAAACAATGCTCTGCATTATCATTTCAGCATAATTGCTCCCCCCCTTCATCCAGCCCGTTACAATTTCTTGAAGTAACAGGTCCTGAAGAAGATGCCATGAAAAGCAAAATAGGCCATTGAAACGCGCGTTGACCAGTATGCGTGAAACACCCCAGCTCACAGCACAGCATTAGAGTGTTGAGTTGCTCACCCCTAGGGTTTCATCTGTGTATGTAGTCTGGTTTTGGGGTGTATAGTGTGTATCTATGGAGTGTAAGTGATGTGGATGTAGAGTGAGAAGAGGTATGAATGAGTATGGGGGACTGTGAATGTGAACTTTCTAATTAGTTTTGTATTGTAAAGATATTGAATATTAGTTCTGTATAGACTGAGTCTCTGAAAAAGATTTGCATGTGTTTTTCGTAAGAACTGATCAATTTATATAATTTTTCCCAGTCTTGCACATGATAAAAGTGTAGACTGATGAATAAATGTTGAATAATGTAATATACTGTGTAAAAAAGAAAAACAATAGTTGAATGCTTCAACAAAGTAAAATATGAAATACAATGTGAAAAATAAAAATAAGACTTTTATATGTAGCAGAGCAGTTCTTTGTGCCCCAAATATGAGCTTACTATAAGTCTTATGTAAAGGAATATAGGTCAAGAGGGATATCATTATATATTATTGTTTCTCTTTTTCCCCCCTTTCCATGACCTTTAAGTTATTTGCTTTTTAGGGGGGTGCCTCAACTTATCCAGAGGCGCCATCAGCTACATGGGTCTCAGCCAGCTGCCGAAGACCCACAAGAGTAGGGCACTTCCTCTGTGCCTTGAAGAACTCCTCAATGGCTGGACAGCTCAGACAGGTTCCCCAGTTCGTCCTGTAGTTACTGGGAGGTACCCCAAAGGTTCTCCCTCCTCCTGGACTGTAGGAGTTTTCAGGAGCAGGTTTTCCTCACCCCTTGCCCTTCCTCTTTTTGCCAGGCACTTGGGCCATACTTCCAAGCCCTTGTGACTACTCTCTCAGGCAGCCATAGACTGTCTGGTCAGGCACACCCACTGAGGCAATCCTGACACCTCCACGTGGGACCTGAGCTCCACCTCTTTCCAGGTGGTATGCTCCAGGTCATTGCCAGGCAGAAAATCCACAGGCATACACTGACTCACAGCTACACTTAAGGAACCTGAGACCCCCCCCCCCCTTTTACTAGCTACTGGGTATTGTCTCTCATGGTGTCAGCTGCAATAACTTGGTAGAACACATTATCCCCTCATGGGTCCTCCCCGCCCCAGTCCTTACAAAGTGAGGCAGTCCGGCCTCAACCCAGCCAATCACAACGCTAGATAACCAAAGTCTAAAGGTCATATAAGCCCCTCCCACCCACCGCCATGTTATTTTGTTTTCTGCGCTGACGGCGGTCGGAACGCTGGTGCTCCGTGTTTCCTGCTTCTGTTTCCGTTTTTCCTGCAGGATAGTTGTGGTGCCATGAGTCTTTCATAACCTTTTATTATTTAAATGAGGTCAGTTTCGTGTTTGTTTTCTGAATTTCTTTGTCTCTCTGCACTGCCGTACTGGTGCCCCAGCTGCCACACTTCTGCTCTGGGGTCAGGATGCTCCCCACACATGTGCTGGGCTGGCCCCGGGTCGTTCCGTCGCTGGGGGTATCAAGCGGTGTCCGGCCACCGCGACCATGTTTGATGTATGTGGCTGTGGTTGGAGACTGCAGGGCTGCCCTATTTGTTCGTTTTTCCGGTCTCACTTTGCGTGATTTGGTGTTTGGGGGCAGTGTTTACTGGATGTTGCTGGGCACTTCCTTTTTGTGTGTTGGGAGTTTTCTGTGTGGTTTACTCCTTTTAGCTCCCCATGAGTAAAGGAGCTTCCTCTTTTGTGCCTGCGTACTCTTTGTCCACGCAGCATGATGTCCTGGAGCTGCAGGAGGGTGTTCTTTTGCAATTTTTCTTCGGCTGTTTTGCAGGATTGGTTGATTCTGCTGTCCTGTCTGTGCTGCTGGTGCCTGCAGTTTAGTTATCTGCTGCTGTTGATGGGGTTGTGGACGATTCCCCTGAAGGAGTGTGCCTTCGGGGTATGTTTTTTTTTCGGTGGTCCATGGTCATAAAGAGTACAGAGGATTATTTTAGAAATAAATACATATATTTTTATATATAACTTGTGTGGTGTCCTTTCATTTGATATTACAGGATTGTGATTGGTAAAACAGCTCGCTTACCACGACCTCTTGAGTTTAGCCTTTAAGGCTGCTTAGTCCATGCTACCACTAAGATAGCTTGTCTATAAGGTTGACTTACAACCAGACACTATAAGGGATTGTTTGGACTGATACAAGGTGGTTCCAGAATTGGAAACATCACATATCAGGCCAACTTCTCACAGTTGTCATGCTGGCACTTGTGTCTCTCAGAGCCTCCACCCTCTGCCAATTGATGGTGACCCACTGCCTGTACTTCCTAGTCAGGCATGTAGGTTCTATCGACACCTCTCGGTTACCCAGAGACACTGGGGTAAACTCTATTCTATTCACCAAACTATCTGGGTCTTCTCTTCCCCAACCGCTACACTAGCCAACCCCAGAGACTGCCTATCAGTGAGGGGCTGTGCATACTTGGGACACTTTGCATATCGCTACAAGAACCCTTTGTGCTGACAATCAAAGCACTTTTGTGCAGACCTACTGCCGGGGTACCATTTCTTCTACTTCTCAGTAGGGAGATGGGAGTCCTTACCCGAATTACTATTTCGGACCCCTTCATAAAACTCCTTGCTTTTATTTTTGTCCCCCGCACCTTCTGGTGAGTACCCTGTCCACCCTTAGGGTGATTTCCATCCCCCTCCTCCCCCCCAGATACCTTCTTATAGACCCTGGTGCTCAGCCAACAGTCCACGTCTTAGCAACCTTTCTGGGGTCAGTGAGCTCATTATCAATCAAGTGTTGGTGCAGATCAGGAAAACAATTAGTGAACATGTGCTCTCTAGCAAATAGATCATACAGCCCTTTTTAATCATTCACCTCACTGCCCTTCACCTAACTAACCAGTACCATGCAAAAGGAATCCACAAAATCCACCCGGGACTATTGGGGCAGTTTCTGGTTGTCACCAAACGTGAGCCTTTACTTCTGTGGGGCCAGACCATACTTCCTGATAACGGCTTCCTTCATGGGGAGATACCTCATCCCGATGCCCAGTAGGGTGTCCCACCCCTCCCTAGGGATATGCCTCTGCAGACTATTCCCACCAAACCCCATCAGGGATCTTTTGCATATGCAGGGCAATTTCATAGGCCTCAAACCACTTATCAATGCCGTACCTCACCACAAAGTCAGGTACCAGTTCCTTAGGTGTGTGGACCCTCTTGTTTTCAGAGGACACAGAAGAAACACTCCCACTATCACTGCTAGCCTCTGCCTGCCTGGCCTTGAGGGCCAGCTTCTTAAGGCTCCTCCCATGAGCCAAACTCTCCAAAGCAGTTTATTCCTCTTTGGCCAGTTTATTTTGCTCTGCCTCCATTTTTAATTTGGCAAGCTCCAATTTTAACTTTCTCTCCTCCCTCCTGTACTCCAGCTTCTCTGAGGACAGATCTCTGGATGACACACTGTTCCCTGCCCATGGTGGAATCTCTAATTCTGTTAGGATGCTGCCCCCTTCTCCACAGGCAGCAGTCTAAGACAGACCCTCCTCTGAGTCCTGGTCCAAATCCTCTTCCTCATCCAGCTCCTTCTCCTCCTCGGTGGTCAGAATCAGTGCATGGGCTTCCGAACAGGCCCTCTGCCTTTCACAGCTCCACCTTCCTGGTGGAGCTCTTTACATGAAGCCCAAAATCCTTGCTGAAATCTCTGAGCTGAGCCACAGGGTGCATACCTCTGTCTGGTTGACAGAGGTATGCACCCTGGCCATGCAGGAACCACAATCCTAATCAGGGTAAGTCAGATACACACCTTAAATTAACCTGTGCTCACCCTCTGGTAGCTTTGCATAGAGCAGTGAGGCTTAAGAGGCACTGTGTAAAGTATTTGTGCAACATTTATAAAACACCACACAGAAATAATCCATACCAGGTTAGAAAAGTAGAGCCTATTTTAATGAATACAGCAAGACCACAATGACAAAAAACAATAAGTAGAACCGAAGTTATGAATTTTTAAATATCCAGTAATATAGTGCTTGGAAACATAAAGTGCCAACCGGGGATATCTAGTCACGCTTAACCGGATCAAATCTGAAAGTTCGGCCAACCCCGATAGGGAATGGGTTGGATACAGGGCCCAACCTTGTCCCCCTGAGACAGTACGTTGGATGGAGGGGTGCGTCAACGTTGAAGAACCGATGCAAGGAGCAGAGGAGGCGATTTGTTGGCATTGATCCCTTTGGATGCATGTGATACATCAGTTCTGATCCACGCATTCAGAGATGTGTCTTCGAACACTTCTCGATGAAGGTGATGCGTCATTGAGTTGCACAGCTGAAAATGTGATGTCTTCTTCCTCATTGGTTGCATCGGTTCCGTGGAAGCCTGGATTTTGCAGAAGACAGATAGGAAACCCACTTTTAAGGGCCCAGGACTGGATTGGCACCGCTTGGCAGGGCAGGACTCACAGTTGGCAGAACTCAGAGAAGTCTTTCATATCTCTGAGACTTCAGAACAGGAGGCAAGCCCTTGGAGTTACTTTTGTTCCAGGGATGTAGAGAGGCAGGTCCAGTCCTTCTCACTCCTAGGAAAGGAGGGCAGCAGGCAAGGCACAGTAAAGAAGGAATCCAGCAAAGTCCAGCAGAGCCCAGCAGAGTGACTGTCTTTCAGCAGCACAGCCTGGCAGAATGTCCTCAGGTCCAGAGGTGTACTGACCAGCCGCGGTCGGCAGTAGGAGTTTCTGCAGGGCGGTGACATGGGGAGGGGGAGGGGCAGGGTGGGGGGTAGTAATGTATGGATTACGGTGTTTAACAGGTAAGTAAACATATAAATAAATAAAACAAATGTAGTTGCGCGCACTGCATCGCATTTGGTGAAGACCATGAATTATGTATCTTCCAGGAAACTTGGAGGCTATCTCCCCTTCATAAATCTGGCTACACTACCTTCTTTATCCCAGCTGTCCACTCAGGAAAAGGGCGTCCATCTTGTGGCTTAATTGTGTGGGTCAATATTAATTTAGGGTGGTCAGTCAAGCAGAATCCAGTCATATCACAAGAAATTTTTGGCTCACCATAAAGGGGCCACAAAGAGGTAGCACAATTGAACTGTTTAAAGTCTACATAAGCGGCACAGCTGGGGGTAAAACCTTCCCAACCCTTTTACTTCTTGAGGAATTCCTAATTACCTGCCTAAAGTAGTGGTGGCAGGAGATTTCAACTGTACATTCGAGCCATTGGGCTTGGATGATCTATTGGGGACATCAGACGAGGATTCAAACTGGCGAATCCCATCCCTTGGCTTAACACCCATCAAAAAATGGACCCAGGTGGTGATACAGATCAATGCGATCTTCCTTGAGTTTGGGCTGAGGGCCTTAAATGGTAGAGTTCCATCTGACCTTATAGGAGCTCACACATTTAATAGAACAGGTGCCACATCCTGAATTGACTACATTTTACTTTACGTCCGTTTATGGTCCACAACCGTTGATATGATGGTTGGCTTAACCATGGACAATGACCATAACTCCCTATCTTCCCATCTGGAAAATCGTTGGTCCCACACAGCACACAACATTTCTGCCTGCCCAAAATCCTACACCAAGGATGTGATCCCCTAGAATTGTGGTAGATTTTTGAAATGGCGAAAGATAGTTGGGCAGGACTTAAAAATAAACTCCATTGCGGAGATACTAACTAATCAGACAAGGGCATTGGAGGGTGCTGCTACTGATGCGATAGATGTTTGGAGACAAACTATGATCTATGAAGAAACCATCAGGCAGATTGGGTCCCACTTCCATATCAGGCAACACCATAATCACAATAACCGGAAGAGCAAAGGGCTAAGCTCCTGGTACACGAAGGCTTGTAAAACAAAAAGGAAAGCCCTGTCATCTGCATTGAAAGGGAAAATTCTGCCTGAGATAAGGGTAGCAAGGAAGGAGTATAAGGTCGCTATAAAAGTTGCCAGACGAGATTGGGAAGGAACCTACTGGCAAGCCCTTAAAGATGCCTGTAAGCCAAGTGACTCCATACTCTTTTGAGCCTTCATAAAACAAGGCAAATCCAAGGATGAAGCACTGATTCCCAATCACATCACTGGTTTGGACTGGCATGCCCATTTCTCTAATTTATACACAGGACATGACCTAGGGCCAAAAGATCAGTCTCATGTGCAGGTTGTCTATACATACTCGGGGTGTTCTAATGATTTGTTTACTCATAGAGAAATAGTAGATGCCATTAGTCCTATTGGTCCCGGCAAAGCCGCAGGGCAGGATGGCATTCCGGGAGACCTCTTGCTCTCCGAACCAAGCAATTGGGCACATTGTATACTGCTTTTAATTAATGCAATTGTCAAGGGTGCAGAAGTCCCAGAATCATGGAAAAGGAGCAGAAATAGTTCCCATCTACAAAAAGGGCGACAGAGGACCCTGCCAACTACAGGCCTATAAGCCTGATTGACGTTATTCAGAAGGTGGTTGGCAGAGTCCTCTTACACAGGATTCTCGATTGGATAGACGATGGTAACGTTTTGTCACAGTATCAGGCAGGGTTTAGGAAAAAGACCGGGACCATAGACCAGGTCTTCCGACTATTGTTGCTCATTTGGAAGGTGGTTCAAATCGGTGGGGGCAGTCTTTATATTGCTCGATTTACAAAAGGGGGTGGTGGTGGTGATGAACAGAGTGTCTGAATTGAGCAGACCACTCTTACCCAGTCCAAAGATCAGGGCTTGATCCATCACCGTTATTTATCTCACTGCCCCATCCCAGCTCAGAACCTGGCTGTATGCAAATCAGTCTGTCCCTGGCCCAGTGCATCATGGGAACAGGGCAGACTAAACTACAAAGCCAATTCTTTACCAGAAAGGAGACAAGCTACCGGGGACCGGTTTCTGGCATTTCAGCCTCTTCGGCCCGGCTTGCTTGAATCCTGATGGAGCAGTGAGAAAGGGACTCATGTCTGAGTATACCCTGCCACACCTATAGTGGCCAAAATCGATTTACAAAAGGGGGTGGTGATGAACAGAGTGTCTGAATTGAGCAGACCACTCTTACCCAGTCCAAAGATCAGGGCTTGATCCATCACCGTTATTTATCTCACTGCCCCATCCCAGCTCAGAACCTGGCTGTATGCAAATCAGTCTGTCCCTGGCCCAGTGCATCATGGGAACAGGGCAGACTAAACTACAAAGCCAATTCTTTACCAGAAAGGAGACAAGCTACCGGGGACCGGTTTCTGGCATTTCAGCCTCTTCGGCCCGGCTTGCTTGAATCCTGATGGAGCAGTGAGAAAGGGACTCATGTCTGAGTATACCCTGCCACACCTATAGTGGCCAAAATCGATTTACAAAAGGGGGTGGTGATGAACAGAGTGTTTGAATTGAGCAGACCACTCTTACCCAGTCCAAAGATCAGGGCTTGATCCATCACCGTTATTTATCTCACTGCCCCATCCCAGCTCAGAACCTGGCTGTATGTAAGCGTGGAAGGGTATACTCAGATGTGAGTCCCTTGCTCATTGCACCATCAGGATTCAAGCAAGCCGGGCCGAAGAGGCTGAAATGCCAGAAACCGGTCCCCGGTAGCTTGTTTCCTTCCCAGTGTAAGAATTGACTTTTGTAGTTTGGTTTGCCCTGTTCCCATCATGCACTGGGACAGGAACAGACTAATTTGCATACAGCCAGGTTCTGAAACTGGGATGGTGCAGTGAGCTAAAAAACGGTGTTGGATCTAGCCCTGATCTCTTGACTGGGTGAGAGTATTCTGTTTAATTCAGAGACTCTGTCCCTCACCACCCCTTGTTGTAAATATTTTTGTCCACCCTAAGCGTGGAAGGGTATACTCAGATGTGAGTCCCTTGCTCATTGCACCATCAGGATTCAAGCAAGCCGGGCCGAAGAGGCTGAAATGCCAGAAACCGGTCCCCGGTAGCTTGTTTCCTTCCCAGTGTAAGAATTGGCTTTTGTAGTTTGGTTTGCCCTGTTCCCATCATGCACTGGGACAGGAACAGACTAATTTGCATACAGCCAGGTTCTGAAACTGGGATGGTGCAGTGAGCTAAAAAACGGTGTTGGATCTAGCCCTGATCTCTTGACTGGGTGAGAGTATTCTGTTTAATTCAGAGACTCTGTCCCTCACCACCCCTTGTTGTAAATATTTTTGTCCACCCTAAGCGTGGAAGGGTATACTCAGATGTGAGTCCCTTGCTCATTGCACCATCAGGATTCAAGCAAGCCGGGCCGAAGAGGCTGAAATGCCAGAAACCGGTCCCCGGTAGCTTGTTTCCTTCCCAGTGTAAGAATTGGCTTTTGTAGTTTGGTTTGCCCTGTTCCCATCATGCACTGGGACAGGAACAGACTAATTTGCATACAGCCAGGTTCTGAAACTGGGATGGTGCAGTGAGCTAAAAAACGGTGTTGGATCTAGCCCTGATCTCTTGACTGGGTGAGAGTATTCTGTTTAATTCAGAGACTCTGTCCCTCACCACCCCTTGTTGTAAATATTTTTGTCCACCCTAAGCGTGGAAGGGTATACTCAGATGTGAGTCCCTTGCTCATTGCACCATCAGGATTCAAGCAAGCCGGGCCGAAGAGGCTGAAATGCCAGAAACCGGTCCCCGGTAGCTTGTTTCCTTCCCAGTGTAAGAATTGGCTTTTGTAGTTTGGTTTGCCCTGTTCCCATCATGCACTGGGACAGGAACAGACTAATTTGCATACAGCCAGGTTCTGAAACTGGGATGGTGCAGTGAGCTAAAAAACGGTGTTGGATCTAGCCCTGATCTCTTGACTGGGTGAGAGTATTCTGTTTAATTCAGAGACTCTGTCCCTCACCACCCCTTGTTGTAAATGTCTTTATATTGCTTTCATTAATTTGAAGACTGCGTTCGATTTAGTACCCAGGGGCAAACTATGGGCAGTGTTGGCAGAAATGGGTATCCCACTACAAATCATCAACTTATTGATTCGCCTTCACAAGGACAATTATGCCCGAATCAGATGGGGCTCCCAGGGCCAAGTGACTGATAGAATATCGGTTAACAGGGGGGTACGGCAGGGATGCGTAATGGCACCCACCCTGTTCTCATTGTATATGAATGGGGTGGTTGACTTTCTGAAGAAAGAGCCTGCCGACGCTCCCACCCTAGGGGCCGACAAGATCGCGACCCTCCTGTTCGTCGATAATACGCTACTTATCTCTAAAACACCAGCTGGTCTACAGAAGCTGCTTGATAAATTCCATCTTTTTTGTACAGATCGGGGTCTTAAGATAAATACCACCAAAACCAAACTTATGGCTTTTAACCCCAGTAAGCAGTTCAGAGTTAATCTTAGATTTGAGGGAACGCTATTAGAGGGAGTTAACACATTTGATTATTTGGGCATCAGACTCTCTGACAAGATGGTATGGAGACATCATCTGGATAAAATGTCACTAACCCACAGGTGCGTGGCAGGAGCCATCAGGAAAGCTCATAGTTTATCGATGAGCAAGCCGGTAGCTCCGGCCCTGGCAGCCTTTCAAGGCAAAGCAGTCAGCTCTGCCCTATATGGAGCAGAGCTTTGGGGTTTTGAATGTATGGATGAAATCTCTACCTCAGAACATACATAAGGGAATTAGTGTCCTTGCCTATTAGCACCCCCTTGAGACCACTTTTTCGTGATATGGGCATGCGCCCTTTTGGTGATATAGCTAGGCTTCGGCCTTTCCTCTTCTGGGCACGCATACGGCGGACCCCAGAACTGTCCGGATATGCAGCACCACTCACAGAGGTAATGCTATTAAATTCAGCGCACAGTCAAATGGCTGACAAATCTAAAAAAATTACTCTTCGACTTGGGGTTATCTGACGCTTGGGCAAGTCAGAACCCCACAACCAAGGCTGAACTTAAGTCATTGTATTGGTAGTGGGTGGGAGTCTGGCACTAAGAAATCCCCATGTAGGCAGATTAACTGAAGAGTTCCTATTACATAAACAACATAGCTTTCTTGGACCATACTTGGACTTTATCCAAGTCTCAAGGGACAGAACACTATACATACAGTTTAGGCTAGGGACGCTTCCACTATACTCGTTTACTGCCAAATGGAAATCTTCAAAGCAAACAACACCCTCTTGCCCATGCTGTGCCGCATCCGCAGAAAGTATAGCTCACTTTCTCTTTGCATGTCCAGGATATAAGGAGGCGAGGCCATGTGGCTCAAACCATTATGCAGGAGCCTTGGCACCCCAAGATATTTAGTGGCCCTCCGAAAGCTAAGAACAGATACTACCCCGTTTCTTGTCTGCGGAGTGGCAAAATTCTTGGGACGTGCCTGGTCTGCACGGCAAAAAAACATCCAGAAGGGTCTACAGTGCCAGCTTCGGGTAGACATAGCCTAGGCGCTCTAATTGTGCAATTGTATTTTTACATAGCTGTGTTTTATACTTTTTAACTATTTCAATTTTAATATGTCAAAATGGTTTTTAAGGATGAATTATTTTATGAATTACTAGCAGCCAGTCCAGACGTTGTCCAGGTATGAATTGCTGCCGGCCAGTAGTATATTGTTTTGGAGGATTTCGTTTTGATAGCATTTCTCATCTGTGACAGGCCTGTAACACGCTCCGATTTACAGTCACTGCTGATGTACTTAAGAGTGCGCGTTCAGTAGTGTGTGAACTCGAGTTTCCCTACTTTATTTTTCCTTGCAATATTATATAGCGCAAACTCGACAACATGGCATGAGCACAATTTACATTACAGAAGAACACATTCATTTGTGGTAGGCACGGGGAGACAAAGAGATTTGCCTGGAATCACAGGATGTTGAGCTTATGCCGAGATTCGAACGTAGATCCCCAGCTCTAAAGTTCGCAATTCTAGAACTTGTGGCGGGAGGTGTGTCTAAAAGTGTATGTCGGTTCTGGCCATCAATGAGAGAGACCTGTGCATTTTTCAAATGGGTGGTGAAAAAATATGAGTATGTTGCTGGAGATATGGGCCGCCGTGCCACCAATGTACTTACCGGGGGAGGGTAAACACCGCAACTTTCTTCCCGCATACATTCACTCCACATACTTTCATTACGAAAGTACCATGACTCCGCAATGCCATTATAACGCATGGCATTACATTTTATATGCTTTTACCACGCATACATTTACAACGAAATTCGTTGTAAATGTATGAATGGTAAAAGCATGTTTTTTTTTAAATGTTTGGATGAGGTAAGTATGGGTATAGGGGAATATGTTTTCGGGTACTGAGGTATACGTTTTGGGGTGTTTGGGTATTTTAAGGGTTCAGATATAGTTTTGGGTTATGGGGTACAGGGGTCGTTTTAGGGTTTAGGGATAGGTATGGGTTTTGGGGTACATAGGTATTTTTACGGCTAGGTTTGGGTTTTGGGGTATAGGGGTATTTTTAGGGTTCAGGGGTAGGTTTGGGTTTTGTGGTACAGGGGTAATTTAAGGGTTCAGGGCTAGGTTTGGGTTTTGGGGTACAGGGGTATTTTTAGGGTTCAGGGCAAGGTTTGGGTTTTGGGGTACAGGGGTATTTTAGGGTTCAGGGGTAGGCTTGGGTTTTGGGGTACAGGGTTATTTTTAGGGTTCAGGGCTAGGTTTGGGTTTTGGAGTACAGGAGTATTTTTAGGGTTCAGGATTAGGTTTGGGTTTTTGGATACATGGGTATTTTAAGGGTTCAGTGCTAGGTTTGGGTTTTGGGGTACAGGGGTATTTTAGGGTTCAGGGCTAGGTTTGGGTTTTGCGGTTCAGTGGTATTTTTAGGGTTCGGGCTAGGTTTGGGTTTTGGGGTACAGGGGTATTTTTAGGGTTCAGGCTAGGTTTGGATTTTGGGGTACAGAGGTATTTTTAGGGTTTAGGGATAGGTTTGGGTTTTGGGGTACAGGGTATATTTATAGGGTTAAGGTGGGTTAGTGTTTAAGGATGTTGGGGTATTTTAAGGAGTAAGGGTGGGTTATGATTATGGGGTGCAGGGGTATTTAAAGGGAGCAGGGTGGGATTAGCACATGATATGAGACATGGCATGAAGGGCGGAACATACCACACTCCCCCAGCGTTTGTCACGCCCCCAGCACATGCCCACAGCACAACACAGACACGCCCACAAGGGACTACTTTGCTGGCACGGTTCTTTTAACTTTTAAATGTATATGGTGGGCGTCTGCATAGCCTATGTCCTTCTGCTGCAACTGCCCTTTCCAACGCTGTATTGGGTGTTGTGATTGGTGCTGTGGTTCCTGAGATTACCCGCCTCAAAGGTTTGGGCTCTCTATTATATTAGGATAGATGATTATTGTAATCTTCTCTTAGACATATTAATTGTAGTTTGCTTTTATGATACATGTTTTTATCGAATAAAGCTTTATTGAATTGAATTGATTTAAAAATGGAGGATGGAATGCCATTAGGGCCCGGAGCCCCATTACTGCAAGTAGATTAAATAGCGGTTTCTATGTCCATCAGCGAAAACATCCTCTTTCACTTCCCCATAATCATCAGGCAAATCGAAATAAATGTTATACATTGGGACTCTACTTTCACAGGATAGATTGACATATTATCCTTCTAAGGAGCTGGATCAACATTTGTAGAGGATGGCTTTTTCTTTACATAACAATATGAATTAAAGATTAACTAGATTTTCCTGGAAGCCTTCTCTTTAACACTGTCAGGCATGTACATCAGCTGCTTTTCATCCTTATTTTTCTTTATATCCCAAATCTTTTTCCTGTAAGAGCAGCGGAGATATTTACCTTTAAGTGCTAGGTCTCTATTTCATGTCTACCAGTCTATTGCATCAAGGATTGGTTCAACAATGTCTTTAACTTTCTTAGTTCACAATCTGTCTCCAAGTGACCCTTTATAAGGCGAGTTTTATTTACTAAAATAGATCTGTCTAAGATTTTTGAAGCAGAGACAATTACTTCCATAGTGCAATAAGGCAATTTGGCAATAAATATGGAGGTATCCTCTTTGGCCTTTAAGAAACTTTGTATACTTCTCTGTAATCCTTTTGAAGATTCCTGTGAATGGTCAGAATATCCAGTTTGCCATTTAAGTTTATTTATCTGTTCCATATCTGTCAATTGAAGTAAAATAAATTGTGGTATGTAATACTCAATATCCGAAGTTAACATAATCATTTGGATAAAGTGATCACTTGCTAGGGTGGAAACAATAAAGTAGTCTTTAAAAAGCTTAAAATCTTTAAATCGTCACCCACTTATAGTCCAAAATAGCTGGTCTCTGTGAAGCAATGTGTGTATATCCTGCTGGTCTATTTGATTTAAACAGCCTGTTCTGCGATCACAGACCAATATTCTTTAAATTGTTGTCTAAAATCATCCCCTCTAGGGAAGAGGTGTGGCGCCGCGGCCAGGGCGACTGCCTCTGGAATCTGGGGATCACGGTTAGATCCCCGGTGCCGGCGGCAGATTAGCCCAGCACCATGTGACTCTGGGCAATAGCTTGCTTTATCTTCCCGACGGCGCCTAGAGATCCTTACGGGTGATTGTTGGTGCTTTACAAATGTGGATCATTATTATTATTGTAAGTTTTAAGATCATGAACATTTGCCACAGGAATATTCCAGTATAGATCATCTATATCATGCAATTTTTTGCATAAACTCATCTTTTATTAAGAATGAGTTAAAGCCACCAGAAATAACACACATTGCATTTGGATTTGTGCTCATGATCTCTTCAATATCACTGGTCAGATTTCTTATGGGGACATTTTTCTTATCCCATCTTCCGTTAACATAAATGTTACATATGATCAAGTGCTTCTGGCCAATGTTTAATTTTGCACTGGACCAATTTGGCTGCAAAATTAGAAGATCATTCAAATTGATCAACATTTCGACTACCCCCACCTTACATGAATTATGAATATAAGTGGTGACCCCTCCCTATGGGTGGCCACCACATTTTAAAGGTATTGCAGGGGAAAACTATTCTGTGAATTGATCTAGAAGTAATGATTCTACTTGCATGAGAGATAGATCCCTCAGGCTTTTGGATGCCACGCTGTTAAGCCTGTCTTTTCCTCTGGCTGAGATGGATTGAATCACATAATGATTTAAAGAACGCCATGAGTTCATTTTCACTCTGTTAGTATGGGCAGGTTGTAGTGTTCATTGTCTTGAAAGTGTTAACATGTTGAACATGAACATTCCAGAGGTGTTTTTCTATAGTGAGGACATCTGTACTGACCAATGTTGCACTTTACAAATAAACGAATCAAATCAATCAATGGTCATAACAGCTGTGTTTCAGGGTGGGAAATGATCACCTGGTACATCAAGAAGCAGCCAAGCACTGGGATATATTTGTAATAGGTTTATTAGTGCATTGTTTAAATATTGCTATAGTGCAATCCAAAAAGTATAATGCTCACAGTCTCAAAGTTGGAGTCCTTCTAAAATTGTGCCAACTATCTGTTCCTTTGACTCCTTGGGGTCTGTGCGTGGTCTGATGGAGTGGCCGTCAGTTCCCGGCTCCCTTCCCAATATTTAGTCCAAAAGCCCTCACAGAATCAGCAGGTAAGAAGAGAATAGAGAAATCAATAACAAAAAACAAACCTCAGTAAGCTTAAACCCCTTATAGCCTTTCTAGGGTATGTCTGTCAGTGTTTCCTCTGTCTGCTTCTGTCCATATGCAAACGACCCCTCTAATGCTTCACGTCTTTATGTAAGGACATTTTTTCTCTATTTGGTGAATGGTTTGTTCCTCTTTTGCTCCCCTTTGCAAAGCTTCCATTGCTGTCCCCTCACCCGTAAGTGGTTCTTGTCTCTCTGGGTGTCAGACCCGGTAGTAATGAAGAACTGACATTGAAACTAGTCCCAATCAGGCCATGTATTCATGACCTTAACCATAGTGGCAAAAACACCCACAGACTTTTTCGACAATGAATGTAAATTATGTTTAGGTAATCCATGTCAAGATTTTGGTCTCTGTTTATATTTCATGTTTTAGTTAATATTGCATTCCCTGTGATAGCTATTTCCAGGACTTTGGGCTAGATGCATCAACCAAAAATGCGATCGCAACTGGTGCGAATTACCAATTGCGATCGTAAAGTAAAGAAATGGCATGCATGAAGTGAAATCGCAAGAAAAAGCGAAATCGCAAACGCAAAATTGCGAAATCGCAATAAATTCGCAGAATCAAAGCCAAACTCCGTTTGCGACTCGCAAGTTGCGAGAAACCAATAAATTGCGAATGATATAGCGAAATCGCTACATCCAAATAGCGATTTCGCTATAAAATCGCTTTTCCCCATGCATGTAAAATCGCTATTTGCGATTCTGTCATTATTCGCTATTTTGCAAGAGCAGTTTACAGGGAATCACAATCAG
Source organism: Lissotriton vulgaris (assembly GCF_964263255.1). Taxonomy (NCBI): domain Eukaryota; kingdom Metazoa; phylum Chordata; class Amphibia; order Caudata; family Salamandridae; genus Lissotriton; species Lissotriton vulgaris. The sequence goes on along the minus strand of NC_141696.1, from coordinate 824,247,697 downwards.
GTGGTAAAAAAAAAAAAATCCTACTCACCTGCCTGACATCAGAGGTGTATTTAAACAGACCCATGAGGCCCCAGTGGCCTTCCACAATGGCAGGACTCTACATATTTGCGAGGAGGAGGAGGATACTTGCAGCAGGCCAGGCCAGAAGGAGAATCCAGGATAGAATCTTCCGTCTGCGCATCACATTGTTAGGACAGACAGCTGAGCAAATTTATGATAAGTACAGGATGAATGCTGCAATGATACTGGACTTAATAGATGAATTGGACCCACTATTGCAGCACCAAACACACAGGAGCCAGGCTATACCTACTCATGCCCAGGTGCTATGTAGCCTCCACCTCCTTGCCTCAGGTAGCTTCCAGGACATAGTGGCAGAAGCAGGAGGGGTATCACAGAGCTCCCTTTCGCGGTTCTTCAAATCCTTCCTGGCCGCCATGATGACTATCATCAACAACCACATCACCTTCCCCACCATCCAACAGGAATTGAGCCAAACAAAACAGGATTTCTACCAAGTAGCAAGGTTCCCACACGTGATTGGATGCATTGATTGCACCCACGTAGCCATATGTCCCCCTGCCGTGAATGAGTATATATTCCGCAACCGGAAAGCATATCACTCAATTAATGTTCAAGCAGTGTGCAATGCTGAAAACATCATCACCGACCTAGTCGCACAATACCCAGGAAGCACTCACGATTCATACATCTTCCGCCATAGCGGCTTGCACACACGTCTGCTCAGGGGAGATTTTGGCAATGGACACCTGCTAGGTAAGTGCAATACTATACACATCACTGACTTAGTCATGGCAATGCATACGTGACTCTGACATCTTGCCTGTTACTCTGTAGGTGACAGTGCATACGCGGTGAGGCATTACATCTTGACTCCCTACCTGAACCCAGCCAGCCCACAACAACAGAGGTACAATGCAGCCCACATCAGGACATGTAACGTAATAGAACGGACATTTGGATTGCTCAAGAGTCGCTTTTGCATCCTGCATAAAACTGGAGGAGCTATGCTGTACAAACCGGAAACCTGCTGCAGGATAATTGCGGCATGTGCAATGTTGCACAACATAGCAACAAGGAGAGGCATCCCCATTGGGGAATCTGACAGAGAGGGCAACCAGCCCCCAGCACAACCACGCCGTGCACATCTTGGTAGTTCAGCGGAGGGACAGAGGAAACGTGCAGCCATCACCCAGCATTATTTCTAAGGTATGTAACAATGACACACAACACTCATTTGCATTTGAAGGTCAACTATTTATTCTCACGGCTGGCGGTATGGGGTGTCAATACAACCTGAAATGGTGTCCATTAGCACATTAACTCCATGCACCAATGGACAGAGGAGACACACTAAGGACTTGTCATGCAGTCACTAAGATAGTCTTGTACATGGTTACGTCACCATGAGGTCTAACACCCCTCCTATTTGGTTTACCGTCTCCTCCCTCTCACACCCAAATGTCTTTCTCCTGCTTCAGCATCTGCATTCCTAGATGCTGCGGGAGGTGCCTGTCTACGGCTACTGCTCCTCCTGACAGTGTTGAGTGGCGCAGTAATGCTGCTGAGGCTGGAAGCCTCACTACCCTCTTCCCCTGTAACGTCGCCCTGAACACCAGTGCTAGCCTGCATCAGTTCCACGGCTGTTGTAATTTGCCCCAGTGCCTTGGACACATCCCCACAACAATGGGCCATGTCAATCTGCATTCCCACAGACCGACGTGACAGGTGTGACACGCTAGTGCTGATCTTGTTGTTTGACCTGGCATAGGCCTCCATGCATGTGAGAAACTGGCGATGCCTCTTCCTCTGTGTGGTGTGTGTCTCGTGCATCACACGCGCAACCTCCAGCAGGGCGTTTTTGGATTCCCTGTGAGCCTCCACTATTGCAGTTGTGAGCTCCCTCACACTGTCAGCCATTGCAGTAATGTTACTGTTCATTTTTGTCATCTGCAGGTTGATTGCTCCCATGTGCCTAGCTTGCATGTGCTGAACCCGCACCATCTGTGACTCCACGCCACCCCACTGATTGTGACTTCCTGCTTCCTGTGACATAGTAGGGCTCCTTGGTCTGGGTCGTGATCCTGCCCGGACATGTGCCTGCAGTGTTGGTGTGTGACTGGCTCTTTCACGGCTTGTAGTAGGTGCGGTAGATGTATCCTGTTCTACCTCCATTGGCTGTAGTGGTGCAACTGTGGCCCTGCGTTTTGCTGGTGCCTTGCCTTTGGATGGTGGTGACACAGGTTTTGACACCGCAGTCTCATGATTGGGCTGTGTGCTGTCTCCAACATCACTGTCATCAGTGTTTCCTTCAGCTGCATCTGTGATGTGAAACAGTGCAATGTTATATACATGTGTTTCAATAGTTCTGCAACCTTAATAAAATTATACTTTTATGTTATAACTGTCTCTCATCTGTCACTGTACTGCTTATTGTTAGCATTTGGGCTCACTGTGTTGGATTCTAACTGGCAAATGGGTACTACTGACTACAAGTCCCATGATGCATTGGTCTCCCTATGTTAAATGTGCGCTGGACTATTTTTGCTGTTCTTTTTGCAGGTGAAATCACATTTGGGCACTATCAGTATGTGCTTTGTGCTGTTGATAGTCATGCATCTTACCTTGTGTGCTACAGGCTGCCCCAGATGTGTCCAGGATCGTCACTCCTACCACTGCTTCAGGATCAATTGTGGCCTCAATCATGTCCTCCTGGGGTGTAATGTCTGGGACTGTTGGGCCTCCTCCTCCAGTCCCCTTCGCCTCCTTCAGCCTTTCAGCAACCTTCTCCTTTGCACGACTGCGCAGGTCGTACCAGCGCTTCTTCAGGTCATCGATGCTGCGGTGTGTGACCCCCACAGCATTCACCTTGTCCCTGATCCTGGTCCAGATCCTTCTCTTGTCTGCCTCTGGCACTTTAAGGGAGAGCTTGCCAAATAAATTTTCATGGTTGTTTGCAACCTCCTCAATGAGGATGTCAAGTTCACCCTCACTGAACTTGATTTTGCGCTTCCTGGCCACTGCTCCCTCCTCTGTGGCTGTTTGGGACATGGCTGTCTCCACCAGTTAGCAACCTGCACTTCGTTTTCTTCTGCTCTCACTCCCTGCACTCAGCTTCTGCCTCAGTGTTCCACTGTGCACAGGTGGCAGCATGGGCTGATTAACTTCCTGGTTGTGATGTCATCAGCCTGCTCCCAATGCGAATCTGTAGCTTTTCACGCTCCCGCTTTTTGCGAACTCGCAATTTGCGATCTCGCAATTTGCGATTTCGCAAATTGCGAAATCGCAAATTGCGAGATCGGTATTATTTTACTATTGCGATTATTTTACATAGAATCGCTAAAGTATTTAGCGATTTTTTGCGATTCCTTGTTTTTTCGCATTACACATCATGCATAGCCAATAGCGAGTCCTTATTTGCGATTCCTTAATAATCGCAATTAAGGAATCTCTATTTCTTTGCATGATGCATCTGGCCCCAAGTGCTTTATTTTTCTTTTAGCGAATTACACTTGTACAGAGCATGCTTTGAATAGTCTCCTCCATGTGTTTAATGGCCCATGACTGAGCTCTCTGGAGTTTAAGCTGAAGGCAGTGCAAGTTGCTCACAGTGTCTGTCAGTGGGTCAATAAGGTGTTCAGAATACATGGTCTTCCAATTCAGGCCTCCCTGCAGAGCGTACAAAGTAATGGTCACATATTCCAGTTTCAATTGTGATTCTGTGCATGTGCATATGTGTATGTGTGAGTGAAGGTGTCACACAGTTGTCAAAATATTGGCAAGGCTAAAGTAAAAGAAAATGCAGAGCTCATAGGTGAGTGTGTTTAGGAGGCGGTGAAGTGAAGGCGATGCAAGGAAGTGCAAAGAGGGTGCTGAAGAGGAAAGATGAGATGCATGATATGCAGATAAAGGAGATGATTGTCTAACATAGAGTGAACCTAACAGAGTGACTAAGACACTCTAGATGACTACCCTCTTCCTCAGGCCTCAGTAATGTTTAGTTCAAAATCTCACAATTTCAGTATTGAAACATTTTCAATATTAATTATTTAAAACAAAATCATTGTTTTTACTCCTTTATCTTAAACAGCTAACAACCATTGACAGCCAATAGTCATGGGAGGTCCTAGGTGTGTGTCAGTTGTTGCATTTAATATGCGGATGTAATAACAGAAAGCAAAGCAAGGAACCAAAATACTGGTTAGGTATCACACTATGGGAATCGCAGAAATTTAGTTTACATGTTTAAGCCACACCCTTAATTACATAGGCCACACTTCTTCTATTGACCCACCACTTTTGTCATTCCACTTAAATACCCGCCCTCACGCACTCTGTGTCTCGTCCTTAGACCCACTTGACTTGACCATGACCTGTTCTCTAGCCTTGGCAGGGCCTTGTACTTCTCTGGGAAGGGTTGGAAGCCAGCACTCCTTTCTCCATTCCTCCTCTTCCTCCTTTCTAACTGTGCCCTTCTGGTACCTTCTGCTTGATTGGGTATTTGCTGGTGAGTCCCCGTCTTCCTGCTTGCTTGAGGACGGCCGTGGTGTTGTGTTCTTCATCCTTTTCGTGCTGATGTCTCCAGATCTTCTGAATTTGTTTCCATTCTGATGTCCTCCTTGCGGTCCTTGGCATCCTGCACCAATTTTGATATTTTGTCTTTTGTTTCCATCCTCCCATTCCTAGTTTTTCTTCTCTTTTTACCTTTACTATTACCAGTCCTTCTTCCCCATTTATTTCTACCTGTACTAATCTATATTTCTCATTCCTTGTAAGCTGCACTGATCCCTCAATTTAACCTGTTCTGCAGGTTACCCAATAAGTACTTTCCTACCGCCTCCACACAGGTAGGTAAAATAAAGTAGAGACAATTTGATGAGTAAACCAGCACTGATAAATATCAGGTTGTTTAGAGATTCTGATTGCTACGGCTATCATTTAAAACCTTTACATTTCTGCAGATGATGAAGTAACCATGGCACCTCTCTGGAATAAAAAAAACAAACGTTTAGATGAGTCTGTTCACATAGACTGTTTTAGTAGCCATTACGCAGAAAACAATCTCACTTCCCAAAAGACTTACAAAACTATTAGGTAGAAAATGTTCAGCCTCAACAAACATTTCACTCTAATTGTGCAATGGAGGACAGCTGGCATGTAAACGTTTGAAGCACTCTTCTTGAGTTGAAGGGGATTACTGTGTTGAGGTACAGAACCATTAGTATTGGGCCCAAGAAGATCACCTTTTATAATCTCTGTTGGACTTGGCCCTTTTTGCAGGGTCATCCCTGAACTTTTTGCCTTCCTCCTGTATTTTTTCTGACCTGTTGTTGGCTGTTTCATGACTCTGGGCACTTTACAACTGCCGATCAGTGCTAAAATGCATATGCTCTCACTGTTGTAAATTGATGTATGGATTAGTGACGCCATGATAGGCTGGTTTGGTTTACTTGTCAGACCCTAGTACAGTGCACTGCGTGTGCCCGGAGCTTGAAAATCAAATGCTGCTTGTGGGCTTGCAGCACTGGTTGTGCCATCCACAGAAGCAGCCTGTAAAGTGTGTCTCAGGTCTGCCATTGCAGAGCCTGTGTGCAGTCAGGTACTGCCATGTTGACTGGACAAGTGCACCCACTTGCCAGTCTCTAAACCTTCCCTTTTCTGCATTTGTACTTTCAGGGGAAGGGTGTTTGATGTGTTATCTGGGATCTTGGCCCCTTTATCTTTCTAGTTGGCTGTGTAATCAATGTTTAGTGGCCCATTCTACTTTTCTCAGAGAGGCAACACTTGACTGTAGAATGACAGCATGCTGTCCAGAGCTGTCCTGTCCTAAGAACTAGTGGCAGAAGCAGATGGGACAGAACAGGAATTTAGCCTAAAAGTGAATTTTAACAAAGAACAGAAAAGCCCCTGAAGAGCTTGTGTGCTACAGCAGCTTTTCAATGTGTGCCTGCACCCTCCAACTTGTACCCTCACTGTACCCACCCTCGCCTCTTGTTATCGTGTCATGGAGGTGCACCACAAATCCAGCTGCACAGAGTAATCTGCGTACTAATGATGTTAGTGTCTGCATGAATTACCAATAAAGGACTGTATGAGGCTGTGGGCATAATTGTGTATTGAGATATGATGACAGTTGTTAGACCTGGCACCATTGGCGTGGGTTTTCCTTCCATTTTTGCGGTTGCCTCATGTATTTTGTGCTGATGTTAGATGCTTTGGGCACTGTGCTACTGCTATCCAGTGCCACAGTGCAAGTGCTCCCTGTTGTTATACATTGATGCATTAATCAGTGGATCCATGTTTGGCTACTTGGTTTACTTGTCAGACCCTAGTCTAGTGAACTGAGTGTGCCCAGGGCATGTAAATCCAAATGCTGCTGGTGGGCTTGCAGCACTGGTTGTGCCACCCACGGAAGTAGCCTTGTAAAATGTGTCTAAGGTCTGCCATTGCAGAGCCTGCGTGCAGTCTGGTACTGTCATGCTGGCTGGGCAAGTGCACCCACTTGCCAGTCCCCAAACCTTCCCTTTTCTTCATATCAGTCACCCCTATGGTAGGCCCAAGGGCAGGCTGCATTGTAGGTAAAAGGTAGGACATGCCCTGAAGTGGGTGGCATGTCCTGATAGTGAATTACAGCCATTTTCGTTTTTCACTATTACAAGGCTACCTGTTCCTCATAGGCCAGAAAGGGCAGTTTGATTATAACATCTTATAATCCTAACTGACTCAGGGAACCAGGTAGAAATTTGCCTGAACTCAGAATGATAAAATACATCTTTTAGGGAAGGTGGTTTTAACATTCTGTGTTTGAAAATACCATTTTAGAAAGTAGGTTTTTCCTTGCCCAACTGTCCAAGCCTGCCTCTGCTACGTTGTGTATTCCTTGTCTGGAGTTTGAGTGACAGGGGCTGGGGGATTCCAGGAGACAGGGTGAGTCAGCATAGGGCTCAATAGAGATATCTGCATGTAGATGGGTGAGAGGAGTTGCAGCTGGGACCTGAATAGGGCTGTGCCTGCCTTCCACAATGCTGGCTCCACCTCCTGTGGTGCGTCTGATGTCCCTGGCCCACACTGTCAAAGGAAAGAAGAAGTCTTGTCAACAAAGTGCTCCAGGACTGCACAGAACAAACACAACCACATACTTTTGGTAGATTGTTTTTCCTGGGATTTTCTATTTGTGCCAAGAACTGCCAAGCTTAGCCACCATGAGTAAAGCAGCATCCATCGCATCTGTTGATTTTGATTGGGAAGAGGAGAAACTATAATGCTACAATGTGAAACAGTCGAAGCACTTCTACAGGAGTTTTAAAGTTGATATGACCAGTCATTCCAAGAAGGATGAGTTCCAAAATGTGATTAGGGCCTGGATTGAAGTAAGGAATATCCCTGAGAATGAGGAGGGGGTTAAAAATGCAGATGAGCAGCTCGAAGGGCCATTTGGTCCAGGGGGAGGAGAGTTCCTTTCCCCGTAGGTAGCAGTATTTCTGCCAAGGGCCTGTCCCCAGAACAACTGGAGAACAGGGAGAAGAGTAGGATGCATGAGATCGAGCTGACCAAGCTAAAGTTGAGTAGGCAGTTAGATTTGTAGTTGCAAACTAGGAAATTGGCCCTAGAAGAAAAGAGGATGCAGTTTGAGCAGGAGTTGTGAATGAGGGGCCTTGATTTGGAGCTCGAGAGGCTTGAGGCCATGAGTGTTTCAGCCGAGAAAAAAAGAAATATATGTAGCTCAGGAAGTGAGCTTTGCTGAGTTGGAGGTGGAATCCAGCTCAGATGGTGTCAGCAAAATTGGGTTATCTAGTGCTGAGGGAGCAGTACATACACTCCGAGATGTGGGGCCTGACTTGAAGGAGGGGGTTAACATACACCAGGAGGTTAAAAGACATGAGGTAGCTCCAGTAGTACGCAGTGTCCCTGAGGAGAATGGGAAAACTGACGCAGGGGTTCATGGTCCCAGTGGTGGGCGGGACACTCTACTGACTCTAGATGAGAGGTGCAGGGATCGGGGTTCCCCCATGGTTGAAGTCCTGGTGTGTGAGTGTGGAGATTGCCCCGAAGAGTGTGGGTTGAGTGACAGAGATAGTCAGATATTGTCTTGCAAATGTCCGGAGATTGGTGTGGAGTATTTGTGCCAGGCACTGGAGGGAGAGGTGAAGGATAATTTGGTTAATCCTTGTAGGCGGCTGTGTGATCCAATTATGGGAGAGCATATTGTAAGTCCCTGTTTTCCAGAGCTATTTCAACACCTGTTGGAGAGTGAGTTCTCTGACCCCAGGGAGCTCACATTGGAGGCAGACCTTTTGGTGGATTCCAGAGGGTCTGCAGAGGCATTGGTTAGTGATCCTAAGAGGAGTGGCTCAGGTATCTTCCGGACCTGTGTGGTGGAAGAGGTTCAGAGTAGCCCAGCTAGGTCCCGGTGTAGTGGGAGGTAGGGGCTCACGGCTTGTCTCAGTGGAGACGGAGTGAGTGTGGGGCTGCGTGTTCCAAGATGCCTGAAACCCAGTCTCAGGGCCTGGATGGTATTTAAGGGAACACCAGGTGGGGAGCCTACTCAGTCCTGATGGTTTCGCCCATTAAGGGGGATCCCCTAGTATCTGGTGAACTGGGAGTGTCTGTAAGCAGGCCTTCATCAGTTCTGGTGTCTGGCAGTGCCACTCCTAAGTGGAGGGTGCAGAAGTCCAGATTGAGAGGTGAGAGGGGGAAAGAGTCCCCAGTGGAAGAACCAATGGGTCAGGGGCCAGCCAGAAGGTCACCGTGAATGACCATGGTGACCCCAATTCTGTCCAGGGGGTTCTTTACGCGCTGTCAGATGGACAGGGGTCAAGAGATCTGCGCAAGGCAGACTGTCATACGACACATGAGTTATGTGTCACCCGCGGGGCATATGTGCTCCCAATGAAGTCCTGGTACGATTGACACGTGTTCAATCGCAGGGCTTGGTCCCTGGGTTAAGAAGCCAGGTTCAGGTGTTGTCTGACCTGGAGGGTAGGACAACTGTAAACAGTGTCCTGAACCGTTGGTCTTCTAGGGGTACCGATCCTGATGGGAGAGTGCAGTACTCTGAAAGGGGGTGCAGAGGGAGGGAGTCCTCGCCTCTGACCCAGGTTCAACTGGAGGGTTTAGACCCTAGGTTGGAGGGCCAGGTTCAGGGTGTCCCTCCTGACCTGGAAGCCCAGTTGCAGAATAGAACTCCTGAACTGGTGGGTGAATTGTGCAATACACCTGCTACATGCACCCTGACAATTCTGGAAGGGGGTACCACTCCAAGTGGGAGGGTGCAGAGTCCTGAGGAGGAGGACTGGGTGTGGGAGAGCCCATACCAGTCTCTTGTCCAGCTGCTGGAAACAGGCCCGGGCTGGTGGGTCAGAGTCAGGATGTCATACCTGACCTGACAGGAGGGAGAGTGGACAAAGGGTGCCAAGCACCTGGGGCTACAGCCCCCCGCTCTCTGACGCCACAGAGGTTTGAGAGCCCTGAGAGGCATAAGGCCAGGGTCTCATCACTGACTACTGTCAGTGGGCAATGTGGCTTGCTGGCTATCTGTTGGGACACACCCGTGAGCAGACTAATGTTAGATGCTGCACAGATGGTGTCCACAGGTGAGGAGAAGGGATCCCCATTTGTTAGCTTGGTGGGCCCGGAGTGTATGGACAGAGATATCCAAATGGATTAAGAATGGCGTAGAACTGGAATATGCCTCTGATGGTGCGGGCCAGGGTCCATGTTATAGCGCCCAAAGCAGAGAAGCTCCTGATTGGTCTACCCTGCGTTATGACTGGAAAGGGATTGTGTTGGATTTGGCCCTTTTTGCAGGGCCATCCCTGAACTTTTTGCCTTCATCCCGTATTTTGTCTGACCTGTTGTTGGCAGTTTTATGACTCTGGGCACTTTACCACTGCTGATCAGTGCTAAAGTGCATATGCTCTCCCGATTGTAAACTGATGTATGGATTAGTGACTCCATGATTGTCTGGTTTGGTTTACTTGTCAGACCCTAGTACAGTGCACTGCGTGGGCACAGGGCTTGTAAATCAAATGCTGCTGGTTGGCTTACAGCACTGGTTGTGCCACCCACAGAAGCAGCCTGTAAAGTGTGTCTCAGGTCTGCCATTGCAGAGCCTGTGTGCAGTCTGTTACTGCCATGTTGACTGGGCAAGTGCACCCACCTGCCAGTCCCTAAACCTTCCCTTTTCTGCATATTAGTCACCCTTATGGTAGGCCCAAGGGCAGGGTGCATTTTAGGTAAAAGGTAGGACATGCCCTGATGTGGGTGGCATGTCCAGATAGTGAATTACAGCCATTTCGATTTTCACTATTGCAAGGCTACCTGCTCCCCACAGGCCAGAACGGGCAGTTTGATTATAACATCTTATAATCCTAACTGACTCAGGGAACCAGGTAGAAATTCGAGTTTAGTATGCCTGAACTCAGAATGATAAAATACATATTTTAGTGAAGGTGGTTTTAACATTCTGTGTTCGAAAATACCACTTTTAGAAAGTAGGTATTTTCTTGCCCAACTGTCCAAGCATGCCTCTGCTAGTTTGTGTATTCCTTGTCTGCAGTTAGAGTGGCCGGGGCTGGGGGATTCCAGGAGACAGGGTGAGTCAGAACAGGTTTGAATAGAGCTATCTGCATGTAGATGGGTGGGAGGAGTTGCACCTGGGACCTGAATAGGGCTTTGCCTGCCTTCCACAATGCTGGCTCCACCTCCTGTGGTGCGTCTGATGTCCCTGGCCCACACTGACAAAGGTAAGAAGAAATCTTGTCAACAAAGTGCTCCAAGACTGCACAGAACTGATTTGGACTGGGTAGAGGACCCTCTGCCTTTATAGGACAAAGGATTTGCTAGTATAAATATGCGGACACAGACCTCAGAGAATTAGATCACTTTTGGGAAACAAGAACAACCTTTGCTGAGGAGAGCAATCAGAGAAACTGAGGAGGAGACTAGCCCTAAGCTGAGTGCTGTTTGGGGGTTTGGCCTGCAGTTGTTGCCTGACTGCCAAAGAAAGGAGAAAGGACTTTGTGCTACTTTCAAATCAACTTGTAATGGATCTCCAAGGGCTTGAGATAGAGCTGCCTTATGCTATAGTCTCAGGGACAACAGACTTCACCAACCAGCTCCCCTGCCTTCCCTTGCTGGGAATTGAAGGGCTTGCTGTTGAGCTGGGCCTTCTGAGAGACTGCGTGTCACTGGGAGCTGGAACACTAAGAAGTGTGTCGCCACCGCAGCCGTTGTTGTTGCACCACTAGAGAAGAGTGTCGCCGTCGCAGCATATGCCGTCGCATCACCGGAAAAGCGTGCCGTCACTGCCGCCATCGCATCACCGGAAGCGCCTTGCATCACCTTAGAAGAGTGTCTCCTTCGCAGCAGACGCTGTCAAATCGCCAGAGAAGAGTGTTGCAGTGCCTGTCGCGGCTCAGAAGAATCGTTGAGTCGCCACATGGCCGTCGGGCGGGCACGCATTGTCTCGCATCAAGAAGAAGACGCCATTTTGTTTCATTGCAACAGATCTTCATCGCATCTCAGCGCTGCTGGTCGCATCGCCACCGAAGTGCAGTAAGAAACCGAAGCATCACCTCCCGACGCCGAGAAGAACCGACGCATCCCTTACACAGCAGTAGGGACCCGATGCATCACCATTCTTGCGTGTAAGGAACCGATGCATTACCTTCCCTGCAACACTTTCATTGTATAGCGTTACGCATTCAAAGGAACATTGAACTTAAAGTGTTGCATTTCACATCTAAAGAGAACTAAGCTATTTCTACCATTTTAAAGTACAGTATTGTGGATTTTTGTCGTTTGTGGTCTCGTGTTAAGTCTATATAAAATACTTGTTTTTATACTACAACTTGTGTGGTGTCCATCTGTAGTGTTGTCACTGGGTTACTGTATGTGTTCACAAATGCTTTACACACTGCCTCTGAGATAAGCCTATCTGCTCGTGCCAAGCTACCAAGGGGGTGAGCAGGGGTTATTTTAGGAGTGTACCCCATTAGCCTGACTAGACGCAAGGGTCCCTACTTGGTCAAAGGTACCTACCTTTGCCAACTAGAGACCTCCAAATCTAAAAATCTCTTTAAGGCAAAAATATAAAAATTGGCTGGCAACATATTGTTATCCTCTTTCTTTTCTAGTACTTAAATTAAATGAGTTCACAGACTCTAAAAAGTACATAAGTGCTAGTTTCACTGCCACAATAATTTTTTTGAGAATCTAATTAAACATGATGCAAAGAAAAAGATGTGACAAATGAAAAAAATAAAATATTTGTACTGTGGGAGCCGAACCCCAATCTGAACACCAATATTTTGACACCCCAATTTTTACTCAATTAATTAGGCTCCAAAATCTTCAATAGAGCCAGTGGTTAGAGACTACACTCCTCATCAAAAATATACATTGCAACATAGATTTATTAGAGAATTTTAGAAAATGAGGTACAGAGGGAAATGCATGAAATGCCATGAAGTTTTCATTACAGACACAGAATCATAAAATGTAGTCCTAACTAAACAGGTTTAAGCGAAATTCAAGTCAAACTCGACACAATATCAGCAACAGCAGCCCTAGAGTTGACTGTAAAAGTGAAACCCCCAAAAAGCCAGTGGTTCTAAAGCCCAAGCGTTTTATACAGAAATCACATTTTCTATTAATAGATTCTGCAAATTCAGCATAGTATGATCATTGTTAGGGTTAGCTCTTTCCATTTTCCCCAAACCATATTACTCTTCCACATGATAAATTCTAGGGAAAATTAAAGCTAGATAACGTGAACCCACCCAATTCCTCCGCAGATTAAAATAAGCCATCTATCCACAAACAATCAAAAACGCAAATAAGAAGTTATTCTCCAGTTAAAAGAACTCCACTAACTTCATAGGTTGTATTACATATACTAACACCAAACAAAATCTACTCACTCTCCTTGTATAGAACAACTCCCCACCAAACACATCTCACCTTTTCTTTCATGCTCTATCGTCAACCTCGAATCTGAAAAGGGGGTGGTGATGAACAGAGTGTCTGAATTAAGCAGACCACTCTTACCCAGTCCAAAGATCAGGGCTTGATCCATCACCGTTATTTATCTCACTGCACCATCCCAGCTCAGAACCTGGCTATATGCAAATCAGTCTGTCCCTGGCCCAGTGCATCATGGGAACAGGGCAGACTAAACTACCAAGCCAATTCTTCACCAGAAAGGAGACAAGCTACCGGGGACCGGTTTCTGGCATTTCAGCCGTCTTCGGCCCGGCTCAGCTGTCAACCTCAGCTGTAGACCTGACAACCTAATTTCTTCTTTCTCCTTAATTTAATCCAAAGCAATATTTTGCTCTTCCAAATTTTTCATCACTTTTATACAGCGCTAGCTGGCAAGGATCGGGGTGGCATGGCAAGGGGGTGTGGTGGTGCTCTGGAGGGCCAGATAGGGGGAAGGAAAGTATACACCACTTACCTCTTTGCTGCATCTCTCCACTGGATGTACGTTGTTTCAACGCATGCTTTTAGCACGCATGCTGTAACAACGCGGTTTTTATAACGCATTCTTTTACAACGCATAATACAAAGGGGTGTTGGATTTGGATAGTGAATATTTAAATTTACTATTCCAACACCAGTCCCCGTTGACACTAGGGAAGGTGTTGGATAGTAAATTAAAAGTATTCCCTATCCTTGAACGCCCCCCAGAGTCATGCGTTGTAATAGAATGCGATTTAAAAACTGCGTTGTAATAGCACTGCGTGCTAAAAGTTGCGTCGTAAATGACGTTCCCCCTCTCCACCTCGCCGTGTCACTCCTCCTCCTCCCTCTGCCGGAACAGGAAGCACCCAGGTTTCCAGGCTCCCCTGAGCCAATCACATCGCTGCATGCAGCACTGTGATTGGTCTGAGCGCCGTATTTCGGTGCTGAGACAGGGACTGGGGACCTGGTCATGTTCTCCATCCAGGCCGTATACAGCCTGGGTGTAGAGCATGCAAAGTGTGCATCGATGTTTGGCTGGCCCGAGACGGCCTGCCAAACATTCATGCACACTTCACTGTGCGCCCACTACTCCTCCCCTGCTCAGAGACCAGAGCAGCCCCGCCAAGCTGCTGCAGCAGGAAAAAATAAAATGATAATAAAATTGAGTTATTATCTTGTTATTTTTTCTTTACACTGCTTAGAAGCAGTGGGGCGGACGCTCCTCTGCCTTAGCGGGGGAGCCGCCACTGCCTTTATACCTCTTTCAATATGTTGATTGATAATAAAGTCACACTCTTTACTACTTAATAAACACGAATAAACGTCATCCATATTAGTATCGGTTCTAGTTTGTGCAACCTCTCTCAAACACTTTTCATACTTAATTTCATTATCACGCTCACTAATGAATACATTGTACAATGTCACATTAAAACCAGTAAGACATGGGGAAAGAAACTCCTCATAATTAAAGATAGAAATAAAACGTTACAAGAAAGGAATAAGAAGCTCTTTTTGGATATGAATTGCTACTTCACCAGCTACTGTTGGAAGGACAGTACATATGTACAACTACTAACTTTCATAATTACTATTTATTCTTTAATCCTTTTAGTGTACACATTATCACTACAACTACAAAGGGCCTGATTACGATGGCGGTGAACCCGCCACTGGCGGACAGAAAGCCCGTCTGCCATGGGTCCGACACAGGCAATCGTTACGAATGCCTGTCGAACCTGGCCAGCATACCTAGGATGGTGGTGGTGCCTAGTTGGCACCGTCCACTACATTAGGATGCTGCTCCAAGCCGGCATTTCAATGGCGGTTCAACCGCCATTCAAAGGCTGGCGGAGGTGCACTTTGGGGGCCCGTTGCTGGTGCCCTCTGTGCAGGGGCATGGGAATTGTGCACATAGGTGCCCCGCAACAATTCCCTGCACCAGGTGGCAGGCACCGCATGATGCCTGCCACGTAGTGCAGGGAAATGCACAACATGCAATTTTTGCCATTGTGGCGGATGCTGCAGCCGGAAGCTCCCGCCGGAATGGTAAACATGCATAATGCGACCACCACTTAAGTCCGTCCGCCATCATAATCACCCCTAAATGTTTTTCATGTAAAGGTGTTATTTGCTTAGTTTCTTTATTTCTAAACCTAATTGCCAAACTTACTAATTATAATAAGTGAAACATTTCCTACAGGAGTCAGTTAGCACACCAACAGGCCATCTAATACCAATAATATCAATGTTAATAGCACCATCCCTGCAGTCTTACACATCATCTGCAAGTTCCCATCTTCATGTTAGAGACCTAAAGCAAACATTTTCATAGCAACCTTAACTTCTTCTTTCAATCTATAATAAAAATTATTATTCACTTCTCAGTTTGTATAAAGGGAAATCCTTCAAAACCAGCTTCATTGAAAATTATGAGTCCCTTGTGTTTTTTTCTGGCTTTAATTTCAGTTCCTGGTGCAAAATTTTCCTGTCTGAATACTGTGATTTTCATTAAAATTCTGTATTTCAAAGTCCATTTTTCATCCTTAGAGAGGCCCCTCTTCTAAATCGGTCTCTAGATCTGATCCTCTTTCAAAAACATTATGGCACTTATACGTTTGGAAATATTCATCTTCATCAGAATCTTCTTCTAACTCTGAAGCTAGGCACACCTACTCTGGTGAGGCAGATTTCTGATTGGGAATTCTCTTTCTAACTGATCTCTCAGCAACTGGTTATTCACTCTCATCAGATTCCCAATTCAAATATCTCTTTTGATATTTCTCTGGTACAGTGTTTTCTTCTGCAAGGTCTTTTTCTGGGTATTTCTCCAGTAGCAGTCCTTCGAACACTTTATTTTGCAGGACTGTGGTTCAATCTTGAATTTGCACTTAACTCCGGTTCTCTCTCATTCACTTTTCAAACAGAAAATTTTCTTTTTCCAGTAAGGGACTTTTTAACTCTTATTTTTCAATTGCAACTTGTCACTGTTTTGATGAGACACTTCCTCTTCTTGCTGCCACTCACGCTTTGTGCTTTTGCATTCTAACAGTTTATACTCTGATCACTTTGTAACTAGACCGTTGAAGTTTCATGCTCTTCATCTGAACTGTTGTTCACCTGAAACTGTGCTCTTCAGCTTTTTGTTTGGTGTTCACAAGTTACAGAAAAATCTTCAATCCCCTTCTGGAAACATGCTACAAACCTTAATTTGGCTGTGACCCTGTTCAACAGACTGTGGCCTTGGATCATCTAGTTTTTCCTTGTCCACAGCTTCATCTCCTCTCACTCTCTTTGTGTGAGCAGCATGGATCCATTGAGGCACTCCGCCACTCTTGACTGCAGTATTGGCGGTCAGGATCACCTGGAATGGGCCATTCCAGCTCTCATCTAGTCAGCTTTGAAGACATGTTTGTGAATAAAAACGTAATCACTCACATTCAGACCATGGCAAGGTGTACCCCTATCGTCTTCTGCATTTACCTGATAAGAGACACGGATTATTATCTAGTACGATTATTATCCAGTACGATGTCATCAGTTATAGAAACAAATGTAGCTAAAGGTACATGTGCATGTTTCATAGCTCTCCCCGTGGTCACTTCATGTGGTGATAGACCAGTCTTTCTCTTAGGAGTACTTCTAATTTTACACAAGAGGAAGTGCTTCTGGCCACTTTAATCCTGTTTATTTTTTGAGTGCCATTAGTCCACTTCCCTATACCTGAGGATTGTGGTCTACAATGGAATCTCTGCTTGATTTTAAAAGCTGCACAGATAATATGTAACACCTATTTTTTGAAGTGTGTACCGCAATAAGTCTCAATAGAAGTTGGGAGGCAGAACCTTGGTATCAACTCCCTTAACATTAATTTGGCAACTTTAAGGCTATCTTCTCTCCTAGTGGGAGATACTTGGACCCATTTTGAGTACAGACAAACTACTACCAATATATACTTTAGGCTGTTGCAATGCCGCACCTGAATAAAGACTGCCCATAACCTCGTAAATTGGCTTTTGATTTACCAATGTGAATCATGGGGGTAAGTCTTTTAACTGACAAGCTAAATAGCGATTGCATACATCTTCAGCAACATGTCGAAATCCTGTATTCTCCCAGTATTATTTGAACAACTTAACCAAACTATATCTTCCTGCATGAGTTTGATTATGCAAATATTTACATATGGGGTGCAACAATCAAGCTTGGCAGAATATATTTTTGCTTTGCATTTACATACATATCTCGATAATTCTTTGTATTGTCTAATTTCTCATTTCATTTTCTCATTTTTGGATGACTTTCTTGCTAGTATCTTAACTCACTCAAAGGGGTCTGCATTGTGTCCAAATAAAAACAGTTTATGGAATTTGAGCCTTTTTCACCTGTAAAATGTACATTTTCATTTTCTTGACTAACTGATTTTTCCTGCAAGGCAAAATACTGCACAATCTGATCCGCATATTTGTTTCCGAAGGATACTAAATCCTTGCCAGCCACATTACAACTGCCACTTTCTTTGGTTTTAGAATTGCATTTAAAAAATCCAATATGTACATGCTGTTTTTTATTGGACAACACACAGACATCATGAATCCTCTCAGCATAAATCGTTCATTACATCCAAATACTCCGACAAGCATCAAGTTCTTGTTAAGGCAATCAGTTCTGCTACTTGTGCTGATATCACATCTGGTAAGGAAGATGCCTTTAATGTCTCTGTTATAGAGCACACTGCATAAGCGGTACTCAATTCTACATATTCGTCTCTCAACCAAGAACCAACAAAGAACAACATCAAATCTGACACTTTTAATGCAATTTCTTTTATGTCTGGTCTTAGTTTTGTTCAAAAGTGAAAGGAGGACCCCACGCAGACTTATAGGGGACTGGGGGGAAGATAGTTTTCAAAGAAAAGCAAAGGTATCCCCACAGAATGGACAAAGTGAAGGTGTGTCCAATATTAATGAGTATTCCCTGGGGTGAACCTATTTTCTAAAAGACAGCATGCCATCAATTGGGCGGGAAAGGCAAAGGTACAGGCGTTGTGTTCAACTTCTAAAAATATGCTCAAACTGGACAACAACAAGTTATTCTGAAATACTGCTGTGTTTGATAAATACCAAAATTGAAATTAAAAAAAAGAGATAATCCCACACTATATGTTTGGTAAAACTCTGTTAGAATTTATTCTGATACAAAACATTTTTCATTTCTTCATTATCACAATATTTAAAAACACATGTTATACATTTTATTAAAAATTACATTTAAAAACACAAAGAATCAAACAAGTCGACGCGGCGTTTCGGTATTCTGCTAGTACACCTTCTTCAGGACTGATTCTGAATACATTTAAAAAAACACAGAGTTACCATTCTTTTTTTGGTGCAGATTCAGAGAACATCTCATAGATACCAACATCATATCATTATCTCATGATAGGAATTTAGATCCCTTGTCCTTGATCTATTCTTCCTGGGATACCTTTTTCAAACAAAAGTCCTCTTTTTAAATTTAAACCTCAAACATTGTGCAAATCCAGTTTTTCTGATATGTTATGTACATTTCATCCTTACAACAAACATATTGCTCATTGTTCCTATGCATTTCTACCCTTTTAACAAAACTAGCGAAGTTTACCTTTCCCTTGGATATTATTATCCAATGATGTTGACCCCACGCTTAGAAATATTGAGAACGTATTAATGGTATTCTCATCATGACGCATACCTTGTTCCAGATGGAGTTATTATCTCTACTGGTCCTAGTTTTGTACATAATTCAGTCACTTCAATACAATTGTGCTCGATTTAGCCATTAATTTCATTATCTCCATCCTCACTTTTTTGTGTGAAATCGGTAGCAGCGTCGCTGGATTCAAAACATTGCATCTCCGAATGGAAATATCTGCTCTGATAATGACCTGCTCATATCATGTCAACCTGCTGTTAAGTGTTGCGTTTTTGCTTCTGTCAAAACAATTTCCACAAATGGGCCACTCATTCTCCCTTACCTTCCAATGGAAAGACGTCTCCCACTCGGTCCGCAAAATGGAAGAGGCAGGCCCATTACACCACAAGAGATTAAAGTTGCCATGAAGGGCCTCCCATGTAATAAGACCCCCGGTATAGATGGGCTCCCCATTGAATTTTATACAACGTATGCCGAAATATTAGTACCCCAACTAATGGCACTATTTCAAGAAGCTTGGGATAAGGGTTCCTTGCATCTCACCACTGCACAGGCACTGGTGATTTCGCTACCGATCCCGGCAGAGATCATGCGGATATGGCTAACTACCTCCCTCTTTCGTTATTATCCACTGAGTATAACATTTTAAGTAAAGTGCTAGCCAACAGGCTACTGCCATACCTGTCATGGTGATCCACATAGAACACACTGGGTACCTGCCGGCACGGAGCACATCACTAAATATTAGAAAAATACATTATCTAATGACGAAAGCGCCAAAGTGGTTTCCACATGCAGGCTGTCTCTCCTTGGATCTTAGGCAGGCATTTGATTCCTTAAGCTGGGCATACATGTTTCAGGTGTTACTGAAATGTGAATTCCGAAAGGGTATGTAGATTGGCTGCGGCTACTGAAAGAAGCTCGACAGCGCCAGGACACCTGCCCGGTAACAGTGCGCTTAATAAATGGTAAAAATAAATAAATAAAATAAAGACAGCGCGCACCAGAACGGGCGGACACATATCGGATGAGTATAGGATGCATAAGGGAACCAGGCAGGGCTGTCCGCTATCGCCGCTCATATTTATTTTAGCATTAGAACCAATAGCAAAAAAGATGAGACAGGATTTTCTAGGATGGGGAATACCGATAGGGACCATGACGCACCTCTTTTCGGCATGCGTGGATGATATCATTGTATATGTCAGAGATCTCCGATTGCCTCTAACCCCAATATCTGATTTGTATAAACAATTTGAGGGGCTGTCGGGGTCTGGCTTTAAACACTGCAAAATCCCATGCATTTTCCTTCACGGAACATGCAGATGAAGTGGAAATTGACTTCGGTGATGCAAAGCTTCAGATAGCTCAGACCACATTTAAGTATTTGGGTATCCAGATTTACAGGACAAATGTAGACATGTTGGATGGCAATCTTAATAGAGCGATTAGAGCCCTAAACTCTAGTGTTGCATTCTGGACTGCACTGCCATTGTCTGTAATGGGAAGAGTAGCGATTGCAAAAATTGTGATATTGCCCTGTTTACTGTATTATTTTACTAATCTGCCAATACTGGTGCCGCAAGCCACTTTCAATTTGCTAAACACTATATTAATAGATCTGATATCGGGGAAGGGTAGGCGGTGTATCAGCTTAAAAAAAATGCAAGGGAGTACCGTTGCTGGAGGACTGGGAGTTCCAGACATCCGCGCCTATTATTGTGCTTGCCAAATGCAGTGGTTGCCATATTGTGTGGCGGGTCGTAATCTGCAGGAAATAGGATATACGATGGAGGATATAGATAATGGAGGTCTGCATGCTTTGTTATCACCTGGACATAAAATGCAGAGAGACCTACCTCCCCTATCAGATACTGTGCTTAAATGCTGGAAAGCGGCACTACGATACATGAATACACCTACGGCATATACCAGTAATATTCCACTGTTGAGAATCCCCTTGGCAAGCGGTATACTCACAAATCGCAGACTAGCACCATGGGTGGAAGCGGGTGTCAGCACGGTAGGAGATCTATTCAATAATGAGACCCTACTGGACCATGATACCTTCATGCAAGAAACAGGTGCCCCGGCTCACCTGTACTTAATGCATGCCGCACTGTTTCAGTATGTGAAGAAACACTGGGCACCGCAGAAGAGGGAGCCTCCCAGCAATGAGGTAATGAAGATGGTGCATTATATGGGGAGAGGTAGACACCTGATTTGTTGGCTATACACTGGTATAGGCGCCCACACAAGGGTCCCCTTGGAAACTTTAAAAAAATGCCTGGGTCGGGGATATAGGTAGAAACATTACAGACAAGGAATGGACAGCCATAATAGAGCATCCCAGAAAGGTATCGAGAAACTCCAAATTCAAATTTACTGCCATGATACTGCATCGTGCTTACTTGTCCCCGAGTAGATTGGATAAGATGTTCCCACAAACACAACATGTCTGCCTGCAATGTAAGAAGGAAGGGGCAGATCTGATACACATGGTATGGGCGTGCCCGGTCATAAAGGGGTACCGGAATACGGTTAGGACAATAACCAGGGCAGTAGCAAAACACGAGATACACGATACTGTGGAAGAATGTATTTTGGGGCTGCACAAACAGGTATCTAAACACAAGGTACAATACGTTTCATAGACCTAGTGTTAATATTAGCTATCAGAACCCTCACTATGTGTTGGAAATCGAACAAGCCCCCCAACATATCGCATTGGTGTACAGAAATGATACGATGGAGCAGTGCAGAAGGTGCACTATTGCACAGGGAAGAAATAAGAGGGTTACGCAAAATACCGATATCTCTGGACTGGGAAGTTATGCTGGTAGAATTGAAGGCAGCCGATATAGAACAGACTGATAAAAGAGCTTTCCAGATATGGTCAAATACGTCGCCCGTACCTTGTAGTTGTATTTACGTGTAATAAAGGTGAAATTGTGTATATACCTATATGTGATACAACTTGAAAAAGTTGATGATGGTTCTACCGATGTGTAACAGATAGAATACTGCAGTCTGAAAGTTCGGGGTGGGGGAGTTAAAAGGGGTTAGCTAGAAACAGTGAATTTATAATGCATCATAAACCGGAAAGCACATGGCATAAAATACGTACTATGTTTTGTATATATGGAGGATTACCGTAAATGTTAATATGTCAATACTGTAATTACAAACGTAGTAGACCAGATGTTGTAAATACCAAAAATGAACAATACAGCACTGTGCTAATATGTCATAAGTTGTATGATCCAAAGCATAAAAAGCTAATAAAATATGTTTCCAAAATAAAAGATGGAAGAGGCAACTTCAATTCTGCACTTGGAGGAGCGCGCAGGTAGCAAAGCGACGGCGCCAAAAGATAACAGACCAACCTCTATCAAGAGATACAGGTAATGTACCCGGAAGGCCACTAAGAAATCCGTGCACATACCCAGACAGTGAGCCACAGGGAACAGTTGATCTTCCTTCATCAGTTACAATCCCAGGCTAAAGTTACACATTGCCTTGGCAACCCAGATGGAAACACCCTGAGAAAAGTAAGTTTGCATCAACTTTCTGCTCTCTGGCAAGCCCGCCACAGGCCCCTAACTGGATCCTTATGGTTTACATATGTTTTTATTATTTTTAGCAACAAGGTACAATAGCCGTCCCACCTACATTTTATGGCCGGTGGGGTAACTGGCTCATTAAAGGGGCCTGAATAGACTGAGCATTATAACTGCTGCAGTGGATCGTAACGGAGCCTCAACCGTCTAGATATGCAGGATGACCCTCTACAGTGAGAACTGTCTCAATATGTACAGACGACTGCCTACAGTCTATTCTGCTGTTCAGTACTTTGTTCCTGTTGTCTGTTTGCCCTCCTTTTCCTGTTCTTCCTCACCTGCTGACACTGCAGACCAAGAGCAGGAGCATGGTATTGGCACTGCCACTTGCTGCCCCATATCTGTACACTCCTACACCCCGAGTACACACTGCAAGATCTTCACTCACAATTACCATGCTTAATAGTTTTACCCTAAACATCTGTGGTCTTAATGGCCTCGCAAAGAGACTGGCAACACTGTCAATGCTCCAGGACGCTGGTGCGGACATATGCCTCCTCCAGAAGACTCATCTCCTCAAAAAAGATTGCCCACACCTTAGGTTCAAATCATTCGCTCGCTAATATCACTCCTCTTGCCCTAAAAAATCTGCTGGTGTAGCAATCTTACTGGCCAACAAATTTCTCGGCCGGGTCCTACACACAGCCTCTGAGACCTCAGTGTGACTTCTGGCCATACAAATTCAGCTGGCGGGCTTCACTCTTGTCATTGCGTTGCTATACACCCCTAACAAACAAACAGAAACATTCATGTGGCACGCACACGCACTGGTAGTATCATCATCACCTACACACCTTTTGATAGGGGCGACTGCAACTTGGTTCTTCATCCTACCCTGAATTGATCAGACCAAAGGGCAGGACAGACAGGTGCTTTCTCTGCCGAAGGACTGTGGTGGCTCTCCTAGATGGGCCCTGTTCACCTCTCTAGTAACCTACATGAGGCCGCAAAGCCATTACTCTAATTTCATTTCCTTTACTTTATCCCAAAGAAACAGACGAAAATGCATCAAATTACTTCCCTGAATGCACAAGGCTAAACTTCATAACCAATCATGTACTAGGCTAACCACTAACCTTGGTTTCAGGAAGTACAGTGCTACTTACTATAAAGCGCATTAATGTCTCGTAAGTGGTAGTTAGCTCGATATAAATGCACTTGCAACACAATACAATTATTATATCAAGAAACTGTATTAATTACCAGCTGTCTTATTGCGCTACCAGGAATATGAGATGAGTAGGTGATAACTCACACCTGACTCTTGGAACAGTGCCCCTTTTTTGATATACGTGACTTGTTGGAGCATGGACACTGGACCTGAATAGGCTCCTGGTCCCCCCTTTTTCCTTTTTTGACCTACCAGGAATAGGCCTCAAAGAGTCCCACATTGCAGAGGGACACTGCAAATACGGGTCTTTTCAGGAGTCCACTGTGACAAAACAGCGACAAAATACATTTGCATGTGGCTCCATTTGCATTAAGTGAATGATAAGAAAAGTTAAGTAGTGCTTAGTATGCAGCTATCCTTCTCAAAATATGTCCTTTGGTTAGAATGAATCTACCTTAGTTTGTCCAATTGTATGCTCATTAGAATAAATGTACATTTGTTTAGGCTCAGTTCCTATCTGCCAGATAGTTAACGAAGTGCACTTCCTAACAGTTTCTTTATCCAGTGCAATATCACATACGCTGGATAATGACCATATCTACTAAAGTTGCTTTCTTAATGCCTTTGTAGAGTACTATGCTATATATATATGCATATTCACTGAAAAAACCATAGGTTTCACACCAGTTATAGTTAGCTGGAAATTTTACTGACATAAAACCATTGAAATTCCCACGTTATAGTTAGTTGGACTCACTATAACTTGCGCGCCGGCAATGCACTGCTGATGACGTCACATATTACATCACTCATGACATGGTCAGTGACATCACTCATGACATCACTGATGACATCATCCAGGGAATGTTTGTCTTTCTGAAAAATAAATATATTTTATATTTTAGTTTCTATTTTTGAATATGTGTTTCAAGGGTTACATTACACTGAAAGGAGGTCTGTCACTCGGTCACAAGGATGGTGTCACTGTTTTTTTATTATTTTTTGTTGTTTTATATTTCTTAGTATCAGTATAAGTGTCTGTATGGTTTGGTGGGGGTATTACTTAGCAGATAGATGCATCAATGACTGACTCTCTGTTTGTATGTGTTTTGAAGACAGCATATGTGCAGGGCTGTATGGGTGGATGAGTGTGTATATGTGTGTTAGTGAGTGAATGACTGTCTCACTAGTGTCTTTATCAGTAACTACATATGTTTTAATCTAGTATATGTGAGTATTGATGTATATAAGTGAGTATATGTGAGAGTGAGAGATTGTAAGAGTTCCTGTTTAAATAAGTATGTGTTTCTATAAGTGATTGTTTAAGAGAGTAAGTATGTGTAAGTTTCCTTAGAAGTAAGGTGGTAGTGTGTATATAGCTGTATACGCAAATAAATGGATGTTCAATAGTTTATTTGCATGTGTCTGTATGTGTGTGAGTAACTTTTGGTTGACTGTCGGTGTGTAACAGGATGTATATGTGTATCACTACATATGATGAGTGAGTATATGTATGAGTGACTATATAGAACTGTTGGTGAATGAGTGGATGTGTATATAGAGGGTGGAATTACTGAATTGGTTGTTGTAACTGGTATGGGTATGTCCTTTTTTTTTAGGCGGTCGGTCCCAATTCCCGGAAAATGATGGACGGACTTAAGTCCGTCCGCCATCGTAATCACCCCTAAATGTTTTTAAGTAAAGGTGTTATTTGCTTAGTTTCTTTATTTCTAAACCTAATTGCCAATTTACTAATTATAATAAGTGAAACATTTCCTACAGGAGTCAGTTAGCACACCAACACCTAATACCAATAATATCAATGTTAATAGCACCATCCCTGCAGTCTTACACATCATCTGCAAGTTCCATTGTTCATGTTAGAGACCTAAAGCAAACATTTTCATAGCAACATTAACTTCTTATTTCAATCTATAATAAAAATTATTATTCACTTCTCAGTTTTTATAAAGGGAAAACATTCAAAACCAGCTTCATTCAAAATTATGAGTCCCTTGTGTTTTTTTCTGGCTTTAATTTTCAGTTATTTCAGTTTCTGGTGCAAAATGTTCCTGTCTGAATACTGTGATTTTCATTAAAATTCTGTATTTCAAAGTCCCTTTTTCATCCTTAGAGAGGCTCCTCTTCTAAATCGGTCTCTAGATCTGACCCTCTTTCAAAAACATTATGGCACTTATTTGTTTGGAAATATTCATCTTCATCAGAATCTTCTTCTAACTCTGAAGCTAGGCACACCTACTCTGGTGAGGCAGAATTCTGATTGGGAATTCTCTTTCTAACTGATCGCTCAGCAACTGGTGATTTACTCTCTTCAGATTCCCAATTCAAATATATCTTTTGATCTTTCTCTGGTACAGTGTTTTCTTACGGGGATTTCTCCAGTAGCAGTCCTTCGAACACTTTATTTTGCAGTACTGTGGTTCGATCTTGAATTTGCACTTAACTCCGGTTCTCTCTCATTCACTTTTCAAACATAAAATTTTCTTTTTCCAGAAAGGGAATTTTTAACTCTTATTTTTCAAATGCAACTTGTCACTGTTTTGATCTGACACTTCCTCTTCTTGCTGCCACTCACGCTTTGTGCTTTTGCATTCTAACAGTTCTATGCTCTGATCACTTTGTAACTAGACCGTTGAAGTTTCATGCTCTTCATCTGAACTGTTGTTCACCTGAAACTGTGCTCTTCAGCTATTTGTTTGGTTTTCACAAGTTACAGAAAAATCTTCAATCCCCCCCTGGAAACATGCTGCAAACCTTAATTTGGCTGTGACCCTGTTCAACAGACTGTGTACTAGGATCATCCAGTTTTTCCTTGTCCACTGCTTCATCTCCTCTCACTCTCTTTGTGTGAGCAGCATGGATCCATTGAGGCACTCCGCCACTCTTGACTGCGATACTGGCGGTCAGGATCACCTGGAATGGACCATTCCAGCTCTCATCTAGGCAGCTCTGAGGACATGTTTGTGAATAAAAACGTAATCACTCACATTCAGACCATGGCAAGTTGTACCCCTATCGTCTTCTGCATTCACCTGATAAGAGACATGGATTATTATCCAGTACGATTATTATCCAGTACGATGTCATCAGTTATAGAAACACATGTAGCTAAAAGGTACATGTGCATGTCTCATAGCTCTCCCCGTGGTCACTTCATGTGGTGATAGACCAGACTTTCTCTTAGGAGTGCTTCTAATTTTAAACAAGAGGAAGTGCTTCTGGCCACTTTAATTCTGTTTATTTTTTGAGTCCCATTAGTTCACTTCCCTATACCCGAGGATTGTGGTCTACAGTGGAATCTCTGCTTGATTTTAAAAGCTGCACAGATAATATGTAACACTTATTTTTTGAAGTGTGTACCGCGATAAGTCTCAATAGAAGTTGGGAGGCAGAACCTTGGTATCAACTCCCTTAACATTAATTTGGCATCTCTAAGGCTATCTTCTCCCCTAGAGAGAGATACTTGGACCCATTTTGAGTACAGACAAACTACTACCAATATATACTTTAGGCTGTTGCAATGCCGCACCTCAATAAAGACTGCCCATAACCTCGTAAATTGGCTTTTGATTTGCCAATGTGAATCATGAGGGTAAGTCTTTTAACTGACAAGCTAAATAGCGATTGCATCCATCTTCAGCAACATGTCGAAATCCTGTATTCTCCCAGTATTATTTGAACAACTTAACCAAACTATATCTTCCTGCATGAGTTTGATTATGCAAATATTTACATATGGGTTGCAACAATCAAGCTTGGCAGAATATATTTTTGCTTTGCATTTACATACATATCTCAATAATTCTTTGTATTGTCTAATTTCTCATTTCATTTTCTCATTTTTGGATGACTTTCTTGCTAGTGTATTAACTCACTCAAAGGGGTCTGCATTGTGTCCAAATAAAAACAGTTTATCGAATTTGAACCTTTTTCACCTGTAAAATGTACATTTTCATTTTCTTGACTAACTGATTCTTCCTGCAAGGCAAAATACTGCACAATCTGATCCGCATATTTGTTTCCGAAGGTAACAAAATCCTCCCAGCCCCATTACAGCTGCCACTTTCTTTGGTTCTTGAATTGCATTTAAAAAAATCCAATATGTACATGCTGTTTTTTATTGGACAACACAAAGACATCATGAATCCTTTCAGCATAAATAGTTACATCCAAATACTCTGACAAGCATCAAGTTCTTGTTAAGGCAATCAATTCTGCTACTTGTGCTGATATCACATCTGGTAAAGAAGATGCCTTTAATGTCTCTGTTATAGAGCACACTGCATAAGCGGTACTCAATCCTACATATTCGTCTCTTAGCCAAGAACCAACAAAGAACAACATCAAATCTGACATTTTTAATGCAATTTCTTTTATGTCTGTTCTTGGTTTTGTACATAATTCAGTCACTTCAATACACTTGTGGTCTATTTAGCCATTAATTTCATTATCTCCGTCCTCACTTTTGTCTGAAATCGGCAGCAGCTTCGCTGGATTCAAAACATTGCATCTCCAAATGGAAATATCTGCTCTGATAATGACCTGCTCATATCATGTCAACCTGCTGTTAAGTGTTGCGTTGTTGCTTCTGTCAAAACAATTTCCACAAATGGGCCACTCATTCTCCCTTACCTTCTAAAGTAAAGACGTATCCCACTCGGTCCGCAAGATGGAAGAGGCAGGCTCATTACACCGCAAGAGATTAAAGTTACCATGAAGGGCCTCCCATGTAATAAGACCCCCGGTATAGATGGGCTCCCCATTGAATTTTATACAACGTATGCAGAAATATTAGTACCCCAACTAATGGCACTATTTCAAGAAGCTTGGGATAAGGGTTCCTTGCATCTCACCACTACGCAGGCACTGGTGATTTCGCTACCGAAACCGGCAGGGATCATGCTGATATGGCTAACTACCGCCCTCTGTCGTTATTATCCACTGAGTATAACATTTTAAGCGAAGTGCTGGCCAACAGGCTGCTGCCATACCTGTCACGGTTGATCCACATAGAACAGACTGGGTTCCTACACGGAGCACATCACTAAATATTAGAAAAATACATTATCTAATGACGGAAGCGCCAAAGCGGTTTCCACAAGCAGGCTGTCTCTCCTTGGATCTTAGGCAGGCATTTGATTCCATAAGCTGGGCATACATGTTTCAGGTGTTAGTGAAATGTGGAATTCCGAAAGGGTATGTAGATTGGCTGCGCCTACTGTATGAAGCCCCGACAGCGCACCAGAACGGGCGGACACATATCGGATGTGTATAGGATACATAAGGGAACCAGGCAGGGCTGTCCGTTATCGCCGCTCATATTTATTCTAGCATTAGAACCAATAGCAATAAAGATGAGACACGATTTTCTAGGATGGGGAATACCGATAGTGACCATGACGCACCTCTTTTCGGCATGCTTGGATGATATCATTGTATATGTCAGAGATCTCAGATTGCCTCTAACCCCAATATGCGATTTGTATAAACAATTTGAGGGGCTGTCGGGTCTGGCTTTAAACACTGCAAAATCCCATGCATTTTTCTTCACGGAACATGCAGATGAAGTGGAAATTGACTTCAGTGATGCAAAGCTTCAGATAGCTCAGACCACATTTAAGTATTTGGGTATCCAGATTTACAGGACAAATGCGAACATGTTGGATGCCAATCTTAATAGAGCGATTAGAGCCCTAAAATCTAGTGTTGCATTCTGGACTGCACTGCCATTGTCTGTAATGGGAAGGGTAGCGATTGCAAAAATGGTGGTATTGCCCTGTTTACTGTATTATTTTACTAATCTGCCAATACTGGTATCGCAAGCCACTTTCAATTTGCTGAACACTATATTAATAGATCTGAAATGGGGGACGGGTAGGCGGCATATCAGCTTAAAAAAACTGCAAGTGAGTACCCGTGCTGGAGGACTGGGAGTTCCGTACATCCGCGCCTTTTATTATGCTTGCCGTCTGCAGTGGTTGTCATATTGGGTGGCGGGTCGTAATCTGCAGGAAATAGGATATACGATGGAGGATATAGATAATGGAGGTCTGCATGCTTTGTTATTAACTGGACATAAAATGCTGCGAGACCTACCTCCCCTATCAGATACTGTGCTTAAATGCTGGAAAGCGGCACTGCGATACATTAATACACCTATGGCATATACCAGTAATATTCCACTGTTGAGAATCCGCTTGGCAAGCGGTATACTCACAAATCGCAGACTAGCACCGTGGGTGGAAGCGGGTGTCAGCACGGTAGGAGATCTATTCAATAATGAGACGCTACTGGACCATGATACCTTCGTACATGAAACAGGTGCCCCGGCTCACCTGTACTTAATGCATGCCGCACTGTTTCAGTATGTGAAAAAACACTGGGCACCGCAGAGGAGGGAGCCCACCCAGCAATGAGCTAATGAAGATGGTGCATTATATGGGGAGAGGTAGACACCTGATTTGTTGGCTGTACACTGGTATAAGCGCCCACACAAGGGTCCCCTTGGAAACTTTAAAAAATGCCTGGGCCGGGGATATAGGTAGGAACATTACAGACAAGGAATGGACGGCCATAATAGAGCATCCCAGAAAGGTATCGAGAAACTCCAAATTCAAATTTACTGCCATGATACTTCATCGTTCTTACTTGTCACCGAGTAGATTGGATAAGATGTTCCCACAAACACAACATGTCTGCCTGCAATGTAAGAAGGAAGGGGCAGATCTGATACACATGGTATGGGCGTGCCCGGTCATAAAGGGGTACTGGAATACGGTTAGGAGAATAACCGGGGCAGTAGCAAAACACGAGATACACGATACTGTGGAAGAATGCATTTTGGGGCTGCACAAACAGGTATCTAAACACAAAGTACAATACCGTTTCATAGACCTAGTGTTAATATTAGTTATCAGAACCCTCACTATGCGTTGGAAATCGAACAAGCCCCCCAACATATCGCATTGGTGTACAGAAATGATGCGATGGAGCAGTGCAGAAGATGGACTATTGCGAAGGGAGGAAATAAGAGGGTTACGCAAAATACCGATATCGCTGGACTGGGAAGTTATGCTGGTAGAATTGAAGGCAGCCCCTTTTGTATCGCCGATATAGAACAGACTGATAAAAGAGCTTTCCAGATATGGTCAAATACGTCGCCTGTACCTTCTAGTTGTATTTACGTGTAATAAAGGTGAAATTGTATATATACCTATATGTGATAAAACTGTGAAAATGTTGATGATGGTTCTACCGATGTGTAACAGATAGAATACTGCAGTCTGAAAGTTCGGGGTGGGGGAGTTAAAAGGGGTTAGCTAGAAACTGTGAATTTATAATGCATCATAAACCGGAAAGCACATGGCATAAAATACGTACTATGTTTTGTATATATGGAGGATTACTGTAAATGTTAATATGTCAATACTGTAATTACAAACGTAGTAGACCAGATGTTGTAAATACCAAAAATGAACAATACAGCACTGTGCTAATATGTCATAAGTTGTGTGATCCAAAGCATAAAAAGCTAATAAAATATGTTTCCAAAATAAAAGATGGAAGAGGCAAACTCAATTCTGCACTTAGAGGAGCACGCAGGTAGCAAAGCGACGGCGCCAAAAGATAACAAACCAACCTCTATCAAGAGATACAGGTAATGTACCCGGAAGGCCACTAAGAAATCCGTGCACATACCCAGACAGTGAGCCACAGGGAACAGTTGATCTTCCTTCACAAGTTACAATCCCAGGCTAAAGTTACACATTGCCTTGGCAACCCAGATGGAAACACCCTGAGAAAAGTAAGTTTGCATCAACTTTCTGCTCTCTGGCAAGCCCGCCACAGGCCCCTAACTGGATCCTTATGGTTTACATATTTTTTGATTATCTTTAGCAACAAGGTACAATAGCCGTCCCACCTACATTTAATGGCCGGTGGGGTAACTGGCTCCTTAAATGGGCCTGAATAGACTGATCATTATACTCGCTGCAGTGGGTCGTAGCGGAGCCTCAACCGTCTTGATATGCAGGATTACCCTCTACAGTGAGAACTGTCTCAATATGTACACACTACTGCCTACAGTCTATTCTGCTGTTCAGTACTTTGTTCCTGTTGTCTGTTTGCCCTCCTTTTCCTGTTCTTCATCACCTGCTGACACTGCAGACCAAGAGCAGGAGCATGGTATTGGCACTGCCACTTGCTGCCCCATATCTGGACACTCCTACACCCTGAGTACACACTGCAAGATCTTCACTCACGATTACCATGCTTAATAGCTTTAGCCTAAACATCTGTGGTCTTAATGTCCCCGCTAAGAGACTGGCAACACTGACAATGCTCCAGGACGCTGGTGCGGACATATGCCTCCTCCAGAAGACTCATCTCCTCAAAAAAGATTGCCCACACCTTAGGTTCAAATCATTCACTCACTAATATCACTCATCTTGCCCTAAAAAATCTGCTGGTGTAGCAATCTTACTGGCCAACAAATTTCTGGGCCGGGTCCTACACACAACCTCTGAGATCTCAGTGTGACTTCTGGTCATACAAATTCAGCTGGCGGGCTTCACTCTCGTCATTGCGTCGATATACACCCCCAACGAACAAACAGAAACATTCATGTGGCATGCACTCGCACTGGTAGTATCATCATCACCTACACACCTTTTGATAGGGGCGACTGCAACTTGGTTCTTCATCCTACCCTGAATTGATCAGACCAAAGAGCAGGACAGACAGGTGCTTTCTCTGCCGAGGGACTGTGGTGGCTCTCCTAGATGGGCCCTGTTCATCTCTCTAGTAACCTACATGAGGCCGCGAAGCCATTACTCTAATTTCATTTCCTTTAATTTATCTCAAAGAAACAGACGAAAATGCATCAAATTACTTCCCTGAATGCACAAGGCTAAACTTCATAACCAATCATGTACCAGGCTAACCACTAACCTTGGTTTCCGGAAGTACAGTGCTACTTACTGTAAATCGCATTAATGTCTCGTAAGTGGTAGTTAGCTCGATATAAATGCACTTGCAACACAATACAATGCAATTATTATATCAAGAAACTGTGTTAATTACCAGCTGTCTTATTGCGCTACCAGGAATATGAGATGAGTAGGTGATAACTCACACCTGACTCTTGGACCAGTGCCCCTTTTTTGATATACGTGACTTGTTGGAGCACGGACACTGGACCTGAATAGGCTCCTGGTCCCCCCTTTTTCCTTTTTTGACCTGCCAGGAATAGGCCTCAAAGAGTCGAACATTGCAGAGGGACACTGCAAATACGGGTCTTTTCAGGAGTCCACTGTGACAAAACAGCGACAAAATACATTTGCATGTGGCTCCATTTGCATTAAGTGAATGATAAGTAAAGTTAAGTAGTGCTTAGTATGCAGCTATCCTTCTCAAAATATGTCCTTTGGATAGAATGAATCTACCTTAGTTTGTCCAATTGTATGCTCATTAGAATAAATGTACATTTGTTTAGGTTCAGTTCCTATCTGCAAGATAGTTAACGAAGTGCACTTCCTAACAGTTTCTTTATCCAGTGCCATATCACATATGCTGGATAATGACCATATCTACATACATATATAACCTACTGGCGGTCGCCAGCAGGTAGATATAGTTGGGACCTATTTTCTGTAGGAAATCCGCAACATTCTATTTGGAATAATTTTGGCGCCGGTTGATGAATCTTCGCAACATTTTCAAACTTGGTGGAGCGCTCCGATCTGATCCTATTCTGAAAGTCTTGGGGGGTAATACGTGAAGCGGGGGCTGAGAAAAAAGGGGGGTCCCAAAACATGTTTTCCCCATGCAATTCCCCATACAATTTTCCATAGGTAACGTTCATCGCGGCTACAGCCCGAACGGCTGAACGGAATTACACCAAATTTGGCAAAGTTGTAGTCTTTGGTTCAGATTTGTGCCTTTTGCTTACTTGGTGTAAATCCGTTCAGTAGTTCCCTAGAAAATGACATTTAAAAGTAAATTTATATCTATGGCCTCGGAGGATCCGCGGACCCTCCCATGCACAATCTGTATTCTAATTGGCTGTCAACACTCCAAATCAGGAAGTGTTGGCGGCCATCTTGTGCCTCGGTAGAACCAAGGGTATCTTTAAATTGGGTGGGGGGGCTCTCAGGTCCCCCAGCCCAGGGGACCGCCACCCCCTGGGCTTACTAAAAATTTGGTGTGGGGGGCTCTCAGGCCCCCCCAGCTCCGGGGACCGTCACCCCGGGGCTTCTAGTCTTTGATGGGGGCTCTCAGGCCCTCCCAGCCCCAGGGACTGTCACCCCCAGGGCGTAAAAAAATAATATGGGGGGCACACGGACCCTCCGCGCCCTGGGGACCGCCACCACCCTGGGCTTTATTTTATTGAAATATACCCTGTGTTGGCGGGCTCAAGCCCCCCCACACACGCCGGGGGACCGCCTCCTCCCCGGGGCACTAAATATTCAAAATGGGGGGGGCCCCCCTCCCCAAAATGTAATTAAAAAAAAATAATAATAATTAAAAAAGCCTGGCCCGGGGATTGGGTCCCTAGGGCCATAAGTGGCCACAGGAGGGGGGCAAGGCAGCCCCCCCTCCCAATGTTATTATTATTTTTTTTTAAAAAGGCCCATGCCCCGGGGGATGGGGTCCCAGGGGCACATTAAGGCCTTGGGAGGGGGGCCACGAAGACCCCTTCCAAATTTTTTCATTGTTTACAAAAATTTATTGGGGGCAAGCGGTGGGGGATGGGGTCCCCAGGGCCAAAAAAATAGAAAAAGAAGGGGGGGCTACACAGCCCCCCTTCTTAAAAAATAAAATGAGGAAAAAAATGGGATCGCGGCTGGAGGCCACGCCCCCCCATTGCACCACTCTGCAAACGCACCCCCTGGCACGTTTGCAGAGGGGGAACAAATTCCCCTTGAATCCTGGGGGTCCCTGGGTGCCAACTAGCCCACCAGAACCTCCAGTATGCGCTAGGGGGCTGCGTTACAGAGAGGTATTCTGAGGCCATGCCCCTTTTTACACCTCTCTGCAATGCACCTCCATGGCGCTTACTAGAGGTACCTGGTGGGCTAGTTGGCTTCCAGGGGACCTCAGCATTCAAGGGGACTTAATCCCACAACTTAAAATGCGCCACGGGGCGCGTATGCACAGTGGTGAAGGTAGGGGGCGGGGCCTGAGGCAACTTGTGTGCAAACACGCCCTGTGGCGCGTATTAAGTTGGGGAATTAATTCCTCTTCAATCCTGAGGTGCTCTGGGGCCATCTAGCGCACCAGGTACCTCCAGTAAGCACCACGGAGCTGCGTTGCAGAGAGGTGGAAAAAGGGGCGCGGGCTCTGAACACCTCTCTGCAATGCAGGTCCTTGGTGCATACTGGAGGTACCTGCTGGGCTAGTTGGCCCCCAGGGGACCTCAGGATGGAAGAGGAATTAATTCCCCATTTTAAAACGCGCCACAGGGCGTGTTTGCACATATGTCACCTCAGGCCCCACCCCCTTCCTTTACCATTGTGCAAACGTGCCCTGTGGTGCGTTTTATGTTGAGGAATTAATTCCTCTTAAATCTTGAGGGTCCCTGGGGGCCAACTAGCCCACCAGGTACCTCCAGTATGCGCCAGGGAGCTGCATTGCAGAGAGGTGTTCATATGCCACACTCCGTTGCAGAGAGGTGGCCCAGGCCGTGCCCCTTTTTACACCTCTCTGCAACGCAGCTCTGTGGCGCTTACTGGAGGTACCTAGTGGGCTACTTGGACCCCAGGGACCCTGAGGATTCAAGGGGAGTTAATCTCCCAAATTAAAACGGACACAGGGTGCGTTTAGACAGTGGTGAAGGGAGGGGATGGTGTAGGAAAGTGGCTCTATATATAGTGGACCAAAGTAAAATCAGCCAAAATAAAAATTCCGACTTACTCACCTGTTATCAGTGCTGCATCTTTGAGCCCAGTACTGATCCTGAAAAGTAATTCTAAACATACTTACCAGTAACTTGCATTTCCTTCCATAGGCTAACATTGACTGGTTTCACTTGGAAATTCTTCTAAGTGTGGACTTTTGGAACTTTAAAATATTCACCTAAAATCATCCGAACAACAAATTTCGATTACATCACCTGTTATCAGGAGAGAACCCAGTGCTTCATCTTTTAGCCCAGAACTGACCCTGAAAAGTAATTCTAACCGTACTTATCAGTAACTTGTATTTCCTTTCATAGTATTTTCACAAACTACAAATATTCCTTAAAAATCCCCTGTATGACTTAAACACATTCTTTCAACTGTTTACAGGAGATGCACTAGTGCTGGATCCAGGATCCACCACGGAGTAAGTAAAAGTAACAATAACACTACTTACCTGCTAAGTGAATTTCCTTCCATAGGGTAACATTGACTGGTTTCACTTGGAAATTCTTCTAAGTGTGGAGTTTTGGAACTTTAAAATGTTCCTATAAAATCAGCAGAACTATGAATTCCGATGTACTCACCTGTTATCAGGAGAGACCTCAGTGCTGCATCTTTGAGCCCAGTACTGATCCTGAAAAGTAATTCTAACGATACTTACCAGTAACTTGAATTTCCTTTCATAGGCTAACATTGACTGGTTTTACTTGGAAATTCTTCTAAGTGTGGAGTTTTGGAACTTAAAAATAGTCACCTAAAATCATCCGAACAACAAATTCCGATTACCTCACCTGTTATCAGGAAAGAAACCAGTGCTGCATCTTTTAGCCCAGCACTGACCCTGAAAAGTAATTCTAACGTACTTACCAGTAACTTGTATTTCCTTTCATAGAAATCAATTGTCTGGTTTTCGCCAGAAAAGTTTCTAAGTGTCTATTTTCACAAACGAAAAATATTCCTTAAGTATCGCCTGTATGATTTAAACGCAATCGTTCAACTTTATACAGCAGATGCACCAGTGCTGGATCCAGGATCCACCACCGAGTAAGAAAAAGTAACAATAACACTACTTACCTGCTAAGTTAATTTTCTCCCATAGGATAACATTGGTGATTCTATGTGAAAATATGTCTGTCAACTTTTAAAATACAATAATATTCGTTAAAAATCACTACCGTAACCAAAACGCTTTTACTCAACTGTTTACAGGAGATGCCCGAGGACTGAATCTAGGATCCAGTCCTGTGGTTAGAAAAGTAATCAATAAAGTAACTAATTGCATTTAACTAGAAATTCACATTGAGCTCAATGTTGCATTGTGTTTGAAATTGTGTTGCCCATTGCACCAACTGTAACAACTGTACTTAAAATTCTATTGCCTATTTGCAAAGTATTTAAACTAAAGTAATTTATTCTGAGAAAGTATATTTTGTAATGTAATGTATAATGTAATTATAATGTAATTTAAAAAATAAAAGATCTAAAAAATATATAGTTAAAAAAAATTTGTAAATCAGTATCAAAAAAATTAATGTAACAATTAATACATTTAAAAATTGTCAGTTCCAAAACCTTTGAAATTCACTGAAAAAACTTAGGCTTCAGGCCTGATATAGTTAGGAATTAGCATTTAAAAAACCTTTGAAATTCACTGAAAAAAACATAGATTTTAGGAGTGTTATAGTTAGCTGGACATTTCACTCATACAAAACCATTGAAATTCCTCAGATATTGTTAGCTGTACTAACTATAACTCGCGCGCCCGCAATCCACTGCTGATGATGTCACATATTACATCATTCATGACATCTCAAATGACATTTGAATTTGAATTTAAAAGCATTTGTTTAGCGCGCTTATACCCAGCGGTTTCATGGCGCTGAAGGAGCTACTACTAGCAGCAGCAACAAGAGGGACAGATTAGGCATCAAAAGCTCTGGAAAAGAGGAAGGTTTTGAGATTTTTCCGGTACTCCAAATAGGAGGTTGCGGATCTGAGGGTCATAGGGAGGGAGTTCCAGAAGACAGGTGCGAGGACCGCGAATTTCGCCCCACCTGCTTTCTTTTTCTTGATGCGAGGGGTGGCCAGGAGTGCCATGTGGGTAGAGCGGAGTTCTCTGCCCGGCAGGTAAGATTTGATGGGTGAGCATATAAACTCGGGGGCAGTGCCCATCCTAGCCTGGAAGGTGAGGCAACCTAGTTTAAATAAGGCCCGCTCCCTCACAGGTAGCCAGTGCAATGATTTCAGCAGTGGGGTTGCTCGATGGAATTTGGGCAGCCCATGGATCAGGCGGGCAGCCTGATTTTGCACTAGCTGCAATCGGTGTATGGCATAGGCCGGTGCGCCGTTGTAGATTATGTTCCCATAATCGAGGCGCGAGAGCACCATTGCCATCACAATTATTTTCAGTGCCGGGAGGGAAAAGAAACGGGATATCTTCCTAATTATCCGGAGGGAAAAGATGCAGGAGGAGACCACCGAACTCGCCTGGGGGTTTACAGATAGTTGGGAATTGAGAAAGATCCCGAGTGTTTTAACTTTAGGGACCGGAAGGGGGGGACACCAAGTGAAGGGGGCCAGAACGAAGGGGACCAGGGACTGCAACCACCTCCTGTCAAGACCAACTCTGTCTTGTCAGGGTTGAGTTTGAGGTGGTTGCAGTTCATCCAATCTTGGATGAATAACATGACGGTTTGAAAGTTCTGAACAGAGGAGGCAGAGTGAGAAAGATTAAAGATAAGCTGGAGGTCATTGGCGTAGTTAAACACTGTGACCTCAAGCTGCTGTAATGAAGAAATAAGGGGGTAGATGTATAAATTAAACAAAAGAGGGGATAAGGAGGAGCCCTGAAGGGACGCCACACTCCACCTTTTGTGAGGAGGCCCTAAAACCAGTGAGATGAACAGCATGTGCCCTGTCACACTGGAAGGAATTAAGCCAGGAGAAGGCGGAGCCCTCTATGCCCGCCGCCCTGACACGAGTGAGAAGAATGGAGTGATCCACTGTGTCAAAAGCGGCGGACAGGTCCAAAAGAACAAGAGCTTGTGGGAGGTTGATGTCAATACCCTCGCGGAGTCTCTGATGACATCATCCACGTGACAATCTGATACATCTACCATAATCTTTCAACACTCACTATAAAATATGGAGTACCATATCTGAATGCATTGACACACCAATACAAGTTTCTAAAAACCCACTCAGTGATTCCCACATCTATGCACACATCTAAACACTTACCTATATATTCACTCATTCATGCTAACAAAGATCAATAGAATACTATTAAATATACTTATACACCTACATCAACATTACACACCAGCACACATCTTATTCACTTATGCAGTCATCCTACTTACTTATACAAACAATTGATCATGCTTACATTTCCTCAGCAACACACTTATACAAACACCACTTCATGTATTCATATAGATGGTAACTCATACTTAGTGTCTTATAAAATCACTATTACAAGTATACAATTATCCATACAGTCACTCATACAATCACTCAGTCTTATGTATACTTATTTATATACAACAACTGTCACATACACGGTCTTTTATATTTCTACTTTGTTAGACATGTATCATTGAGAAATATATGTACTCATAATTACACCCATAAAGACATTCTCTTACCCAAACAACTGTTCACACATGCAGTCTTAACCTCATATACCTACTAATCATCTATTTACATATCTTTGGACAGTCACACACCTTTCACCCAAACACACCTACATGTACTCTACCATATAAATACTCACTTAACTAATCAATAACTAATATAGACTTTTACATAGCTACTAACCAACTATGCAGTAGTTTACACACCAAGAGACAGAGTGATACAGATATTTAAACAGTTAAATAACTATCCCATATATTTAGTGACACACTTT
Organism: Lissotriton vulgaris; assembly: GCF_964263255.1. Lineage (NCBI taxonomy): Eukaryota > Metazoa > Chordata > Amphibia > Caudata > Salamandridae > Lissotriton > Lissotriton vulgaris. Next base: position 824,208,454 of record NC_141696.1, on the reverse strand, counting down.
CAATTAGTGACTTAAACGGTCAATCACACCGCTAGTAAATCCTTCATCCAGACACTTATACTTGCACTCATTCTTCAATGCAGATTGCTATATATATATAATACATATTTAAATATTGAACCAAGCCACATTCACTGGATGATGTCATCAGTGATGTCATTTGGGATATCATCAGTGATGTCACTGACCATGTCATGAATGATGTAATATGTGACATTATCAGCAGTGGATTGCTGGCGCGCAAGTTATAGTTAGTACAACTAACTATATCTGAGAAATTTCAATGGTTTTGTACGAGTGAAATGTCCAGCTAACTATAACACCCCTAAAACCTATGGTTTTTTCAGTGAATTTCAAAGGTTTTTTAAATGCTAATTCCTAACTATATCAGGCCTGAAACCTATGTTTTTTTCAGTGAATATATATATATACACTGGAATTATATGCAGCAGCGGAGCACCAAATTATGCAGTAGTGTTAACAAAATTATGCAGCAAGAAAAGGCTAATTATGTGGCACAATGTACCATATTTATGGGTATTATTACTTAAATATTTTGTAATTATTACACATGGTAATACTATCTGGGCAAGGCTTTTCCTCTCACTAGTACCAGTTTAACAACCAAATATAGAAATAAGAAACTAAATGATGAGCTGTTTACCTCTGTGAAGGTGTTTTTTGATAACATTTGCAGATTATGTTGCAGATGATGGATTATGTGGCAAATTCAGAAAATCCTTTATTATGTTAAGAAAGCCAAAGCCGCAGCGCAGAATTGCAGAATTCCAGTGGCCCTGGTTATTTAGTAGCATTTATATACCACTTTTCTACCTTTATTGGTATATTTTGGAGCTGTGTGTGAGGTTCAGAGCCTTGCTCCAAACATGCGGTTGTGAACGTATGGCTGTGCTTAAACATATGAAGCACAAAGATATGGGAAAGAGCTACATTTGCCAACACTTAACCTACCATACTTACCATCATTATTTGTTATGGTGATGCAGGGGTGAACTTGTAGCTTGGGTTAAGGAAGGGCATGACTTGAAAATTAGCAGACACCATTCTTACATGGAGCACTCGAGCAAGATCAAGTGATCCCATTCATAAATGGGTTTAAGGGATCCACTCAGGACTGGAGATTGTGTGACCCAAGAAAATTAAGAGTCACAGTCCTTATTTGAGCTCAAGTAGCACACAGCGGGGTGCAGGTGAAGCAGCCCCAAGAAATCAGGTATCTGTCCCGTCCACTCTGGAGCAGAAGATGCTGTCCCAGAAAAATCAAGAGACACCACTTTTACCTAGATGCCCATATAAAAATATAATGTGGCAACCTTACGAAATTGGTTCACACCGCTTATACATGGGCCTCTGGGGCCAAATTAGAAACAGAAGAGGCTACATTCCAGTCTTTCGGTGAGAACAGCATTGATGAATATTCTTATTTTTAGTTTTATAGTCTATAAAGACAGAAAGCCTTTGTTGGGACAAAAATTCCCTTGCATGGCTCTGAAGTGTGTGCCGCCATCCCTATTAGTTTCTGTGTTGGTTTTCCCCAGTGAGCCCAAAAATCCATCAAAATCACTGTTGCACCTCCATGCTGCATAGACTTAGACCCCAGACCCAAGACTGAGCTTGTCTTGACGGGTGGCTCATCCAGCCCCTGGTCCTCTGCTTTTTGGCCCCCTATTTTTGGTCCCCCTCCTACCCCTGTTCCTTCCGTCAAAACGCTGGGCATTTATTTATTTATTTATTTATTTAAATGCTTATAGAGCGCCAGAATCGAACCCAAGGGTTATCTCCGCGCTATGGCCGCAAGCACAGGTGACAGAATAGCAGCAGTACCGGTGAACTGATGATGCGCATTAAGGTCAGCCATGACCTGTCAATGCATGGCCAGGTCAGTTCTGTAGTGTCTCCCTGCTTTCTTTCCCTCCGTCTGATTCGCAAAATTTCCCGTTTTTTTTCCCTTGATTCCCTCAAAATTATCATCTCGGCCCTCATCACTTCCCGCCTTGATTATGGAAACAGCTTGTTCGTGGGTATTCCTGCCTACGAAACCCGTCGTCTCCAAGCAATCCAAAATCAGGCTGCCCGACTTATTTTCATTTTCCCAAAACTCACCATATCACACCCGTCCTCAAATCTCTCCACTGGCTCCCCGTTCTACAGAGATCCCTGTTTAAACTAGGGTGTCTAGTTTTTCGGGCTGTTGATCGCTCTGCTCCGGCGTTCATCAATTCTTTGATCTCCACTCACACTCACACCCCTGCCCGCACCCTCCGCTCATCTACCTCTGCCCTCCTCACTGTTCCCCGCTTTCGCAAATCCCGCACTGGTGGAACCAGATTCTCTGTCCTTGCCCCCCGGTTCTGGAACTCTCTCCCTCTCTCCATGCGTTCTATTCCCATCTTTTCACACTTCCGTAAAGCGCTCAAAACATTCTTGTTTGCCCAGGCCTACCCCTGCTAACTTCCTCAGCCCTGTCTGTTCTGTTCAGTAGAGCTCTCAGCGCCAGGAAGCCGTTTGGCCACCGTGCACTCTATAAATACCTTATTTAATTTCATTTCATTTCAGAATATTGTTCTAAAGTTGGGAAACAATTCTCTGTCTGGGCTTTGTGGCATTTGTGGTAGTGATGGCATGATTCCTACTGAAGACACAGCCTTTTTGCCTGTCGTCTTCAGTGGGTGAAGAGAGTCCTCCCCCATTTTAAAATGCTCGCATGTCTCTTTACACATGATTAGGATATGTGTGACATAACATGTACACTTGAGAGAAACTGTGATTCAGAGCTAGAGGCTCCCTGACTACCGCCTTTCTGCCACACTGTGCACTGAGTATGGAACAAGAATCATGTAAGAAGCCTTTAAAGGAGAACCCTGTCTGTTGTTGAAGGGGGTTGTTGGACTACATCCTGGAGAAAAAGAGCCTGCAATGAGCTCAACAGCCTAGCTGCATGAGGCCCCGTTGAAGGTGTAGTTGTGAAGTCTGTGCAGCTCGAAGACTCAACGTTGCCAATGTGTTGTACAGGGAAAACACCTACCTCTGTCTGTAACACTCAGGGCCCAGGGTAAACATTGTCACCTGTTTCATTGTTTGATGAGCCCATTTTGTTCCTGACCTTGGTAGCACTGCCGAGAAACCAGAACATGTCCCTATTTGTCACCTGCTTTGACAAACACTTTCTGTTCCATCTCCTGAAATGGAAAACTCTGAGAGGTAACTAGGTGAGGTCATGCTGAATCCATAACTGCATACAGCGTCTACATCAGCTGAATAGATAATAATGGTTTCAACTTCAAGCCCCTGTCTTCAGCTCTGCTTTCACTAAGGTCTTTCCACGTCAGAGCCAAGCCACCAGTACTGAAGCCATCGTCCACCATTCAGAAAATCCTACAGTGACTCGTGGCTTCAAAGACACAGGAGTGAAAATGTGACAGTGCCGAAATAAAATCCACACTAATGCACTCATATATTTTTCTGAATGTGGGTACAAAGGAGCACAATGATTACCCTGAGTGAAGACTTGTGGATAGGCCTTGACCACAACTTGTTTACATCCTTGGGCAAAAGAACCAGCAAAGTAACAACTGCAGACAATGATATTTTTCCCAGAATGCCATAGTAAAAGGGTGTCATGGTAGGATCTCTAGAACAGCTTTTTACGAGCTTGTTTTTGTTCAAAATGCACTCTGAACATAACGGATTTCAGTTGACCAATGCTTTATATCCACGCATGAATTGTTGTAGTCATGTTAGAGAAGCAAAGGTGAGACCATACATGTAGTTAGCAGGGTGCAGGTGTGCTTCTTGAACACTTAAGGTGATGAAGATTTATTTATTGAATTCATAAAGCGCTAACTGCCATGAAAAATGGAATCCTGGGCTAGCACACAAGGAGCTATCTAGCTGAGAGTGCACATGCCAACTTCTGACAGCAGAATGGAATTACTTCAGAAGAGCCAGGTCTTCAGAGCCTTTCTGAATTGCAGCAACTCCGATGAGGACCTCTGTGAATGTAGATGTTTATTCCATATCTGAGTTGCTTTAACTGAGAAAGCCCGTCCCTTTGTCTAGATTTTTGGTACGTACAAGTGCAGACAAGTTTTGCAGTGCTTGATCGGAGATACCTTGGAAGATTATATCTTCCGAATCTAGATTGCAGCTGCGCAGGGCCATTTCCTTGTAGAGCCTTGAAGACAATACACATAGCCTTGAACGTAATTCTCTGCTTCAGAGGAGGTCAGAGTAATTCCTTAAGGGCATCACTGGCTGAGGACCCATGAGGTCTATTCAGTGCCAGTTTAGGATGTACTCTGTACAGTCGCTTGACCAGGTATTCAGGTGCTCCGAGTAGTAGAGTGTTACAATAATCTAGTCTGCTACATATGGCACTCCTCACCATCATAGTTCTAGGTTGGGGAGGGGGCAACAAGTTGAGCACCTTCCTAAGCCCACATAGTAATGCAAAACACATGTCTTGCACTTTGGTCATGTGGTTCTCCAGGGTCAATTTATTATCAAACACAACCCTAAGGTTATTGACTGTGTCCGAAGGCAGTTGGGCTCTTCTGATGGAAGAGGCGAGAAATTGTGGGGGAAATGTTATAGGGATTCTACCTGGTGCGCAGCAGAGGAACTCGGTTTTATCCCCATTAAGTTTTAATGAGTTGGCTTTCAACACTCACAAATTTCTGTCATGGCTCCCTGGAAGTCTGTTATTGTAAGAGATAGAATAAATTGAGATTTGTCCGCATAGTTGACCACTTTTAGGCTGTGTTATTGATAAGGCTCATATACACATTGAACGGTACAGGACTTAGAGCCGATCCCTGTGGCACTCCCTGATGCAAGTTTTTGTAATCGGAGCAGTAGGGAGACAAAGCAATGGCCTGGAACCGATTTGTTAAGTATAATTCCATCCATTTCAGGACTGTGCCACACCCCCACTCCAATTGCAGCAAGCCTGTCCAGGAGGATTGAATGGCAGACCACATCAAAAGAAGCCAACAAATCGAGCATTATCAGGACTATCAGCTGGCCACCATCTATCCTTATCTGCAGCTCGTCCTGGGCAGGGATGAGGGCCTACTTGGTACCATGGCCTGGTCCGAACCCGAACTGCTCTTCCTCAAAAAGAGAGTGGGTTCAAGGGAGTGAGATAGCCTTCTGCTCACATATCACTCTATTTTCATTGGGAAATGAAGGAGCGATATGGGTCTATAATTTCTTAGAACCAGTGGATCTACTGAGGATTTTTTTAAAGGGTGTAACTATAGCCTTCTTCTATGCAGGTGGTAGTCTCTGGCTTCAGTGATTGATTACACAACTGCAGAGCGGGGGGGGGCAACTCATCTTTAAACTCTTCCTACAGTCTAGGAGGTAGGGGATCTAATGGAGATCCCGGGTTGGTAAATCTGGCACAGAGCAGTGGACATTCCATTGGGATGGGTTCGAAAATATTGACCCTCTGGGCCTATAATTCCATTACTTCTTCTCTGTTCAAGGCCAAGGTGGATGGGGTTTGAGTAGGGACACCTATTTCTTCCAATATCCTGTTAATCTTATCAAAGTTGTTGGTCAGGTTATCGCAGAGCTAACTCGATGGAGTGACTGCCTGTTTAGTTTAGCAACCGAAGGATATCGAAGACCTTCCTCGTGCCATTAGGGGCAGCAAAACTTTAATTAGGGAAGTATTCTGCCTCAGCTTTGCTGACCTCTCTCTTGCAGTTGTACAGAGAGATCTTTAAGCATTTCTTTATTGGCTTCGAGGTATCCCGTCCACCATTTCCTTTCCAGCTGTCTGCATACTAATTTATGCAGTTTTAGTGAGTCATTATACCACAGTGCTAAGGGACTGCACAGAGGATCAGAGCTGGTAACCGGGATCAATGTATCAGGGTTTTACGAATCCCCTGCTCATACACTGCGCAATTGACTTCTTTTGATTTCTCCAAGACAAGACTGATGCAGAGGTCAAAAATGTGCAGCCCATCTATCCTATAAGATTTATGCCAGGCTCTTTCTATTTTTATTGGTAGAGGAGCAGGTTTGCAGAGGCAGGGCTCTATTCCCATGGTTTGAAATGAGCTTAGAGCATGATCATTCCATCACAGTTGCACAATATCATGTACTGAGATCAGACCATTATGAACATGAATGAGGTCTAGGGTGTGTCACCTGATGGGTGGGGCCATACACCCGTTCTTGAAGGCCTAAGATCTCACACGACCGCGGCAAACCCTCAAAAGGGGGTGAGAGGTCTACTACTGCCCAAAGATTAAAGTCACCGAAGATGCAACTTCAGCTGCATTTCTACAAAATCATGAGTGAAAGTGCAATGCACTTACACATCTGAGATGGGAACAATGCTGCTGCAGTATTGCTGATCGGTCCTGAAAAGACAAAGTAGTATCATGCCAAACTGATTTATACAGGAAATCTTGAATAACTTTCCTTGCTAAACGAGCTGAAACCAACTGTGCCAGATCAATACTGGATTGTTTACGGAAGCCCAAATGAGTGATGTTTAAAGCAAACGCACGAGAATACCTTCTGTAGGAACCTTTAGATATGTAGGGGACCTCCAAGTTGAGCCTTCAAACACTGAATATCACCCAGTGCCCACCTCATATTATACAGAAATTATGAATACTGTTATATGTTGTAGCCTACCATACTAGTCTCTAGACTTCCAAGTGGTTAATTCCGTATGCAAAAGCCATAAATTATAATGATTTTCATTTTATTACATTGTTGCAGTGCGATATTGGTTGAAATATTAGCATTTAGATCAAAATACACTACATTGATTTTGTCAGTTATGGTTAACTGTAATACCATAGCTCTCTTAAATTCACAACTCATGTTCTTAAGGCAAGATGTGTAGCATGTCTGTGGTCATTGACGGCCATGGCATTGCTGGTTTCGACAGTCCAAGCTTGTGTAGTAACCATAATTTGCAAGACCAGGTGTGCTGGGTTTGTAGCTTTCTGTACATGATAACATTTGGCATTGTTTACTCTGCACCAACTTCTAAATGCACTGTACCTGTTGAAGGCATGTTGCATGTCACAGAGGCCCAAACAGATTTTGAGAGGCATCAAAATATCTAAATAGTCAAAGAAATGGTACAAATTTACAGACAAGATCTAGACAAGGACAGGAGGAGGATACTGGAAAAAGAGATAGGGACATACCCAGAAAAGGAGGCGAACGATAGAAAAAAAGAGAGAAGATTATTATGACTAGAGCGCTATATAGAGTGAGTAAAAGAAAGATGGAAAGAGAGTGTAAAGAGATGGAAAAGAAGAGAGAATGAGCAGAGGCGGTGAATGAGAGAAAAGGAGGTGAGAATAGACAAGTAGAAGATGACCAGTTATAGGAAAGGATGATAAGTAAAAAGATGACCATGAGTTTAACCAACAGGAATGGCACTTCTTGAAATAAAAAAATGCCAGGAGCAGGTATTTACTATCTTGCAGTACTTGTTTTCTGCTCAGAAGAGCCAGTACTCTCTGAAATTCAAGTGCGTTTGGAATTAGGATTGCTGTGTTTATTAATTCCTCTCACTTTCCTGTTCCTGCCTGCTTCAAGACGACAGAAACTAGCGCATCTGCAACTTTTTTCCTTACACTATAAATACTCATGTGCGCTCACAACATTTTTTCAATTCTATTTATGATTTAAGCCTATCATTGTTGCAATTAGTCAGTTTCGTGCATTTATCATTCTTTCTTGCATCTTTATTCCATGACTCCTACACCTCATAAAATAAAATGTGAACAGGTATTTGTTGTTAGCTACCTCAATAGTATTATTTTGATTGATCTCAGAAGGATTAAAGTCTTGCCAGGCCTAATGGAATCAAACTTTTTACCTAAGGGACAAACATGGATTCCTGAAAAATTCAATTGAAGTTCACTTATTATGCCATCTGCAAAACTTCCACTGACATAAATAGTTTTTTTAATAGTGTATTACTATTTAATATTCTACAGATATCAGTGTTTATGGGTGTGATTCAAGTTTTTTTCATTCTGTGTTATTGTGGCACCTTAGGTCATCTGACTTCATGCTCAGTTCCAGTGTTTCCTGAATGACTGTGCAGGCAATATCTTTCCAAATTTGGGCTCCATTTCAGACCGTCAGAGTGCCTAAGCAGACCATAGAAAGATATTTGATGGCAGCTAAAACTCAGGGGTACTATATAAAACGATGGAAATACAGGTGTAACATTCTGTGTGTTACTAACCTCCGACACAAGGCATTCTTCCCCTTGACTGCAAGAAAGTTGATTCATGTACCAAGGGCATGATTGAGGGCCTATTTGTGAGTTTGGTTGATTGATGGACTGCCAAAGCCACAGTGGCGGTGCAGCAACAACCCCACTGTCATTCTGACCACCCTATTACGAGTTTGGTGATCGGACCATCATTGGACTGCCGGGGATCCGTGACTTCGTGGTGGCATGGAGGTCAGAGGCTCGCTATATGCTGGTGGTGCCCCTGCAGCACCACCAAGCATATTATGAGTTTCCTCACATCCATCCTTTTCATGGTGATGAGCCCGCCATGAAAAATGTGACCATGAGGAAACCAAGGGGTTGCTACACATGGTGTGTCTCCATGTGTGCATGCACCCCATTTTCCTGCACAGCATGGACTTAACAGTCCATGCTGTGCAGGAACACGCTTTGGCGCTCCCTTGCTATGGCTCGCAAATGAGCCTTAGCAAGGCATAGCTGTAGGACTGCCAATGGACCACCCGCCAGACCAGGAGAAAACACCTAACCTGGCGGGTGGTGACAGAGTTTGGCACTGTGGGAGCAGGGCGGTGGCATGGTGGCCCACTCCCACGCCACCAAACTCTTAAGAAGGCCCTTAGAGTACAGGTACTATGTCGCAAATGTTACAGCGTAATGTCCCACCAAAGCCTTGGTTCCCTGCCTTATTTAGAGACAGGAGTACCTTAAGTATTCATTCGTTGGACACTCCATTAGCTCTATCAATGGAACACTTCCTCCGAAGGCTCAGCAGGATAGGACCTGAAATTCCACACCTTACCAGGTGTAATGGCTTAGTATGTCACACAACAAACAGAATGCTGCTAAGATTCTTTAAGGGAGAACCCTGAACAATGATACCCCACATCATGGTATTGTACCAGGAAAGTGAAGGAAGTCCCCACAAGAAATTTTGGTTCAGCTACTTTTCTAAGTGTCAGACCCCCCCCCCCCCCCCCTCCCCCCCCCCCCCCCCACACAGAGGTTTGAGTCTAGTTGCACCCAGAGTTGTGCATGATTTGAGAAAATAGCCTTAGGGCAAAATGAGCCACAAATAATCTCCACAGAATCACCCAGCTCGGAGCGCTTCAGATATATTCTGCATTTTAGGACAGGAAGCACCTGTCTGCCCGGGCACCTTTCAGGGTGGTTTAGCCCTTAACTACCACAGACGGATTATAAAAATACCCATTTCAACCGGAAACTCTAGGGGTTAAGCAGGTGCTTAAACAGTGCAACATTTTGCATTAATTGTTAGTATTGTAAATAAGCCAAGCGAAATACTGGCATACTCTCCAGCAAGTTCGAGCATTTTGCCTTCTACTTGTTATGCAAAATTCCTAAATGTATGCTATTATGCCACGTCAAGAAATGATGTACCATTCACAGCAAAAATGAAATGTGAGCGTGTGGGAACAGCACAAATTACCAGAACTTGAGAGGCTGCTGTTTACGGTTCCTGTGTTTTTTTGCTTCTTTTCTCCCTAAAACACAAAGGGCCAGATGTATGATTGCGATTCGCAATTAGGAAATCACAAAACAGAATGCATGAAAGTGTCTGTTCAACACTTTAGCGATTCCCAGGGGATCGCAAATGACCTACCTCATGAATATTAATGCGGTAGGTCACAATTTACGACCCCCTTAGGAATTGCAAAAATCACAGGGATAGTGGCCTGCTGGGCTCAGCATACCACCATGTCTGTGATTGCTTTTAAATAAAGCAATTTTTTTAAATGTAGCCTGTTTTCCTTAAAGGAAAACGGGTTCCCTGTCAACAAAAAAAATAATTCTTTTCATTATGGTTGAGCATTCGAGATCTGTTGTATATACATATCATATACTTATATGTGTATGTGCTTTGTGGGCTCTGGAGATCATTCCTAGGACTTGTCTGCTTCCATTTAGGGAATTTGTTCTGTTCAACTGCCTCTATTTAACTGTTCTGATAGAAAACGGCCAGCAGACGTCAGTAAAATACCAAAATTGCTTTCTGCTGAGGGACTTTCTTTTTTTTATTTTTCAGGCAACTGTCTCTATTTAACTTTCTTGATAGAAAAAGACCAGCAGAGGTCTGTAAAATACCAGAATCCCTTTAGCATTCTCTAGATTCCAGTCCATAGAAATTGTATTCCACGAGCATCCGTAGACAATAATATATTTTTTTAATTTTGTATTTTCGGTGATATGACTACTGAATGCCCTGATTTTATATTAAAAACAGAGCTGTGAACTATACCATTTTCAGCTGAAAGACAGTATTTCTCTCCATGTGTTCCCATACCTGGCATGTCACGCAGTTTGGTGCTTACTTTCCCTCCATGTTAAAGAACAGTAGATGTTTCAGCACCCAGGGTAATGTGCTGGACAGCTAATTACATATAGGGTCCCAAAGATAAGACCGATTGCATTACAAATGCTTGTTTTTTAGGAGCATAAGAGCAGGCAGTGGTCCGTGGGATGGGTTTGCTGCATCAGAAATGCAATTTTTGGCAATCGCAAAAGGGCTGATTCTGTGATTCGGTCGGTTTGCGAAGAGCAAAATGCTTGCTGTATCTGACACAAAATGCGTTCTTGAACCCAAAATGAACAATAGGACGCATCTAGTGCTAAAGTAGAGGACCATATTGTGGTTTCACATCTTAGAAGCCGTAATGGGTGCCCAAAACTAAATAAGTCTGCTACCATGTCAGCACAATGGTAGCATACCGGTGCATTGCTTAAATGATGATTTTGCTTTCAACCTAGTGAGGTTAATTCTTTATTAGCACAAGATTTATTAAAAACAAACAAAGCTCTCTGTAACCACTTCTAAAAATGGCTCAAATTCTGAATACGATTTGAGTTTTACACTAGAATGCATTATTCCTAACCATTAACTCCAACTGGCGTTCACTGCCTCATTCAGTAAGCAAAGTGCATGTAAATGTGACTTGCCTGTGCCATGCCAAAATTTATAAGTGCAAGATATTCATAAAAGGTGACCTGGCACTGGTACATCCTGTTACTCACATAATATTACCTAGCATTAGTATACGTACACATGGATATATCCTACTCAAGGTGTGGGAGGGAGTTCCAAGTTGGGTTTGCCTTGTAAGTTTGAAAACACTCAAAGTCCTGTACATACCCATTCCCATCCTTGATATTGTAGAAGATTTAGCCCTGATAATAGCAGGAGTAAATAACATTGTAGGATGAAAAGGGGAAATAAACATTCGAAACTGGTGTGGATGTAAAGGAAGTAGGTTTTGGACGGTAAAAAAAAATTACGGCGACAAACAGTATACTGTGTAAACGCTATTGCATTTCTGCGTGGACTCTGTACAAGATGTACAATTATTTAGGAAGAAATGCCTTCGCATTGGTGAAAAAGGGAATCCACAGAGGTTTTCTTGGAGTATGTCTAGAAACATGTGCCTGGTGCAGCTTTCCAGGCATACTTTTGGAGTTTTGTAATGTGGCCGTAATTCTTCAATAAGCATACATGCAGTTTATTCACAAGCAGAACTGGAAATAGTACCAGTGGCGGCTGCCACAGAGTAGCACGGGTTGGGCGTGGGAGAATAAAAAATAAATTAAAAAGTTACTTACGTTGCTGCCAGCCGCCGCCGTGCCTGTTTTCTTCTGTTCCTGCTTGAAGCAGGAAGCACACACAGGCTCTCCTACGGCTGTGTATTACAGCCTGGTGGGGAACATGCAAAGTGCGCATGACTGTTTGGCCGGCCCAAGACGGCCGGCCAAACCGTCATGTTTAATTAAGTGCCCAACCTCTCCTCTCCTGCTGGCTGTGATGCCATCTTAGCCCCGCCCGCACCTTCAACTTGCCTAACAACGGAAAAATAAAATAACAACATATGTTATCATTTTATTTTTCCTTTTTCCACTGCTCAAAGAGCAGTGGGGGCGGTGCTGTCACTGAATAGTACTATTGCCGGAATAATGAAAGCTGTACTGAGGCTACGGGAACTGTGTGTTCTCTTTCAGCATTATTTAGCCAACAGATAAAAGTGAAGTGGGTTAATAACTCAAGGCCAATAAATCTTACAAATTCACCATTTTTAAATAAAATAGGATTTATTTATTTTTATAAATAATGTGCATTTTCAAAGCAGGACCATATGTCTGTAACAATATCATCAAGATGAGAGTCCAAAAATGTAACTAGCAGTAGGAAATATATTCACGCTATTAACATTTTCATCATGCCAACATTTCGCCAAGGACAGTTAAACAATAGGCAAAAACGTGATAAACCAAATTTGCACGATTTTTGTTGCTAACAAAATAAAGAATGTAGCAAACAGTTTCCTCTACCTTTTCCACTGGAAGAGACGGGTATGAATACCTGACACAGTCTGTTGGCTTCATTCTGTGTTCCGTAAGCCGCAAACATGGTAAAAAGTCAGTTTATCCCCACTTTTGTACTATGCAAAATCTTCTACAATATACCCCAGTGCTATAGAGAAACACTTATTTTTGTCATAAATACGTTGTGCAAATAATACAATTAGAAGTCGGGTGCTTTATTCAAGTATACATTACAAAAGAAAATCACAATTTGTTCACACGAGAACCAAAAGTAAAAAAATAATCATGAAATTCCCTGAAAGTACAGTACATTCAGACATACATTCATATGTCTTTTCATGAGGTAATCTAGTCATTTAATTGGGACTGTGATGTGAATCTCAGTTTTAAAATACATTCACTGGATTCTGTGCAATATTACAATTCTAATCACAGCCAGGTTAAGGAAAAACGTTGGTACATGATAAAAGCCGCCACTGACGAATACTGCATCTGTGAGAATGATTGTATATTGTCAACTGATAAGCACATTGTTTTTTTGCCAGATACAAAGTTAACGGTGGTAAGAATTATAGGTATTGCTTCACAATACTATCCTATCTCAGGGCCATTTTTTCTCACCAATATGGCATACATATATGTATGTACAACATGTACATAAAAAGATATCTTAATTTACCTTTCATAATATTAAGCGTTTTTAGATGTGGTGCACACCACAGTATTATGAAAATGCACATTTATGTGTTTTAAGGAAAATTTAACAAAGCAAAAACAAGCTTGTGTTACATTGTATATATGTTATTGCACTTATGCCACTGTTTCACCACTTGATTTCACTGTATTTTTAAAAGTCCACAGATGTTATTACAACTTTCTATAACTATATCTGAATTCATAAAAAACTCCAACAATCGTATGTGTACAATTTAGTACAGATAACTGCACACTGTGCCTTGTCTTGCTTAGGGGTATCATATTTCACTGTAGAGAAATTATACACATTATGCAAAATGAAACATGTCATTGAGACATATGCATTCTTCAGGGGGGGAGAAAAACTTTATGGATAGGACCAGTTTTTCCTATGTGTGGCACTTTTATAATTAAAACTGTAATCGTTCCTCTGAGGTGCATATATAAGTTTTAGACATTTGTGTCGATTCATCAAGCAGACCATAACTACAGTAACGCTGTTGCTGGCCTGCTAATGTGCATTCAAAGTGCCAGTCACTGTTGTTGACGGACAACTGCATCTTTATACTCCTCCTGTAAATTTGGAAATTTGGCCTCAATGAGTCCTAAACTCATGAGCCACTGGGTCACAAATTTAATAAGGTATCTCATTTCAGTGCAAAACCATGGAAACTTACTTTGCAGTTTAGTTTCCTGGCAACTTGGAAGGTGCTGCGAGTTGAAGTTTAGCTTTAACGATTACACGCACACAAAAAAGTGTTTAAAACTCTCAAAATATACAAATATGAACCAACTACACATTTTCAACGCCATACCCGTTTTCAAAATGAAATCTAACATTGCAGAGCAAATGCAGGAGCAGCAAACATGACATAAGTACATGAAGTTCTACATTAGATGTTCAAACATAGTCATCTGTCAAAATAGGTATCTAAGTTAGAAATGTAAGGTTCATATCCCAAACCACAGGGGAACCGCAATCTAACATGACACAGAACCCAGAAATATCCCTCAAACGAGGATATGTGTTTGCACTTAATTCCTTAAGATCTACAAAGAATCACATCACAGGCTTGCACCCTTAAATCTCAGCTTGTTAGCGGCTCTAGCACCCCCTCCAGACTCTCATATCTCTTAAGTTATCCCAGGCACGACATGCACAAAATACTGCCTAAAGGTTTTTCTGACTAAAACACTACATTGACTCTGATTGGGCAGGTGAACCCATATCACTCAAACATGCTTTCAAAAGATGAGACCATCCTGTAGAAAAACCAGATCGGGAGGCCGCTCCTTCTCCTTCCTTGCAGCCAAAGCCTGGAACGCCCTTCCTCTCCACCTCCGACAGACAACATTGCTTCCCAACTTCGCTAGAAACCTCAAAACCTGGCTCTTTGACATATCCAATCCTGGATGGACTGGACCCTGCACCCCACCCCCACCCCCACCCCCTTGAGCTTAACAAACGCTTGATTGATTGATTGTAGTTCACCGTCATGATGTCCTCACTTTGACTGAAATAGACCCACAGAATATGGAACTATTTTGCAGCAGGTGGCCTTTGGCTCACCCCTCCACCAGCCAGCACCTCTTGCCTCCAACTTCAGTCCCATACAGCACCCACCTGTCTCTTTCTCTATATAGACCGCTTCCCTCACTCTCAGCAGATCCAGGCCTTGCCGTGATCCCTGGATTCTGGAAGCCTCGATCCCACTTTAGATGCATGACTGATATTTTCTGTGGCCTTGCGCTGCTTACATTTGTGTATGACCTGTGTGTCAGAAGTCTGAATCCTCGCAAAACAACTCAGTTGTTTCTTCTTCTCAGGTTGATAAAATGAGCAACATTAAATTGGTAATGGTAACACCTGTTTGCAAAACTTAGAAATGTGCAGAACCGTGGTATCAGGTGGTATATTAAAATATTTGTTATTATTGTGAAGAGCACAGCTGCTCCTTTTAAGGTCTTACATGTGATGCATATGGTCTCGCTTGCGAGCGATATTGTATTTAACAAGGGGCTTGCAGCCCCTCCCCCCCCTCCCAATTGCTTAACATTTATTGGCTTCATTTTCCCTCTTTTTTGCTGCCTACTAATTGGCCAGCCGGCTGGCTTCACTTTCTCTTCTTTCGGCTGGAGCATGGACCAAGTACTAATTGCTTCAGCTTTATTGCTATCTTTCTGCTGCTCACACTGTGATTGAGGTAATACTTTTATGTTTTCTTCTTTGTGGTCGTCCTTCTTGAACCTTTTGCCATTGGTAGCTATGCTTTACTATGCCACAAGCATTTCAAAGAAGTACTTTTCTTCTTTGAAATGGATGTTTATTGTGACAACAGATGTTATCTGCTTTCATGGTGACAGCGGATGTATAGGCTTCCAACTGTATTTTCACTAAGATATGGACATGGGCAGGATTTCTTTCTTTATGTGATAGGATTTTGTGCCAAATATATTTTTTCTTTTCAAGCCAGAGGAGATTAACAGATTTGCTAAGAATCACATGGGTTTTGCACCGAGACCTAACAACCACTAGAAAATCAGATGAGACTATTAGGCGTGCCATTTATTTTTATTCATACCACACAGCATGGACTTTGCCCACTTTAACAATGATTTGAAGTCAAGCTGTATGGCAGCTGGCTACTGTGCAGCAAGGCTCAAAATAATATTTTTTTTAAAGTTTAAAAATTATTATGATGCATCAAGCGCTAAAGTACTTTAAAAAAAGCATCTTGTTAAATTCGTTTTAGCCACACTGCAAAGCATCCACGCTGCTGTAAAGCATGGCTGCAAAAAATTAGCTCAGCCAATAGCTGTAATAGGCGAGACATATTGGCTTTGCCAGTGCTTGTTTTCAACCGTGCTGACCCTGCATTGGTCCTGACATCTCACTCCCATCCTCATGAAGTCAAGCTATAGTACTGGAGGAAAGCCAGTCAGTGCAAATCACCCTTCAAGCAGCAGCACTATTTTCTGTGAATTTCGTGGTGTTCCACTTACCTCGAAGGAATCAAACATGACAGTTCACTTTGTAACAATTGGGTTAATATAGACTTACTGTTGTGATAGATGGGCTCAATCTCAAAACAATAAGAAACATAGGAGCATATTATCATGAAACGGCGTTAAAATTATTGTCGCTTTAGCGGCAGGAAACTGCCGCTAAAGCAGCGATAATGGGCTTGATAATATGCCCTTGTGAATTCCCATAGAAGCCCATGTTCTGGTGTGAAGATGGGCTTCTATTGGAATTCTCAAGGGCATATTATCAAGCACATTATTGCCGCTTTAGCTACATTCTACCACTGTCAGAGTAAAGCAGCTGAAAGAGGGGTTTAGGCTGATTCTAAAATTTTTGTAGAGAGTGATATATTTTTGTAGAAAGTGATATTTTATCTTTTTTTTTTGTCTATTTTTACAATGTATGTATTTGCATGCTGCAGACTGGTATTTGCATGCTGAAAAAAAAACTGTGAGCTTTGATCGAGTCATGGCGGCTTGGTTCTGGCTCAGCTAGCGGTGGACAAGACAACAAATTAACAAACAGGGAGAGCAGAACGGAGCCAGGGGTCTTGCTCGGATCTTAGTGCCCATCAGGCGCGCAACACCCATTGGACTCACCGGGCTTCAGCCCCCCCCCCCCCCCCCCCCCTCCGTCGTGTGTGGCAGCCCGGGATGAGACAGATCCCGGGCACACACACAGCTGCACCCGATCGTTTAGCAGGTCTTTAAAAGACCATTTGAATGCTAATTAGGCCTTGCTGTTGTTTCACCCCTTGTTGGAGGCCCTGCAGCTCCACTCTGCCTACTGATTAAAGGTTCAGTCCCCCCCCCCCCGAAATTTTTCCTTACCCCCCGAAATTCGGCTCTAGTTGCGCCTCTGGTGCCCATAGACGAGCCGAGCCCTGAAAATGTGTTGTATAAATCATACAGCAAACCATGCATAATATAATAGTCTCTTCAAATAAAAAAAAAAGTGTCTTTACCATCCAGAAGTTTTGTCATTAATAGGGCACATTATAGCACTACACTGAGAAGTACTTATTTAACATCATAATTTTGTACAACTGTTAGTCTGAACTCACATATTTAGAAGTGCTTTCATACGCGATAATGAAGAAAGAAAGAGTTTTGGTGAAAGAAAATATTTGCCTAAGATCACACAATTTAAGAAGGGAAGTTGCGATTTATCCGTGTTTTCTGGTTTCACTCTGTACAAATCAGCCTGAAAATGGGTATCTATTTGGATTTCAGAATCACATGATGTTGAGTCAATGCTGAGACTCAAACCTGGTTCCTGAGTTCTATAGTTGTGAGCTTTTGGTGAATCTCTCGCCTCTAGGCTCAGCCCTTGAGTAACAAGAGAGGGAGCGAGAGTAGGATTTCTAAGAAGACATATCAAAGAAATTACATTTGATTTTTAACATTTGCTTGGAGTTCGAACAGTCGCCCTTTTTGACTGTTATGTTTGTATTAAATGAGCACACTGCTAGTAGTGAATGGCTGGACCTTCCCTGGAACTGAATGCCCACTAGCGTGGGTGGACTAATGACGAATGTGCCAGGTCACAAAGTCCTAAGAGGGATACCAGGACAGTTCACGTTCTTGTCCTTTGCAGAGTTCGCAAGTTTCTCTTTCATAAGTACCTCATCCACACAAGACTGTTTTCTTTTCTTTTTATTTGGGTATTTTTAGTGCTGAATTTTTAATGCCATAAACAAGACTAGAAGTATTACAGGGAAAGAAAAAGGCCTATACTGCATGAGATACTTCTACGTGGAAGTGTTAAACTTGATCGCTCTTGGGATGAAGTGAGAGCCATGCACTCCAGGCACCTGCCCTCCAACACCACTCTGCAGACAGCTGAACATACAATATTTTTCTAGGGGGATGCAAGATGGAGTGGACAGAATCACCAAGTAAACACCCTAATGTTTCATGGGAAAGGGTTAGCCTTAGTGGAGAAAGAAGAATACACCAGTTTAAAATATAAAAAGGTGGTGGGGTGGGCATTTTTAAGCTGAATATGATCAAAACGTTGTGGGAACAGCTTAGCGAAAATGAATCAGCAAAAGTGAGATAGATTCTAGGACAGCAAAAGAGCTGTTGGGTCCAATCGTAGAGCTTTGTATGACCAGTCAATTTGGAAATAATGTTGTTCAGTGCGAGTAAAAGGGATTTTAAGTAGATAGATCAGTGTTGTTTGGTGGCTATTGTTGAACAGGAATCTAGATGTGAGCCTTGTCCGAAGGATACAGGCATATACATTACAAGAGCCCATTGTGGCTGACCAATACCTCTTAAGTTAATTGACAGTATTTTTCCCACCAGCACGTCTGTCTCCAATTGCCTCACTGTAAGGAAGTTTTTGTCCTGAATAAAAAATGATGTGTTAAATTTAAGACAGAACAGCTAGGCACTGCCACACTTTCCTTTCGGACTCAGCAGCTCAAAGGAGGAATCAAAGATGCGCACCCTGTGTTTTATTTTACATGTCCATGAAGGGATAAATCACTTTATGAAAGTCAAGCTCTGTATATTGGTACGGTGTGTAGCTTTATATTTATGATTACACCAATGATGCCCATTCACGTACCACATGATACAAACTGAATTGCATTTGGTACTTAAAAGAAGGGGCTAATTAGTACCCAACTCAATGGTACTCATTTTATCAACTCTTGAAAATGATAAAAGTATGTAAAACATTCTAGGATTCAAACGCACACCTAAGCAATTAACATGGAGTGGTTTGTAGCGGCCATATAATCCAACGAGCTCTTTTATCAGAACTGAATTTGTGACCTGCAGGTTACACAAAGATCTATGTAAACAAATGGATTAACTTTGTGAGTCATTTTACTAGCATACAACATTATGACTTGCAGGTGACAAAAAGAGCTCTGCATGCTAATTTATTACGATTCAGACCTCTGAACAGATTACATACTCCAATCTCTGTAGCCAGTGCTTTAACCACCTGAGATTTGAAGCCCGACTATAATCTAAAACTTACTGATTACAGACAAAAATCTGCAACAGATGCCTTGACGTTCAAAGGCATCCAGAAATGTTACCTGTTTGGGATCAATAAAGTGAGTTGGAAGGCTTTACTGTTGCTTCTCTCTACATAAATTTCTTTTGAGTCAATGTGTGAACGAATAATTCATTAGGACTGACTGCCCATATTCTGTCAGTGAATCTAACCACTCATGGCTCTGACCGTCTTGATTGCACATCCTTTCTGCCACCGGTCCCAGAGGGTTCCCCTCACTGCGTTTTTTCCATTTCAAGCACTGTCCATCAGATAGTGTGCCTCAGCACATATGCGCCTTGTATTCACTTCTTATCTCTTCATGCCTTAAATCATAGATACCACATACCATAAAATAATCTAAACATTTTAAACTCTATCCCCACCTGTTTGCACTAACCCTGAGGCATCAATCCCTTAACAGACCCATATATCTGCAAATAGGTATATCTAACCTACAAGATATTATGTGATACAATGAGGCGTACCAGACTTAGGAATGATCCTCGTGGCAATCCCATGTGCCAACCCCTGTTGCTCCAGTCACCAGAACAGTTTTTCCACCCATCGCTAGAGTACTTCTTAAATCAGTACAGCACAACAGCAATCATGCCAATGCTGTTCATCTTGATGACAGTCCTTACCTATTGAGTATATTCAATGACTCAAAAAACATGGCAACTCGTGCCCTATGTGCTTTTGGGGTATAGATCACTCCGTTCAAACACCTTCGATACCACTCCAAACACATTACCTCCCCATCCTGTACAAAGCCTGGTGCTTGAGGAGGGCTCTGGAGACTGTTTTGACAGGCCCCACTGATGGGAACCACTGCATGGCAAGGATCAGGTTTCATCATGTGTCATAGGTTTAGAAGACATCAATACCCGGACAGCCATGTTAGGTTTAACTTTTCCAGTACTAAAATAGATGCCTCGCCAGGTGCAACTTTCACCCACGGTGTTCGCTTTCAGGTGCCAAAAGCTCTAAATAATCCCACCACATCATGAAACAAAGTGCATATCATTTTTGCGGCTACGACGTAGTTCATTTAGTGTAATCGCATAAGTTCAATGTAAACATCATAGTGCACGGAAGGTGCTGTTCTTAGGACAGTTCTATATTCAGTGCAAGGGGTGGGCCTGATCCTTGTCTCTGTGAATGTCCACACACAGCTCAGACAGACAAGTGCTTCTCCCCTTCTCTGTTCTGTAAGAAGGGACAGAAAGCCAGCATTAGAAAACAAGGCTTAATAAACCATTCCCTTTACCTTATCTCCCAGAGAACCTCAATGGGTGTTATCTTTACAGCTCTAGATTCAAAACATAAAACCTGGTAGCAATGTTTGCTCCGAACTATTTGTGGGTTTAACCGATTATGACGATGTTTGCTTTACTCCTTCGTCTTTACAATAATTAGTATGATCCTACATGGCTGGTATTTTCTGTGGCATTGCATCCCCTCTATGACCACCAATGTTATTTTATGCGGCCCTGTATTCCCCTTTGTGTTTACAGCAGCTATTTTCTGTGGCCCATCGTCCACTTTATTTGAAATGTAATGTTTTCTGTTGCTTTACATCCCCTCTGTGCACAGTTACTATGTCCTTTAGGCTTAGATCCACTTATGTGAACGGCTGATGCTTTTTGTAGTCTCCCATCCCCTCCTATGGGCACAGCTGCTGATTTCAGCAGACTAGTACACACTTTATTCAACTGTGTTCTGGCTATTAGAACACGTGCACAACTGCCTGGCTCATCTACTGACTTAGTGGCACTGCAAGGGCAAACTAGAGACATAGGTTTAACAAACACCAATTCAGACTCCGCATTACAGTTTGATTTCTATGCGCGGCACCATACAGTTTGCCTCTTAAAAACAGAACAGCTTTCTCAAGTGCTCAGTGCTTTCCCCCTTACCATAGGAGAAAACAATTTAGACTGCATCGAAGCTGACGTCGTGTTGAAGTGTATACTTCTGTAATTGTCATAAGAAGGTTGAGTGACACTTCCAAACAGATCTGCATAACGCTTAAAAGCGGGCAGCAGTTAGCACCAGCACTATACACAAAAGCTCGGTGATAATTAAAAGGACTGCACGAGTGCTTTACCCTTAAAACAAAAGTGCTTAAAGAGATGTGTGGTGTCCTATGATATTGCATCCTGTGTTACAGAATGCGAGGACAGAGATGGGGATGGAGGGGAGAAGAACCGAGGAGCTTTTTGTACGCTACAAAATAAGACATTGGGGGAGAACAACGTCTAAAATGAAAGGATGAGGTAGAGAGCTTTGTAATTCAAGCCTTAACTTGTTGGACAACTGAGAACAAGCGACGTGGAACCCGTTTGGGGGCTGGCTAAAAGTGACATGTTTTGGTTACAATTGGGGACCACAGAGGAAATTCATTCCCCTCTAGCACTTCCCGTGAGGCGATCCCAGCGGTGGGCGTGCACGGACACCTGCCTACCACACACGTACCAGCTTCCGTTGGTTTCCCAGGCAGAAGGTGCAGATGGGCCTGGGGGCGCCAGGGCCGACGCTCGCGCCCCCGGAGGCCGGCCGGTACTGCAGGCAGGGCTGCCCATCCAGGCAATCCTCTCCCAGGAGGAGGATGTTGGCGAGGTGCGAGATGTAACTGGAGGCCAGGCGGAGGGTTTCTATTTTGGAGAGCTTGCGGTCGGCGGGCTCGGTAGGGATGAGCGTCCTGAGGGCAGTGAAGGCCGTGTTTACGCTGTGCGTGCGATCCCGTTCCCGGGCGTTGGCCGCCTGGCGCTGCTTGCTGACGCCCGTCAGGCGGTTCTTCCGTTTCCGCTTTCCCTTGCCGCCGTCACTCGGGCTGCTGCCGCTGTTGGACTTTTCCGAGCTCTCGCTGCCGCTTTCGAGGTCTTCGATGTCCGACGCGTAGCTGCTGCTCTCCCCGAACTGGCTGCTCGCTGTAGACTTCATCCCCCCGCGCCGGCCGCCTGTCCCACCGCCTGCCCGGCTGCCCCATCACTTTTATGCACTGCAGGGAAACAGCACCTGTTGGGAACGGGCAGCCCTACTTGAGCCACTGACACCTCAGCAGGCCATTTTTTGAATGGTTGCCCCTTTTAGATTCAGCATGTGGTCGCTCCGTAAGGCAAGAAAGGTGGAGCTGGGACGGTCAACTGTGGCCGCTAGGGCTGCACTCTGGCTCAAGTGCACCTGTTGTCGTTGTCATGCTGAGGGCAACAACCACAGCAATAACCTTTGAGAGCAGCCGGTGCACTTGAAGGCCTGACGGACCGTCACGCAGACCTAACCCCCAGAATGCAGTTGTGACTAAATGTTTATACAAAAGTTCCCTCAAAAATGGGGGGAGGCCGGTTTCTAAAATGACCTGTCCCGTTCTATACATAGACTGGTTATCCCAATGATACTAAGCGCGATTGGAGTGATGCAAATAGTATGTAGTATGGGAGCTAAAAAAAGAACACTTTCCTAAATCATATTTACAGCCAAGCCAACAACAACAGAGGTTCAGGGCATGGTGCTTGATACCAAGCACTTTGACAAAGACCTTTGGTATAATGGCGTGTTTCATTCTGAAATCAACGCATACTGCGGATTTGGTACCACAAAAATAGAAGCCAGAAATATTTTTAGTATATACTCAAAAAGTAAAAACCTTCTGTTTCCGCTTACAGGTCCAAGTCCGACACCTGTTCATTTTTTTGTCTCTAATGTAGAGCTCATCCTCTCGTGTCAAGGAAAGAGTGGGCTTAGAGCTATGCATATTACCGGTATATAATTGGGTTATTCCTCTGGTGCTGTCTCTCCTCTCTGCTAAGTGAGTTATCAACACCTGAGGCGGCTGTCTAGGAGGAGTAAGTGCCTATTGTCTTAGAACTCTTACTGGTTTCTCAGCCAAAAGAGCTGTGCAAATGGACCTCTCCATACGCCTGCCTCGACCCGTGAAAGTGGGATTAACTGTGACTCTTGAGATTCCATGTGACACACAAACTTAATTTATTATTGATCCATAGCATTAGTTTCCATTGTCACTTTGCAATCTGAAATATATATGCACTCACCTCAGTGATTAAAAAAAAAAACAATACCTTTTCCTTTTCTATGTTTATTGACAAATTGTGGTGATCGATGTTTCCCTGTGGTCAGCTGAGAGTGATATTATTTTTGGCTGCAAGTTACCGAGGTTGTAGGTTTCCTAATTATTCATTGCCCCATCTACATCATGCAGAATACACCCTTATAAATCTCTTCAGTGCAGTTTGCAATCAAATCAATTTCAAATATTTTTAAGGGTTCCCTGGAACAGGCCATCTGACCAACACAGATACAAAAGACCTACATATACTTATACAGTACTTTTTGAAAATGGGTTACCAATTTTCAGAGTCCACCCCATGATGGAAATCTTATTCAAGCATTAGAGAGAAGACTTAGGAAAAAAAAGTTTAGGAAACAACAAGATGTGTTCTAAGGAGTTTCCTGGAAATGTGAGCAGAGATATAGTTTGAATTTCACAGAGTTGGGGGTCCACAAGCCAGAGGAAGGCCTTCTGTGGTGGTAGCCTAAAAAAAGTGTCAGTTTGCAAGAAAGTGCTTTTTGTGTATGATGACCCTCTCAGATGTTTGAACTGATGATGCTGATATTTGGACTCTGAAGTGCATTGGGCCCTGCCTATCGGGCCTCCATGTGTGTGCTCTGACCCCTCAAAGTGTATGTGCAATTGGTTAATCCATGATTGTCATATTTAACTTACCTATAAGTTCCTAGTTATGACACAAAAGGTACCCAAGGCTGGTAAGTTAATTGTCATCAGTGGACTGCAGCACGTATTGTGCCACTACTGCTAGGGCAATTTTTTAATTCATATACTTCAAAGAGGAGTTTTCAGTGCTAGACTGAGTAAACGGTCATGATTCCTTTTTAAGTTAATTGAGTATTCCGGGCATAGTGGACCGCATTAGACTGTATAATCTTTGAAACAGTTGTTAGGTTGAGGTGAACACCCCCTGACTCCGGTCTTACTAAAAAGAGAAAAAAGTACCCTAATAGCCAGATCCTTGTTGTTTGAATAGTTGATGGGTGGAGGGCAATCTGACTTGAAACTCCTTGTTGTTTAAGCCTTTAATGCTACACCAGACCCCAGGACATAGCCAATCTGTCAGTGTCAAACCCAAAGCCGGACTCCAGCTGCAGAGGACCCAGCGTCCCCATCATTGACAAGGAAAAGAACCAGAAAAGTTTGAAAGTGTGAAGGTAGAGTCTTGACCGGGAGCATACAACCAAACTTCTATCACGGTCGGCTTGAAACTTTGCCCTGGACCCTCACATTTGAGGATCATAGACTACTGCTAAGAGTGAAAAGCAGTGATTTAATAATTTATTAAAATCTTTCTAAACAGTTTGAAGTGAAAAGCAATTAATTATGAAAACCTTACAAAAATTCATAATTCCGTATCACTTCATCCGATATTTGTCATTTTTGTGTCTATTGGAAGATACAAATATACTCAATTTTTATAAATTTGAGTTGGATTATTTTTGTATTTTGTTTCTTGCTTATTGACTGTTTTGATACTGATACATGCTTTACTTTTGTTTTCCTTTTAGATAAGCCTAACTGCTCTTTGCTACAGCCATCCAGGACTGAGCTAGGGTTTGATTTAAAGAACCCTAACTGGAACTGACACGGAAGAGTGAAATTATTACTCCAACTAGTAATTAATCAACCAGCATTTGTAAAGTGCAGTGCTGTCACCCCTAGAGGTATCTAGGTGCTTTGTCTCCTTCAAAGAGCCAGGTCTTGAGTCTCTCTCTGAAGTCTTCCAGCGACGAGGCTGTATGGAGATGGTTCCAGATCTTGGCAGCAATTTAGGAGAAGGCGCAGTCACTGCTGCGACAGATGCAGTAGTTGTGTGCGAGGGCGAGTGAAGAGGAGCACAGGTATCTAGCGGGCTGGTGGAAGTTCAGTCAATGGTTGATGTAGGCAGGTCCTAGGCTGTGTAAGGCTTTGTAGGCATACATGAGAAAATTGAACTGGCATCTCTTCGGGATGGGGAGCCGGTGGAGATCTCTCAGGTGGGGGGTTATATGTGTTCATTTGGGGAGGTCCAGGGTGAGTCTGGCTGCAGGGTTTTGTTTGGCCTGGAGTCTTCTGAGGAGTTGGGTGGAGATGCCAGGGTAGAGCTTTGCCATAGTTGAGGTAGCTGGTGATGAGGGTCTAAGTGACGATCTTTTTGGTGTTGGTTCGGATCCATCTGAAAATTCTGCAGAGCATGCGAAGTGTGTGGTAGCAGGAGGAGACAACTGCGTTGACTTGTCATTTCATGGTCAATTGGCTGTCAAAGATGATGCTGTGCTGAAGTTGCATGAATGGTCGGTAGGTGTGGGTCTGAGTTCTGCAGGCCAGCAGCTGTGGTCCCATGCGGACTTGTTCTTCCCGAAGATCAGTACTTCAGTTTAGTTAGAGGCAGTTTTCTTTCATCCATTTGGCTACATTGGTCATGGCGTTGCAGAAGTCGGTTTTGGCTTTGCAGGGGTCCTCCGGATCAGTTGGGTGTCGTCTGCGTGGGATATTATGTTGAGTTTGTAGGATCTGACAACGTCTGCGTTGGGGGGTCATGTAGATGTTGAACAGGTTGGGGCTGAGGGATGATCGTTGTGGTACTCCACATATGATGTCTTTGGGTGCGGAGGTGAAGGGAGGCAGTCAGATGCACTGTGTGTATCCAGTAAGGAAGGAGGTGATCCACTTGAGGGTGTCCTGCTGTATGCCTATGTTGTAGAGTCTGTTGATGAAGGTTTTTTGGGAGACAGTGTTGTATTCCTCAGAGAGGTTTCTCCATGGATGAGGAATGTTCTGATGTCATCTGTGGCAGCAATCAGCATGGTCTCAGTACTATGGGTGACACAGAATCTTGATCATGAGGTGTCCAGTAGGTGGGGTTGTTCCAGGAATTCCATGAGCTGCTGGTGGATGGCTTTCTTGAGTACTTTGACCGGGTAGGGAGCAGGGCGATCAGTTGGTAATTGTTGGGATTGCTGGGGTCGGCATCAGCTTTCTTTAGGAGGGGTCTGACATCTGCAGGCCTCCATCTGTCCCAGAAGGTTGCTATAGGAATGGAAGTGTTGAGGGTGCTGGTGAGTTGCGTGCTGGTTGGGCTCATTGAGCGGTTGTAGAGGTGGCTGGGGCACTTTACATAAATTGATGTTTCAGCAGTGGGATCCAGATTTTGTTTTTAGCAGTACCACTCAGCTAGTAAGCTAAGAAATAAAAAAAATTCTAAATTGTCAGCTGACAAAAACTGTTTTGGATTTTTCATGGGGTCATTTTTGATTTTTCCAAAATACATTTTTGAGTTAAGGATACCTTGGAGCTAGACCTGGCTATCTGCTCATCCTGCCCTTGTAGGAGCCGAAAGCCCTGTAAACGGAGAGAAATCTCAAGATAGGCAACGGACACAAACACTGATTTGCAGAGGCCATTAAGGCTTTTGAAGAAGCCAGGCTAGCCAAAGCGACCTCTGAAATTGAAGAAGCCACTAAGAGGGCCGATTACACCATCTTTTGATTGGAAAAGGACGATGAGGATTATCTGTCCCAAGGGCATCCTGCACAGGCACTATCCATTGCTGGCAGCGAGGGAAGCTCAGCCAGCACCAACCTGTCTTGACAAGACTCTAAGACATTTAGAGGAGCAAATATCCATACTGGCTCTGGAGGAGAAGAGATTGACCCTTGAGAAAAAGACTGGTCCTGGATGAGGAGCGTGCCAAGCTGGGTCTGAAGCCCAAGCAAGATATTGGCATTGAACAGGAGGTATCTACAGGGAGGTAATGTGACCCTAGGTTGCCCAAAGAGAATGTGCAAGGGTTTGTAGTTGGGAAGACATACAGTGGTTTGCCTCCTTTGAGAGAGCTCATTGGATGAGGAGCTCTTGGGATGAGGAAGGTGGGCAAACAGCACTGGGGATCGTTCTTGTGGGAGCTGGTTCTAGTCATTGGAAGGAATAGGCTCTTGGCACTATTCTAAGAAAGCATTTTCAGGCTCCTCAACAGAGAAAAGAGGGGTACACTAAGTTAAAAATAGAGTTATCTAAAGGGCCCCAAAAGTCTGCTAAAAGAGGGGAGTTCTGTGATCCATCCAAGTTCACAAGGAGGATGTACCAGGAAAATAATTGTAACCGGTTAAAGGCTCAGTGTACTATGACTGTCAACAGTCGGGGCACAAGATAGGAGACCCTATTTGTTCCAAGAAGCCCACCCACCCCCACACACAGATTGGCAGTACACGGGGATTGCTAATTTAGGGATTGGGATGGAAGTTTGCCCAGACAATGCCAAGGGGTAAACAGAAGTCAACTTAGCACCCATGAATGGGGTTGCAGTTGAGACCCTTGCTGCCTTATCTCCGGCAAAGGGAAAATACAGGTAATGGCCAAGCATGAACTACACTAAAATAGAAGCTGTGAGGGATATATACGCCAGCATGACCACTATGGTGGACAATATTTTTTCCTCAGAGCAGATTATCTTAGCTGTGTTACACAAGGCTGTCAGTGCTGAGAATGTGGTACATTTTGCTCCATTGTAATGGTAAACCCTTATTGGGGATGGGTTACTGGTCTAAATAATGTAGCTGTGTTCCCCTGCCATTCCAGTGGACTGTCTGCGGGAAAATTATTTAGAAACTTCTGCTTGGGGAGCTACAGAGAGTAAGACGCATGCAGAAATTCTGGGTCTCCTTGAGTGGGTATATGTGTCCACCAGGCCCAAACAGCTTATCATGGAAGTCAAGGTAACCCGAGGTCTGAAACAGTGGCCCAGACCCGTACAAATGAGAAAGGACAGAAAGACTGGGAAATCAACTTCAGAAAGTCCCATGGCCCAGAACAAGTCTGATGCTCAGGGGAAGGACCTTGATTCTGAAGGGGAAACTCCCCACTGAGAGATCTGTCAGAGTTTGTAGAGTTGCAAGTGGCAAGAGGACCCTCCATGGGGGAGTTCTGCCAAGGTCAAATGACCTGTCTTGCTCTTGAGGACCTTGAGCAGCAGACTGAGGACCAATAAAAAGAGAATGTCACTGGACCTCAGATGGTCAATTGGGAGGAGGGTGTTTAGTATGTAAGGCAAAGGACCCCATACCTGCTAGAAGATTGATGGTCAGCCATTTCTATCATATATGTCTCCAATTGTCAGGAAAAGTGAAGGAGGTCTGTCTCTCTTGTCCCACTTGTCATGCTAATGGTAAA
The DNA here is from genome assembly GCF_964263255.1 of Lissotriton vulgaris. Lineage (NCBI taxonomy): Eukaryota > Metazoa > Chordata > Amphibia > Caudata > Salamandridae > Lissotriton > Lissotriton vulgaris. Next base: position 824,179,882 of record NC_141696.1, on the reverse strand, counting down.
ATGGGGAAAGCCAACGACCTCCTTTAATTCCATTACCTGTGGTTGGGACACCTTTTGAGAGTGTGGGGATTGGTAAAGCTTGTCCCTTAGACCCACCAACTGTGTCTGGCAAAAGGTGCATCCTACTGGTAGTGGACCCTGCCACAAGATACCCAACAGCAATAATCCTCAGGACTGTGACTATGCCCGCTCACAGTGGCCAGAGCCTTACTTGGTGTCTTCATCAGAGTGGGGTTTCTAAGGAGGTAGTATCCAATAAGGAGACAAATGACATGTGGGCATACCTGAAGTATATGTGGAATGAATGAGTGGTAACTTACAAGCTTTTCACCCATTATCACACCCAGACCGATGGTGTAGTTGAAAGATTCAACAAACCCATGAAAGGCATGATTAAGGGAGGTTCTAGAAAAGATATTTGGCTTCAGCCCCTCTGAGCTTTTTGGGCACAGTGTGAGAGGCCCATAGAAGCTGATGCGAGAGGATTGGGAGAAGAATTCCAGAGAACCAAAGCAGGACATTGTGGCCTATGTACTGGGTGTGTAGTCATGAATGGCAGAGTACACAAACATGGGAAAATAAGAATTCAGAGGCCAGCCAGGAGGCTGTGAAGCAATGGTATCAATCAGTAGATTTGTATAATGCTTCTTGTCACCCGTGAGGATATCCAGACTCTGGCAGGGTCAAGTTGATTAGCTGAATAGCCAGGTCTTAGGGGGACTTTCATAACTTGGGGAGGTCCATAGATGAAAGGGTAGCTTGTTGCTTGGTAGGTAAAGAAGGAGTGATCTCCACATCTGCTATGTCGGATGCTAGGAGGTGAGGGTTAGAGAAAGGGACACGAGTATCAGTGTCTGGTGGACTGATGGAAGTTCAGTCACTGGTCAAGTAGGTGTGTCCACATTTATGTAGTGCCTTGTATGCTTGAACTGGCATCTTGTCTATACAGGTAGCCAGTGGAGTTCTCTGAGGTAGGGGGCGATGTGGGTTCCTCTAGGGAAGTGGAGGACGATTCTGGCTGCGGCATTCTTTATGGTCTGTAGTTGTCAGAGGAGGTAAGCTATGATGCCTAGATGCCTGGGAAGTCCAGGCGGCTGGAGATGGGGGCCTGGGTGTTGGTGCGTCTTGAGCTTTCAGATAGCCATTTGAATATCTTATGAAGCATTTAAAGGATGAAGAAGCAGGAGGAGAAGAAAGCACTGACCTGAGTTGTCATGGTCAGCTTGTTGTCCAGAATGCTGTCTAGGTTCCGAGCGTGGTCAGTAGGTGTAATAATCAGGATGCACCCCATGGGGAGGTCTTGTTTATGAAAATCAGTACCTTTGTCTTGTCTATGTTGAGCTTCAGGCAGTTGTCCTTCACCCAGTTGGCGGCATTTGTTATGCAGTAGTGGAAGTTGGTTTAGGTGGAATCTTCAGAGAGGGAGGGGATGAGTTGTTTGTCGCCATAGGATATGATGGTGAATCCCTCGGTTTTGGCTATGCTGGCCAGAAGTCTCATATGAGTGTTGAAGAGGGTGGGGCTGAGTGAGGATCCTTGAGATACCCAACAGATGATTTCCTAGGGTTCGAAGGTGAAGGGGGAAGGCAGACTGTAGGATAGTGCCCCTTTTTATATGGTTACCCCCACCACTTTTTGCCTGACACTTGATGCACTTTGATGTGCCCTTGGTCCCTGCCAATCAGGTTCCCAGGGCCTGTGTTATTTCCCAAAACTTTACCTTTGTATCCACAATTGGCACATCTCTGGCCGTAGGTAAGCCCCTCGTAAAAGGTACCACGAGTACCAAAGGCATTGTGACCAGGGAAGGCCATTAAGGGCTGCAGCACCTTAACACCCACACACTGGCATTGCAGGCTGCGTGTTTTGATGTAGAAACTAGTGAATAGCCGACATGGCACACATCCCTGTGGGCCATGCCTGCAAGCCACTGCCTATGGCCTAGGTAAATCAGCCCACTAGCAGGATGCACTAGACCACAGGTGAGGGTAAAGTGGCATGAGCACTGTACTCCAACAGTGTCTAAATCTATTCTGAGACATTGTAAGTGCATTAAAGCCATAAAGAGTATAGGGTCTGGGCGTTGCTCATTGCGAACTTTACAGCTCCATAATGGCTTTACTGAAACTTGGGACGTTTGGTAGCAAACCTCTCAGCATATTAAATGCACACTGATACCACTGCGGGTTTTAATGTGGAATGCACTCAGAGGTCATCTTAGATATGCCCCCCCAAAAAACGACCAGCCCTGGTGTGGTTCTAGAATGCCTACCCACCATTTGCCACCACTAGACATGTTTCTGAACCCCTAAGGAGAGGGCCTCTGCTCTCTGGGTCCAGAAGCAAAGCCCATCCTAGCCGGAGGTATCATGCCTCTTCCCCAGGATGGACTGGGCCAAAAAGAGGAAGCTTAAAAGTCCTGCGGCCTTGTGGAAGGGGAACGAGACATACCTCAACGGAGAGACCCTCGAGTGAGGGTTCCTCGAGTTCTAATCCTCCTGCGTCTCTGACAACCAGGAGTCCTTCTTCTTTGTTTCCCCTGCAGGTACACAACCATTGGAACCAACCCCGACTCATCCCGGAAACGGAACCTCCCGAGCGCCTTGACCCCGGAAGTCCCGAACCGGAAGCCGCCTACCGGGAAACCGGAAGTCCCGCCTCCATCCCGGGGCCCGGAACTATAAAAGACGCCGAAGAAGAGAGGAGAGCGTTCCCGATAGCCGACTCGTGGCAGGAGACAGCGCACAGAGAACCATCGAGAGAGAGAGAGAGGAGTACGAGGATCGAAGACGGAGAGTTGGAGGACGTCTGGACCGAGGAGTGGTGGAGTCCTCAGGAGGTGGCTGGAGAGCGGCCGTAACTCGCGGAAGAGTTACGGCGGGGCACGTGAGTACCTTGTTACCGTCTCCGTGTACCCCCTTTGTAGATACCTGTAGATATTTGTATAGAGTTAGATCTCACTGTTAGAGCACCTCTGCACTGTATATAAACTAAATTAGAGACACTTCACTAGTCAATCTTGTATAATATTCCCTACACCCCCCCCTCACCAGCGCACCTCCCTTCTACCCTCTCCCGCCTCTTCCCCCCCCCCTTCTCCACCCCTATCCGCCCCCTTCCTCACGGTTCTCTCTTTTCCCCCGCACGCCCCGGTGTTGGTAACGGTACCAGAGAAGTCTTTACCAAAGGACTAACCCCTGCTTCTCTACTTTCCCTCCGAGGTCATCCCAACGCCCGGAAGACGTGAAGACCTCTGGAAGATCCCCTGGACCACGTACCGCTGGGAGACGACCAAAGCTACACCCCGGAGTTCTTTATGTACATACCCCCTTACTGTTGTCAAAAAGAACAATAAAAGAGCTACCATAGCCCAATATATACGGCCTCCACGCCTGTTATTCCGGCCCGCAGCAACCCACAGTCCACACCTGGTGTCAGAAGTGGGATCCGGAAGCATGGAGGCCGCCGTGAAGCAACTCGCTGAAAGCCAGGAACTCCTAGGGAAGATGATGGAGCGGTTTCTTAAAACCGCTGAGGATGACCGTGACCAGCTGCACGATGTCCTGAAAGACCAGGGGACCTCTCAAGATCGAGCCCTTGGGAAGCTTGTGGACGTCATGGGACAATCGAGACCAGCAACTACCCTGCCCTCGGTGGTATTACAAAAGTACGTTCCCGGAGAGGATCCGGACTTCTTCTTTACGAACTTTGAGCGCTTGGCTGAGACTGCTGCTTGGCCCGTTGACCGATGGAGTCACTACCTTGGGCCACTGCTGACGGGCGAACTCCAAACGGCATACCAACAGGCCAATATTCAAGGGCAGACCCCGTACCAAGACATAAAAACGTGCATCCTTGAGCGACTTGGGATCGACGACGAGACCTACAGGACAAGGCTGCGGCAAGTACGGGAAGGACCGCAGGAAAACCCCAGGGCCTTGTCGTTCCGCATCCAAGACCTCACCAACCGCTGGCTGAAGCCCGCCACATCCACCAAAGACGAAATCCTTGCAAAAATTTACTTGGAACAGTTTTTGGCCTCCCTGCACCCAGCTACGCAGAAGTGGGTCCGTCAGCACTCGAGACTCACTTTAGACACCGCAGTCGAAATCGCCAGTGCCTTTAGCCGGGCACAGGACTTTCAGAAGAAGGACGAACATCCTTCACGAACGGTCCATGGAAGCCATCCTCGACCCCCGAGGCCGTTAGTAACCCGAAAACCGGAGCCTATTCCTTTTGTTCCCTTCCCGGTGACCCCAAGACCAACTCCTCCCGGCCCTCAATGCTACCATTGTGGGGGTTATGGACATATTGCAAGGTTCTGCCCTCAAAAGGAAGAACCAATGGAGGTCGGCCTTACGAGGAACTATGTATGTCTCACCCAGGAGGCTAGTCCACCTCCCTTCAGATGTCCGGTAAGGATCGACGGTCATCCAATGATGGCGTTAGCTGACTCAGGTTGTCGGCAAAGCGTGATACGACCGCAAGAAATACCCAACCCTCTGGGGCCGATGACTGGCACCGTAGACATCCAGTGTGTACACGGTGATACCCGGAGATATCCCACCACCCGGGTACAGGTACAACAGTACTCGGGAGAGCGTAGTCCCCTTAATGTGGGACTAGTACCCAACCTGCCGGAACAGGTAATCCTGGGCAGTGATTACCACGGACTTCCCCGACTGTTACACGACGCCACCAACTCCTTGGAGAAATGGTGGTCCGAGGCTCCTTTTTCCCGTAATCCTCCTCCTGTAGAGCCCGCAACCAAGGCTCCGAAGATAAAAGGGCAAAAGAAGAAAGAGAAGAGGACCTACGCCGCTGCCTATCCTGTGCAGGTGGAACCGCATCCCTGGGAAAATGACCGAGAGTTCCGTGCAGCACAACAAGAAGACCCAGTACTACAGGACGCCTGGGGACGAGCCCTTGATAATGAGGATCCCTTGCACGTATGTCCCTATTTCTTTAAACGAAATGGTCTATTGTATAGGAAAGGTGGACCCCAACAAGAATCCCAGCTGCTCGTTCCAGGTCCCTTTCGTGAGAAGGTACTATTCTTAGCACATAGCCATTTGTTAGGAGGCCATTTCGGGGACGACAAAACCGGACAAACGATACTGGAGAAATTCTATTGGCCGGGCATACATAAACAAGTGAGTCAATACTGCAAAGAGTGTCCGGTATGTCAAAAGAACAGTCGATACCGGCCTCCAAGAGTCCCCCTTCAGCCACTCCCCCTTATCGATGTCCCTTTCACCAGGGTGGGGATGGACCTGATAGGCCCCATGTTACCCTCGAAAAGTGGATGTCGATACGCTCTCGTTCTCGTGGACTACGCCACTCGGTTCCCTGAAGCCATCCCGTTAAAACATCCCACCACTCAGAACATTGCAAGAGCCCTGGTAACCATCTTCACCCGAGTGGGTTTTCCCCGTGAGATATTAACAGACCAAGGTACCCCATTTGTTTCGTCTCTCATGCGTCAGGTGTGTTCACAACTGGGCATAAAACAAATAAGAACTTCTGCCTATCACCCCCAGACCGACGGACTTGTAGAACGGTACAACGCGACTCTAAAGACCACTCTCAAGAAGTTGCTGGGACTAGAAAGCCGTCGCTGGGAGGAAATGCTTCCTTTGGCCCTTTTCGCTATCCGCTGCAAGGTCCAGAGCAGCACAGGGTACTCCCCCTATGAACTCCTCTACGGAAGACCCCCGAGAACCCTCCTAGACATGGCTCGGGAAGCCTGGGAAGCCGAGCCTGACCGTACCCGACCCCTGCCGGAATATGTCGCCAACCTTAAAACTCATCTGGGCCAAATTAGGGAAATCGTGAGGCAGAACCTATTGACCGCCCAAGCCACACAAAAACGGCAATATGACAGGGGAGCCAAACCCAGAACCTTTGTTCCCGGAGACCTAGTGTTACTTCTTATACCCTCATCCGACCACAAACTACTTGGACAATGGCAGGGCCCTTATCCGGTGACGAAACAGGTAACCCCTGTTACATATGAGATTGAACTAGACCCTGTTCGTAAACAGAGGCAAATCTACCACATAAATTTGCTCAAGAAATGGGAGGGGCCTCAACCCGTGCTCTCCAGCAGGCTCAACCCAGGGGATCCGCTCTTCGTAAACTGTGTTGACCCGGAACTTCCGCCAAACAAGAGACAAGACCTCAGGAAAATCCTATCACCCATACAAAAGGTGTTTTCCACTTCTCCGGGACACACCACAGTCATCGAGCATGCGATCCAAACAGAACCTGGAAAAGTCGTGAGACAACGTCCCTACCGCGTCCCAGAGGCCCGCCGCAAAATCATCCAAGAGGAAGTACAAGAAATGATGAAAATGGGTATTATCGAGCCCTCCGTTAGTTGTTGGAACTCCCCCATCGTGCTTGTTCCGAAACCCGATGGCTCCACAAGATTTTGTATTGACTTCCGGGAAGTCAATAAAGTATCAAGTTTCGACACGTATCCACTACCCCGAGTAGATGAAATGATAGAACGCATTGGACGGGCTCGCTATATCAGTACGCTGGATCTCTGTAAAGGATACTGGCAGATCCCCATGAAGAGCGAAGATAAAAAGAAAACGGCGTTCTCTACGCCGGACGGACTATTCCAGTTTCGAGTTATGCCCTTCGGGCTTCACGGGGCCCCAGCAACCTTTCAACGGGCTATGAACATTGTCCTGCAACCACATGCCCAATACGCAGGAGCTTATCTTGACGATATAGTCATTTATAGCAACGATTGGCCTGAACACCTGTCCCATCTCGAAAGAGTAATCACTTCCCTGGGTGAATATGGGTTCACCATTAACCCGGCTAAAACTACTCTGGCGGCCCAAACCGTGAAGTACCTGGGTTACCTCCTCGGGAAGGGGGTTATACGACCTCAAGATAACAAAATAAAAGCCATTCAGTCCATCCCTTTCCCCCACACCAAAAAGGACCTCCGGGCCTTCCTTGGGCTTTTAGGATACTATCGGAGGTTCATCCCAAACTTTTCTCAGACCGCAGTACCCCTAACCGATCTCCTGAAGAAAACCCCTGGAACAGAAACCCTACTACGACAACCCTCACCTCAAATGTTGACGGCTTTTCAGAACCTGAAAAATGCACTGTTGTCCGAGCCAGTTCTCATCAGTCCTGACTACACACAACCCTTCGTTCTCCAGACTGATGCCTCGGAACAGGGACTGGGAGCGGTCCTATCCCAAAAAGACCAGTCAGGCATAGAGAGGCCTATCCTCTACCTCAGTAGGAAACTCTTTCCCCGTGAGATGAACTACGCGGTAGTCGAGAAAGAAGCTCTAGCTATTAAATGGGCCATTGAGAGCTTGCGTTATTACCTAGAAGGGCGAGAGTTCATTCTGTATACGGACCACGCACCCCTAGAATGGATGGCACGCAACAGGGGACACAATGACAGGGTGCTACGCTGGTTCTTGTCCTTACAGCCCTACAGATTCCAGACAAAGCATAGAAAAGGGGCCGAGCAGGGAAATGCAGACTACCTATCCAGATATCCTCCACCTTCCACCCCCACAAGAAGGATAGCTAGGGAAAGGGGATGTGGAAGGGGAACGAGACATACCTCAACGGAGAGACCCTCGAGTGAGGGTTCCTCGAGTTCTAATCCTCCTGCGTCTCTGACAACCAGGAGTCCTTCTTCTTTGTTTCCCCTGCAGGTACACAACCATTGGAACCAACCCCGACTCATCCCGGAAACGGAACCTCCCGAGCGCCTTGACCCCGGAAGTCCCGAACCGGAAGCCGCCTACCGGGAAACCGGAAGTCCCGCCTCCATCCCGGGGCCCGGAACTATAAAAGACGCCGAAGAAGAGAGGAGAGCGTTCCCGATAGCCGACTCGTGGCAGGAGACAGCGCACAGAGAACCATCGAGAGAGAGAGAGAGGAGTACGAGGATCGAAGACGGAGAGTTGGAGGACGTCTGGACCGAGGAGTGGTGGAGTCCTCAGGAGGTGGCTGGAGAGCGGCCGTAACTCGCGGAAGAGTTACGGCGGGGCACGTGAGTACCTTGTTACCGTCTCCGTGTACCCCCTTTGTAGATACCTGTAGATATTTGTATAGAGTTAGATCTCACTGTTAGAGCACCTCTGCACTGTATATAAACTAAATTAGAGACACTTCACTAGTCAATCTTGTATAATATTCCCTACACCCCCCCCTCACCAGCGCACCTCCCTTCTACCCTCTCCCGCCTCTTCCCCCCCCCTTCTCCACCCCTATCCGCCCCCTTCCTCACGGTTCTCTCTTTTCCCCCGCACGCCCCGGTGTTGGTAACGGTACCAGAGAAGTCTTTACCAAAGGACTAACCCCTGCTTCTCTACTTTCCCTCCGAGGTCATCCCAACGCCCAGAAGACGTGAAGACCTCTGGAAGATCCCCTGGACCACGTACCGCTGGGAGACGACCAAAGCTACACCCCGGAGTTCTTTATGTACATACCCCCTTACTGTTGTCAAAAAGAACAATAAAAGAGCTACCATAGCCCAATATATACGGCCTCCACGCCTGTTATTCCGGCCCGCAGCAACCCACAGTCCACAGGCCTTTGTTACCTTACCCTGCCTTTTGCTCGCTCCAGCAACAGGCTCCTACCAGGTCTGACCCCCACTTTCGGGGGGAGAATTGACGGTAAAACCAAGTTAGGAAGAGAGGTGTGCCCACCTCTGCCAACCCCACCCCTCAGGTGGGGGATGCGAGGGGAAGCACACATCTCCGGCCCCTCGATCTTGAAGAGTATGGGACATAGCCAATCAGAGAGAGGCTCATGCCCCCCTCCCACAGGAGGGTGACATAATAGTAGGTGTAATCACCCCAAGAAAGTGACACATTGGTCCCAACCTGCACACCCCTGTAATGCCCCTAAATTTTGTATTTAGGGGTGACCCTGAATCTTGCCTCTTCAGATTCGAGAGGAAGAAAGATTTAGGACTGAAGAGCTGTGCCGAACAAGGAAGAAGAGGACATCAACTGCTTTGGCCCCAGCCCTACCGGCCTGTACCGACTTTGACATGAAATCAGCGAAACCCTGGCGTGTCCAGCAGCCATCCAAACCATGGAGGACTACCCTGCCTTCACCAAAAATAAGCTGTCTCCTGTCAGCAGCGGCTTTGCTCAACCAAAGACTCCAACACAGACTACGGATCAAATCTGGTGCAGTTCTGCACCACTCTGAGTTAGAGTGGCCCAACATCACAAGAAGGTCTTCCCCGTGAACCTGACCTGGTCATCCCGACCTAATTCAATCCTCTACCCGATGCCTGTAGCCTCAGCCTGAGGGGTTCCCCAGACCGCTACAGCAGCTGGTAAGAGAACCTGATGCCTAAAAACCTCCCTCCACCCGACGCCCCGCGGACTTGTGTGGCCCATCCGGTAGTGTCCAGGAATTCCCCCAATAACCCAATTTACCTCTCTTGCCGGTGGTCTCCTGCAGGAAACCTTGTCTGAGCCTGCAGGCTTTGCTCTGAACTGGAGATCTCAATTGGAACCAACAGGGCTCCCTAGGTCTCCTTGGCACCCTACATCCGGCCGCCCCCATGTCACTGGTGGTGCTGCTCCTGTGCTGATTGGTGGCTCCTGCAATGCTGAGCTTAACCCCAGGAGCTTTGCTCCCACAATCACGTAGCCTGCTTTTTAGCAGCACCCAACCGAAGGCCCCCGAGCCATTTGGCTAACATTTGGCCTCTGCACTCTGCATCTGGCCTCTTTAGTGCGGCTGGTGGTGCAACTCATTTGCTACCTTGAACCTTGGGGAATCTTGGTTCTCTCCCCAGACAGCCAGCATTGTAAGTCGTTTACTTACCTGCAAACCGATTGCACTCTTTTTCTCCATAAGAACCCATGTTGTGGTTTTTCCTCTGAAATGTTCTGTCGACCTGCTTTCTGTATGAAACAAAAGTAATTGTGCTTTGAAAAATAAATTGTCTTACTTACCTCAGTATTGTAAGACCCACAGGTGATATCTAGGCATATCACCCCAAGTAGTCGCTGTAACTTAAAAAGTAATCCAAAGTATTTTCAAAGTATTCTGAGCTGTTTTGAAAGTAAATACAAACCTGTAACAATACCAATGTCATCTACAATTGCAGTTCTGTGTACAGCCTTGCATTTGAAACTATATTTTACATACCTGTACCAAGTTCTGCTTGATTCCTAGAAATAAAACATATGTACCCCTTTTTTAAACTTACCTAATTGGTCTGGATTAAGTCTCTGAGTGTGTGCCATCATTTCTTGCCTGAGTGGATACAATAAATGCTGAAAACACCCTCTGATAAGTCTAACTGCTAGACTACTCAACCACAAATAGAGCTGTTAGTGATTATCTAATTTAGCCTCTGCTATACCTCTCGGAATCCACTGGACTCTGTGCACACTATACCTTACTTTGGTATAGTATATACAGAGCCAGCTTCTTACACAGACTTTGTGCATTCTTCTGGTGAGGCAATCCATCTGAGAGCGGCTCCTTGGATGTCTATGTTGTGCAGCCTTGTGATGAATGTGTGCTTGTAGATCGTATCAAAGGCTGCTGAGAGGTCTAGGGAGATCCATGCCGCAGTTTCTCCTTGGTAGATTAGGGCTCAGATGTCCTCAGTAGCTGTAATGAGGCTTTCTCGGTGCTGTGGTTGATACAGAATCTGGATTGGGAGAAGACAAGTAGGAGGTTCCATTCCAGATGTGAGGAGAGTTGTTGGTTGATGGCGTTTTCAAATACTGTTACTGAGTTCTCGTGGTCTGCCAATGGTTTCTTTAGTAGGGTGTTGACTTCAACATGTTGATTAGACCAGAAGGTTGCCTTAGTTGAATACCAGCCAGTTCAGATGATATGGGTGTTGGAGCCTGTGGCTCCCAGGGCCCTCAAGGACAAGTGGACTGGACCCTAACACATACTGGAAAAGAAGAGGCAGATCACCTATCTGGTGGACTTGTACACCTGCAGAGACCCTCAAAAGGTGAGCCATGTGATCAAATTGAAAACTCACCATTACAGGGCGGAAATGACATTGCTGAAGGTGCAGGTGCAGTAGAGAAAGAGGAAAGTGAGCCTCTCCCAGACCTCCTGTCACAGAACGCCATTGGTTGAGTGGAAGGAGTAGTGCTCTTCTCCACACTGACAGAACAACAGCAGAGGAACTGTCAAAACCTGTTAGGACAGCTTGCTGATTTGTTCTCTGCAACACCAGGTAAGACACAGGTGACAATTTACCAGTCAAAAGTAAAATCTATAGGTTGTCTGAGTAGGTAAAGGCCAGCATCAAAGCTGAGGCTGCAAAGATGCCGGAGTTGGGGGTGTTTGAGCCCTTTAGTAGACCTTGGTCAAGCCTAGGAGTTCTAGTACACACACCGTTCCCAAAAGTTGGTAACCTTGAACTAAGATTTTTTTATTTTTTTGTTGGCTGGAGGGGACTCAGGGTAGTGATTAAAATGGATGCTTACCCCATCCCAAGAGCTGATGAGCTCTTAGATAAATTTGGAACTGTCACGTACCCAAGCACATTTGATTTCACTTAGGGTGCTGGAAGAATATCCTAACAGAGTGAGCCAAGGAGTGGTCTGCATTCTCCACAAAAGAGTGCTACTTTGAGTTTAGGGAGATACCCTTTGGTTCGAAGAATACCCTTGCCACCTTCTAAAGGTTAGTGAACAGAGCTCTGTCTGGGCTGAAAACATTCAGTGTAGCATAACTAGATGTTATTGCTGCATTTAGCTCTCCTGACAGGAACATCCCACCTATCTGAAGGAAGTTCATCACTCCCTGCAACAGGCAGGCCTGGCTATTAAGGCAAGCAAGTGGCAAATAGGGCAAGGGGCTGTTGTGTGCCTGGGCCATCCCATAGGTAGACACCATGTACAGACACTCCAGGCCATGATCCAAACAATTCTGACTTGGGACTCTCCCAGTACGCAAACCCAGGTCACAGCCTTCCTTGGCCTGACTGGTTATTACAGGAGCTTTGTAAAGGAGAGTTTCTCTATTGGATTCCCCCCTACAACTCTTTTCCAGAAAGCAGCCAAAGAAAGTTATCTGGATTCCAGAGTGTTGAAGGCCTTTGGCATACTGAAAAAACAATGTGCTCGGCAGCTTTCCTCAAAGCACATGAATAGGTTGTGTGTTTCTTATAGCAGAGAATTTATTGTCCAGACAACTGTCTCTGAACATGGTATAGGGCAGGGTTGACAGAAGTAAATGATGAGAACCAGGATCAAACAATTGCCTTTATTTGTAGGCGACTCCTCACCAGAGAGCAGATTTATAGTGGATATTGAGAAAAAATCTTAGTTGCAGTTTGTTCCCTGGAGAAGCTGAGACCTTGCTTGTTTGGGACTCATTGAGTTCAAACTGACTGCAGATCTCTTGGGTTGCTTATGCAGATGAGAGGAGAGAACCACAAACTGTTGAGTTGGTCCGTTTCTCTATGGGGTATGGAATTTACAGTGTAACACAGACCAGGGAGTGACCATGCCAGTGCAGATGGCCTTTCTAGGTTTTACACTTAGATAATGAGAACTGCCAGGGAGTGGGTTAGTTGCTTATCACCTTTCATCTGGAGGGGGGGATGTAAAAAAAGTGCCTCTTTTTATGTGATCACCGCCTCCAAATCTTTGGACTGATGTTGTTTTTTTTACTTCGAAGTGCATGGGCCCTGTTGACCAGGCCCCAGTGCATGTGCTCTTTGCTCTGCCAGGTACACCGGTCCTTAGGTACACAAATCTGGCTGGGACTTTATGCATTTAAAAAAGTACAGCTCTAGTTTTCTTAAAAGTCTCTGTGTGTCATATGACTACACATTCAGGCCCAGACTGGAAAGATTTAAGAACTCAATTTCAAAGCACTGTTTCATCCAATTGCCATGACTTCAAGATTTCTTTGCACCTAATACAAAACGACACAAAAAACACAAGAGAGAGAAAGGAATTTTCACAGGTTTGAAGGGAATACTCCTCGTCCCCTGTGGATGAAGTAAGCAAACAGAGGAGTACACGCAGGAGACAGCTCACTGTCTCCGTAGTATTGGGAGAGGTGCACAGGAAAGGAAATGCTCCTTTCTTAAGAAGACCCCTCTCTCACAACCTAGTTGGTGACATGCTTCATCACTGGGGTCCCACCCAAATAGCCGAATGCTTTTCGGGTGTGCTACGACACCTGATTACAGTGGAGCAGGTTATTTTTATTGTGAGAGTGAGTGGAAAAAGTGCCATTAAAAATTGGCCAGATATAACTCGCTGAAAATTCTTTATTCTGGAACAACTGGACAATATTAAAAGAATTGATGAGATGCCGTTCTTGGTTAGCTCGACTTTTGGTATCTTTTAAGTGAAAAAATGTGCATAAAAAAGTGCTTTAAAAAGGTCTACATGTTTCAATCTGAAGATGATAGTACCGTGTTTTTGTCAGGACCAGTGAACGTGACCCGGGTGGTATACACTCGCTAAGGTATACCCTACCCGTGATCACTGTGACCTAACCATGTACTCACGGTCAGGCGTCCTTTCGTCCAATTTGTTGAAAGGAGAAAATCTGAAAAGACAAACATATGATCACAAGCAAACACAATAACGCAGCTGTAATGTAGTCTCTAGAAGGTTTAGTGCTCTATCAGCTCCCAGTAGTGTGTAATAATGGCGTGAGAAATACACACATCATGAGGTGTGCCCCGTAAAGTTAGAGGCAGTGCAGTGAACTATAGTATTCAAACACTCATTCAAGTGACAAAATCAGTCACTCATGAACAAAACATACCCACTGCTGGCAGTCATAGTGGGTGTCAGTGCAGTCCGTGGAGTCTAGAAGTGCATATGCATCGATGTAGCACTAAACACACAGGGATATCAATGGAGCCTGTGGGTATATATTTAAAAACACCACTTCCATCATTCGTTCGTAGTGGGTTTTCGCGCTCTCAATCAAATACAAAACTCCCAACAATCCCCACTTGTTGGGTTCAACTCTTATTTTACTCTAATGTTAAATAATAAAGCTATCAATTTCTGTTGTTGTCCTCCAAAATAATTATCCAGTGCAAAGTCTATCAATGAAAAGGTTAAACTGAACAAACTTTTCATCCCCAGACATCTTATTACAATTTCTAAAGCTAAAGAGCTGTTACCCAACATATAATATTATGCACACGTGTGAGAAAAATGACAGGCTGCTTATGATTGCTGTGGGAAAGTAGGATCTGCTTTCATGTTTACCCCCACTTTTTGCTGGGGTCAGAATTGGCTACTGGTGTACCCTTATAAGTTCCTAGTGAATCGTACTAAGGAACCCAGGGCATAGGTACACCATGGGCCATAGCATGTAATGTGCCACCCATGAGATACCACTCAAACTTTGAATATAGGACTTCCATTGCATCCTGTGTATATTGGTGCTAGCTCCACTTATGACAGATATGTATTCTTATGTCAGAGGTCACTACACTGAAAACGTATAAGTTGCGTCTAATGCAGGCCTTTCAATTCAGAATTTAGGGTGCAGGGTTATACGTGTCCCTGCAGGACACCCCTACAAACCCTGGAATCGATTCTCCAGGCATTGTAAGTGCGTCGGCCATTTTGATACATATAATGGCCATCCATCATTATGCGATGGCTAACTATATAGTGACTGTGCTGAACGTTGGCATGTTTGCTATCGAACATGTTGGAATCATACCCCAACTCCCTTACTGGTGCTGGAGGTATGGCTCCATGCACTGGGGAGGCTCTTCTGGGAATCCCCCAGTACTACCAGTAACTGCCTTCCAGGGTCTTCCAGGAAGCTAATGCTGCTGCCGATCCCAGATATGATTTTACCCCCTTTTGATGAGCTGGGCACGTGCAGGGGAAGTTAAAATAATAGATGTTCTGTGACCACCTCCCAGACAGCACATAGTGGCAAGCCAGCAAAAACAGTCTAGTGGAGCTTGCCAGCTCCACTGGACTGTTTTGAAGGGCACATTTGGTGCCCTCATTGCATACTCCGGTTTGAGCCAGTTCAGGGTGCCCTTGACTCGGCTCTGGGGAGAAACTGCTCAAAGGACATGGAGTATCCTGCTATCTGTCCAGCCCCTCCTCTTGGAGGGACTTTTGAGTCATCCTAACCCCCTTACTAGGGTATAAAAGGGCTTACCTGTGGATGGGTATTCAGATTCATTGTGGGACAAGACTCAAGCCTAAAACCATGTCACTCTTCGTCTGGACATTTGGACTTTGCCTCGAACCGAGCCTGCATCACAGAAGTAGTGAGCCATTCAGGGAGCCCTCGGCTCCCGCTCTGGCACAAAACTAGACAAAGGACATGGGAGTATCCTCCTCTCTGTCCAACCCTTCCTCTGGGATGGATCCCCATCCCAGGGTATGAAAGGGCTTACCTGTGGGTGGGTCCTCAGACTCCTCGTCGTGGGACAAGACTCAAGCCTGAAACCACGTCACTGTTTGACTGTCTGGACACTTGGACGTCGCCTAGAACTGAGACTGCATCACAGAGGACTCCTGCTGCTCCTGGTCTCACTGTTCTGCAACTCTTCTTCATCGTCTGTGTCTGTGCTTCTTTCAGTATCTTCAACAGACCTGTAGGCACCAAGGACACCTGCAGTAATCTCCCTTGAAGTGAAGGAGTCACTCCCCTGCCTCCTCAGGCACTGCAAAAAAGTTGATCGGTCTGCTGCTTCTGATGTCCCACGGACTTTGAAAGGCTCAGCAACACATGTGGTGGCTATGCATCTCCCTCAAGCCTGACCTGTCCTCTCAGAAAGTTTGAGGCCAGTATCCCTGGTCGGAACAGCTGGGACCGAACCCCTGTGCCCTGTGTTGACCTGCCATTGCCAAGGCTTGTTGGCTCTGCACTCCAGGGATCTTGGGGCTACAAGAAGCTCCAACCTCCAGCATCTCTTCCTGCTACGATCAGCGTCCCCACTACACCTTTGCACTGTGGGCCTTCATCTTTGGTGAACTGCTCGAGGTCCTCTTCCGAATCCTGTGCCTTCAGCTTGTGGACCCTCTTGAGGGTCTTCTTCTGCGCCAGTGGGCCCCTGCTTGCTTGGGGCTTTCTCTGACTCTTCTGTTCATGTTGAGACCCTTGGACCTTGCTGGTCCTGATGTTGCTCCTTCTTCCCTTTCCACAACTGTTGCAGCTGCCAAGGCTTGGTGCTCCCACCGGACATCAACCCCCTTTATTCTCGACTTCCGACATGGGACAGCTCGTGCACAGCTCCCGGTCTTCCTCAGAATTGCCTGTTCCTCACAGCTGCAGCAAGAAGGTCATCGTCATCACTCCTGGTCCTCCTGACATCCGTGGGCATTGCTCTTGCGTGCCTCCTGGTCACAATCTGAGTAGCATAGACTCTGTCCCCTACACTTGCCCGTTCTCCTCTTCAAGAATCCACCCGTGGATAACACCAGACTCTTGCACAGTCTTTGCCAGCTGCATCTTTTCTGAAGTCCTCCATTTTGGTCTATGGTGGTTACCGACGTCACTTCGCACCTATGCACCCGGTTTCCCTGG
This sequence comes from Lissotriton vulgaris, assembly GCF_964263255.1. NCBI lineage: Eukaryota > Metazoa > Chordata > Amphibia > Caudata > Salamandridae > Lissotriton > Lissotriton vulgaris. The sequence continues at coordinate 824,163,352 of NC_141696.1, read as the reverse complement.
TGTAGGTATGCTGGTTCCTGGGGTATCCACAGGTGGGGTGACTCTCCAACCTTCTGTCTTCCACAGGGTTTCTTCATGGTCCGCTGCCTGGGAAGGGTCCTTATTCTTCAAAATTGCAGCTGTGACTTTCCCATTGACTTCTATTGACTACGCAGCTGTGTTTTCCCTCTGCACACAGCGTTGGTGGGGTTCCTGGGTACTTACCTTGGGTGGTTCCTTGTGCCCACAGCTCCTCAGAGTCTCCTGGTCCAAGTCCTGACTTTGTTCACATTTCGCATTCCACTTTTTCAGTATATGGCTTGGTCTCCCGCTGGAAACCACTATGAGTATTGTGCTTACTTACCTATTTGCAATTGAAGTATTATTGTGTATTTGTGTTTATATCGCAGAGTAGGAGATATACCAATGTGCTAGGGAGTGTTGTGTAATAAATAGAACTATTTTTATATATACACTCTGTGGTTCTTTTTTGTTTAACCTACACTACATGATTAGATCTGGTAAGACAGGCTGCTTAACACTTCTTTAAGATAAGTCCGAAGGCTGCTCCCCAAAGCTATCACTTAGAAAGCTTTCTAAGGATGTCTCAGACCACTAAAATCATAAGGGTTATCTGGATTAGTGCAAGGTGCGTCACTTAAGTAAGTATGTACTATATAATAAACCAGTCTTCGACAAATGCCAGATCAAAATCTTAATTGTAAATTACTAAAGGTACTTAATCAGAACACAAGGAAGCAGAAATTACCCACTCATACACTCACAAGAGTACAAGTTTGTCTCTACAAGCTGTGCAAGGAACACACACTAACCATGTTCTACACATGCATAGAAATGCAGGTATTTCCCCATGGAGAATCTATTTACCAAAATGCCATGGGTTACAGAAGTGACATCATACATCCTTTAACGTTAATGGCATCACAGGAAGTGACATATGACCATAAACCCTGAATGTCCCCAGGGAATAATGTACCATGACCTTCGCCATGAAGGCATCAAAACCATTTACACTTGCAATGTTCCATAATAACCCAATGATTAATATAACACAACAGAGACACATGCCCATTTTTGACACTACCTATATTAGGGTGCTGACATGAGCTTGGAAAGTCGTGGTGCCTAACACTTGCTCTTAATTGCAGTGAGCGAATGAGCTGGACCAATTTTATGGATGTTCAGGGGAGTAGGATTGTCCTTCCTTGAACATTTTGAACAAAATATGGTCGAATGGTGGAGTTAAAAGTCAAATTTACTGATATAATTGCTAAAAACCTACAGGCCCTGAAAGGGCACTGAATAAAATGCTCAAGTCGTTTCATGGTGTGCCAAGCTAATGAAACCTGATGCTACCCAGAAGTTGACCCCATTTTTTTTTAAATGTGCTATGCGTGCTGTAAGAAATTGGGTTATTGGTTGAGGTGAATGGAAGCCACACTCGGGCACCAACCACAGTTCTTGTCAGGGTGAACCTCAAAAGTCACTAAACTAACCTGTGCTTCTCTGGTTGCTTGGCACTAAAACAGTCAGGCTTAGCTTAAAGGAAATGTGTAAAGTATTTAGGCAGCACTCAAACAGTAATAACATGAGAAACACAACCCAAGAAAAATCCCAAACCAATTTAGAAAAATAGAGTAATGTTTAATAAATAATATTATACCATCATGACAAAAATCCAATCAGTAGAACCAAAGCTATTGCATTTTAAAAAGTTTAGTAAAATAGCGCCAATAAGCAAAAGGTGCAGACTGTAGTTATCTGGTCGCACTGGACCTGGACAAAGTCAGAAATTTCGGGTGACCACGATGGAGAGCAGGCAGGGCACAGGACTGAGTTTAGCCTGCTGGAAGTTTGACCTTATTTTTTTTAAGCTAGGTCCGCACAGTGTTGCTTTGCAAGGCTTTAAGCAAATTAAAGATAGAAACAAATGAAATATAGAACACAATAAGTTACTATATATTTTTCCACGTTCAGCCGGACCAGGAATTTATTTTTAATAGGAATCAAGCAATAAGATTGAATACAAAGACAGAAATTCTTAAATTAGGGCACAGTCCTGTGCCGTACTAGTGAAGGAAACACAGTGGAAGGAAAGGAAGTAATACAGAGAGACAATTTTCACAGGCAAAGAAAGTGAGCAAACTGGGCACTTTTTAAATCAGTGTTGGGAGTGTTCTCCAGAGTAGAACATATACAGTGATACACAGTGGTTACATGTATGTCTACTTAAAAGAGTCGACGTTTCGATCCATTGCTCTGATTAGAAAGGATCATCATCAGGACTAAAACAAGGTTATATTGCCTGGTATAGATAATATGCCTCGAATCAGAGGGTTCGCAGTGTTAGGGATAGCATGCGGAGCTACAATCTATTAGAAGAGCTCGGGTAATGAGGCTCAATTCACTGTGCGGAGGCTTGCGCAGAACGATAGGCGGTCATCAGCGTGTTGCGGTCGGGTGGCAGCTCGGTATGAGAATACTCGGTGCTGCATGCTGTCTTGAGTTATGGGAGATACGCGGGGATCTGAACAATGTCAGGATGTTTGGGCATAGAGGGAGCGTAGATACGCTGTTGTTCTCTTGCTGCCAGGTTAGCCTCTCTAATTGATTGTAGCTCCGCATGCTATCCCTAGCACTGCGAACCCTCTGATTCGAGGCGTATTATCTATACCAGGCAATATAACCTTGTTTTAGTCCTGATGATGATCCTTTCTAATCAGAGCAATGGATCGAAACGTCGACTCTTTTAAGTAGACATACATGTAACCACTGTGTATCACTGTGTATGTTCTACTCTGGAGAACACTCCCAACACTGATTTAAAAAGTGTCCAGATTGCTCACTTTCTTTGCCTGTGAAAATTCTCTCTCTGTATTACTTCCTTTCCTTCCACTGTGTTTCCTTCACTAGTACGGCACAGGAGTGTGCCCTACTTTAAGAATTTATGTCTTTGTATTCAATCTTATTGCTTGATTCCTATTAAAAATAAATTCCTGGTCCGGCTGGACATGGAAAAATATATAGTAACTTATTGTGTTCTATATTTAATTTGTTTATATCTTTAATTTGCTTAGGACCTTTGTTTTCTTCAATTGACTTATACCCTTGGTCCTTAGCTACCTTTTGGGTCCCCCTTGTTTCTATAAAAAGCTTTGCAAGGCTTAGCATCGCACAGTGTTTGTTCCGATAAAGCTATCATCTGGGCAGCGAGGCGCTGCAGGGCTTCACATTGCTCGATGTAGGTTCCGATGAAGCTTTTAGCTGTGCGCTGGGGCTTTGCATTGGTCAAAGCTGGAACCGGTAAAGCTTTTGGGCATGATCTGCGCGGTTTTCCGGGTCTGGCATCACTTTGCACTGGTTCTGATGGAACCTTCATTTACCATTAATTATAATGGGGTACCCCAATGTCCCTCAGAACCTGGGTCCTAAAGTTAAGCAAAAATGGTGGTTCTATCGGGTATTAAGCAATTTCTTCGATAGGCTATTATACCAATATTCTTCATATATATATCACTTACGAGTCTTGACTTCTACAAATTGTAAAGACACAACACACTTTTTCTGTTGTAAAAAAATTTGTCTTATTTTGAATTTCTTGCTCGTAATAATCACACAAAAGGGGGGCGGCTGTCCAAGACAGACGTGATATAGAATCACACATATAATAAAGTAGTTTTAGTGATTGAGCGTGACAAGTGATGTTCGTGATATACAAAAACAGTGGAGAATAACATATTCTCATACAATTGTACAAGACACAAATTATCATCAGTCCATATTGGATACAATAGTCACAACAGACTAAATTGTTTGATATACACAACGTTAACGTTTCGACACTACGATGTGGTGCAGAGTTAATGTCATCCAAAACGGGTCTTCATCAGGACAGAGAAAGGACAGCCTGCAAATGTAAGGGAGGACCTTAAAAGCGTGTGTGTCTAAGAATGGAAGGTTTAAAAATGAAGCAGTGCCAGTTAGCACGCTCACCTGGGAGGTAGGAAATCTTAACGGTGTCTTCTGAAGCTTTTGGGGCAGGGTGTCAGCTGACACCGTTCTAGTAGTTTCTTTACTCTGAGAAATCTGTGAAGATAGTGGTGCAAGTTTTAATCTATGGGCACTTCAGGAGGTGACACGAACGGAGGTGTGTACCGTGTACATACCTCTAGTAATTTGAGCAGGACTTCTTCACCAGCCGGTGAAGGGTTGAAGAATGTGCCGCCGTGGCGATCACCTGTAGGGTTAGACAAGAGGAGTTTTTTTTTAGCAATTCTATTCTGCGGGGCCATTAGGGTATAGTTAAAAGGTAGTACTGAGTACTAGCATAAGAGGTGATACCAGTGTGGTCTGTGCAGTCCTTAGGTGGTGCTCGTGATCTAAAGTTATATGGATGGTGTGTCTGAAAGCTATCAAGGCCGTTACTGTGTGGCGATGATATTAATGCGAGTGAGTGATAAAGGATGGGGTGTATTGCACCAAAAGTGAGTATGAGATCCATTGATTGTTGAGAATAAACGACTTGTGCGAGCGAGTGATGAAGGGGGAGTAATATTAAACAAAAGTGAGACTGAGGTCCCTTCATTATGTAGAGTAAACGGGGGATAGATGTGCGTGCTAGTCCTTCTTCTGATAAACGCCGAAAAATGTGGGGCGCATAATCTATTAAGAAGAAGAAAATGTCCGGGAAGTTGGCTGAAAAGTGCTAATAATCCTTATCCATTTGGATATGCTAGGTCTTGGTCGAGGGGTTAATTCAGGCACGTGAAAGCGTATGGGGATGCTTGCAGAAAAGTCTAATTAGCACAGAAATGATTGTGTCTGAAAAGCAAAACGGGGAGCCCGGCCAAGCTTCAAGAATGAAAAACGAGGGGGTGAATAACTCGAGACCTAGGTCAAGAGTAAACTTAGAGCGTGTGAAATCTTACTATGAGGCTCGTTGAAGGACATCTTATTCGGTCTTCAAGCGGCAGTGAATGGCAGCAGACGTGCTCATTTAAACCACGGAGGTACGTGGCCTACGTGTGTTCGATCATGTGTATCTGCTAGCTCTGTGTAATGCCTAAATACCGGTAATGGATCCTCCTCTCTAATGGATTTACGATATGTCATCTGCATTGAAATTGCAAAGAAAATCTGTGTGTTGTACAATAAAACCTTCTATGTGGTGATATCTAGAATCGTTATTTAAGGCAAGGGCAAGGATATAGCATTAAGAATAGCAAGGTTTATGAATATTCAGCGTGTTATCGGTCGGCTTTGTAGTGTCTTGCTTATAATAATGAGAGACACTTACTTAGGTTTATCAGGAGCTTTATTTCTTGCTTCCTCTCTCATCCCTGTCCCTACTCTCTCTAACCCCTTCCTGCCTTACTCCTCCTCTTCCTCTGGCTCCCTAGCTCCACCCACGCCCAACTGCAAGACTGCACATTCTCACATCTCCCCCTTTGTTAACAAAATGAAAAAAACTGACGTGATCATAGTTCTTCTATCAGTCGTACAGGTCGTTGAATGTTTCGTCTAGGTCGGAGGTCCACACCTCCACCTTCAGAAACAGCTTCTGCGTGAGTTTCAGGTCTCTGCACTGCAGCTGCACGATCGGGCCTCTCAGTATTCGGTTGTTCAATTGTCTTGCTGAGAGCCTCTTTCATAGCTGGAGTACACCGTTGGAAATGTGAGACATTTCTGGTGATCCGTTTGTTCTCGGACTCCGCAGCCACCATCGTACCTTTCTGTTGAGTGATCATCAATGGTTCAGCTCTGAACTTGCAGTCTGTCTTTCACTGCTGCTGTTCCTGCTTTACACAGTCTCCCTCATGAAGGGATGGCGATCTGGCTCTTCTCCGAGCATCAGCGTAGGACTTCATTCTGTTCTTGCCTGCCTCATCAGACACCACTGTCTCCTGATGGGCACGTGCGGGTGACACTGGTCGCAGGGCTCCCTCCCAGGTAGGGATCCGCATTCGGATTGGTCGCCCTAACATAAGTGTGGCAAGACACTTTCCTGTGGTGGCATGGGGTGTCGTTCGATACGCTCTCAGGACCTCATTGAGAGCCACTTGAAAGTCCTTTTTGACTACAGTGGCTTGTTGAAAAATCTTTTTTAGAGTTGCCATAAACCTTTCTATGGTGCCATTGGCCAGAGGCCATAGAGGGGTGACTTTTCGATGCCTAAAGTTGAGGTGCTTTGCAAACTCCCCAAACTCATGTCCGTTAAAAGGAGGGCCATTGTCTGTCTTGAGTTCCTTAGGTACACCCCAAGCAGCAAACACTTCATCCAATACAGCTATGGTGTTAGTCGCACTGGTGGATGCTACAAACTGTGCAATAAGGAATCTCGAATATTCATCTATTATTGCCAGGACATATTTGTCTGACTGGAGGGATCCTTAAAAGTCCATGGCAAGTACCTGCCATACTCCGCTGGGTAATTTGGTCATTTGTAGAGGAGCTGGAGGATTTCCGTGGCTGACCACTTGGCACTGGGGGCAGTCCTTCAGTGTGAGCTCCACCATTGGATCAAGCATCGGAAACCACACTCGCTCTCTGAGCGCTATTTTTGTTGCGACCACTCCACGGTGACCCTTGTGGGCCAAATTGATAACACCCTGCCGCAGCTGTCTCGGGATGACAATCCGTTGATCTCTCCGTAAGAGCCCTTCTGAGGTCGCAGATAGTTCCTCACTTACATGTCTGAAAGCCTGCATCTCTTGGCGGATCTGAGGGACTTGCCCTTCCTCCTCGCTGTCATGTCTCCACCTATTGGTCCGCAATCGACGCATCACCTTTTGAAGGATGTCATCTTGCCTGGTGGCCTCACATATTGCTTCTAATGGAACCGCCGGTGGCCTGGCATGGTCCACTACGAAATGGATGTACTCTTCCGCTAACGATGGATTTGAGGCTTGAGATGCTTGAGGGTGCCTCGACATGTAATCAGCAGGATTTGCTGATTTTCCCGGCTTGTGTATTATTGTATAGGTATATTCCTGCAGACGCAAACCCCAGCGCTCAATTCGAGGTGGCATCTTGGCTCTGGGATTTCCAAAGATGGTGACGAGTGCTTGATGATCAGTCACCATGGTAAAATGTTTGCCATAAATAAAAACATGGAAATGCTCGCAGACCCATACAATCGCAAGACTTTCCTTTTCGGGTTGGTAATACGCCTTTTACGTGTTTGATAAGCTGTGGCTGCCGTAGGCCACAATATGTCTCTGGTCTGTCTCGTTGTCAAACTGAGCCAGTATTGCACCCAGTCCCACCAGGCTGGCATTAACAGTTATTTCTGTGTGTCTTTTGGGGCTGAAATAGGCCAGGTTATCCACTGACTCAACAGCTCGTTTGATTTCTTGAAATGCCCGCTCACACTGGGGGGTCCAGATGAATGGCTGTCCTTGTTTTGTAGGAGCCCGTAGTGGGTGACTTATGTGGCGTAATCCTTTATGTATCTGGTGCAGTAGCTCGCCATGCCCAGAAAAGATCGAATGTCACTCACGTCTTGCGGACTCTTGGTGTCATTTAGTGCTGTCACTTTCTCGGGATCGGGCTTCATCCCGGCTCCAGAGAATACATGTCCAAAGAATTTGAGAGTGGATTGATGGAACTCGCATTTGTCCTTTTTACGGGTAAGATTGGCTTCTAAAAGGGCATGACACACCCGATCCAATGCCGTGTCATGTTCCTGGACATTTGACCCATAGACCAAGATATCATTGCTATAGTTCAGTGTGTTTGGTATGTGCTGAATGGTCTGGCGGATGGCTTCTTGGAAAATTTCCGCGGCAGAAGAGATACCAAAACTAAGTCATTTGTATCGAAACAACCCCAAGTGAGTGGCAAATGTTGTGATGTAGCGCGATTTTTCATGCAGTTCCAGCTGATGGTATCCTTTATTTAAGTCGAGTTTTGAAAAGACTCTCGCGCCAATTAATGATGAGATCATGTCGCTCAAGTGAGGACCTGGATGACGCTCCCTTTCGATGGCAGTGTTGGGGAGCCTCATGTCCACACATAGGCGCACCTTTTTGGGGGTCCCTTTCTTTGGCACGATGACCACAGGTGACACCCATGGCGTTGGACCGTCTGTTCGTTCAATAATGTCCGTTTGTAATAGCTCCTGAATTTCATTCTCCAGTGATTGTTGAAGGTGAAAAGGTACCCGCCTGGGATGTTGCGCTACAGGGCGTACTTGCTCATTAATGTGTAGCCGAATCTGACATTTGTTCATCCTTCCAAGCCCAGTGAATAACTTAGGGAACTTATGTATAATGTCTGGATCATCGCTGACTCTGTATAAAATTTCAACTAGCTGAAGGCGCTCCGCGGTGGGTAGACTGAGGAGACAGTCAGCTTCCGGACCTTCGATCACATGAATGTATGCCGGCACAGAGGTGGTTTTGTGTTTGAGTGTCGTTGCAAACTTTCCCAGACAGGGAAGAGGCTTCTTTGACATCCACGTGAAGACTCTGACATATGCCGGGCCTAAGGGGGGTGGTGGCTTCATTTTGTTGTACTAAGTCACAGGGATATAATTCAGTGACGCCCCACTATCCAATACAAACTTGGTTGCATGAGTTCCCACACAGATATCCAGGTTGGGATATTTCCTCAACTGATCTGGATCGGCTACCATGCTGACATATTCATCCGTGTATTCTGACTCCGGAGATGCCGATCTGGACTCTCTAGACGGTGACCTTTTCATCCATTGCGACTTGCGAGAGTCTCTGCTGGAGTGCGAAGAACCGGAGGATGATTTGGGCCAATCCTATACTGCCTTCGCATGATGTCGCCTTGTGTCAGGGCGAGAAGACCTGGTTATTTCCTTCATTTTTTCTTTGCGATAGTCCCCGCACATCGCCTCAAAGTGATTTTGTCTCCCACACTTTCGGCACTGCTGACCCATGGCAGGACAACAATCTGTGTGTGGGAAGTTATATCCACACCTATAGCACTTTCGAGGGCGGTCTCGTTTCTTATCTCCTCGGCCAGATTCTTGGCGTCCGCGCCTAGCGTACTAGTGACGGGATGACGGTCTGGACCTTCGCCGTCGATCTCTCGAGTGTCTGCGAGAGTTATTGGCCTGCACACGACATGGTTGTTCCCGCCTTTCACCAGGCTAGACTAGGAATGCCCCATGGTTCACAGAACAGTTAAAAGTCGCAAAATCCCTAACTAGAACGGCGGAAAAAAAATGGCGGAATAACAAAGATCTAATAAACCGCAATGCATATAAAACTCTACATATTAACTATATTCGGGATATAAGATCGGCAAAGCGAACATATTTAGCGGAGCGCATAAATAAAGCAGAAAATTCCTTCAAGGAACTATACCACATTTTAATAGAATTTACTACCCCCAATAATCCATCTTCTACTCCCAACTCTAGAGAATGGACCAAAGCACTTTCGGGTTTCTTTGAAGATAAAATAATCGCTATACATGAATCCTTTTCCCCATGCCAAATCCCAATGCAGCCTGAAGGGCCTACCTTCATCCCCGATGACTCACCGCACATCTGGAATGAATTTGAAATGTTTAATAATGATAAGACCATGTCTGTTGGATTAAAAATTTAGTCAGGCTCCCCCACTGATCAAGTCTCCCCCAAATTGTTCACTGTACTGGCCCCAGTCCTGGTAGAATGCCTAAAAAGTCTCCTCAATAAATCTCTTCTGGAGGCAGACTTTCCCACAATATGGAAGGCAGCGAGAATCAGGCCAATATTGAAAAAACCAACAGCGGACCCTAATGTTCTCTTAACTTACCGGCCGATCTCTCTGTTGCCATATTTTGGAAAGATACTGGAATCCTTTGTCAATAGACAGCTGGTGAACTATCTAGAGAATATGGGGCTTTTGGACCCTTCCCAGTCGGGTTTTCGTGCCGCTCATAGCACGGAGACAGCACTGGTTGAGGTCGCAGACAATATCAGGCTGGCCCTGGATAAACATCAATCAACAATCCACGTCCTCCTTGATTTGTCTGCGGACTTTGACACCATCTCCCACCGCATTCTTATACAACGGCTGGGGGAGATTGGTGTCAGAGGAAAGGTCTTAGGATGGTTCACTAGTTACCTATCCGGCCGTACAACTACTGTCCAAGTCGGCAGGAACATAGCAAATACACAACCTGTCAAGATGGGTGTTCCGCAGGGCTATATTCTAAGCCCTACGCTCTTTAATGTCTATATGACACCTTTGGCTAAAGTGATTAGAACGTTCGGCTTTGAGGTCCTATCCTACGCCGACGATACCCAAATCCTGGTCACTTTAGGCCCTGACCTCAATGAGACAAAACTCTGCTTCAAAAACTGCATGCTGGAGGTGAGGAACTGGATAGGTATGAACAATCTGCAGCCTAACGGCAATAAGACCGAGATTATCCTGTTCGGAAAAGCCGTGGAACATTGGGATCAGGACTGGTGGCCAGCACAGCTAGGCGATTGTCCAACCCCAAAGGAAACAGTGCGGAACTTGGGTTTTCACATGGATAATAAGCTGTCCATGAGGACCCAAACCAACCACATTGTAGGAACCTGTTTTGGACTCATGCACAGTCTGCGCAAAGTTTTTAAGTGGATCCCAGCAGAGGCACGGAAACCCTTAGTGCAGGGTTTAATCATAAACAGGCTAGACTATGGGAACTCGCTCCTATTAGCGATAAATGACCACCACCTGAGGAGATTACAGGTTCTCCAGAACACTGCAGCACGGCTAGTTTTAGACCTTCCCCGAAGATCGCTGTCCGCCCCTTGTCTGAGGAGCCTTCACTGGCTTCCAGTGAAGAAGCGAATCATGTTTAAAACATTATGTCTGGTTCATAAACAGATGTGTGGCAACGGCCCAAAATATTGGTCCCGGAAGATTACCTGGTACGCTCCCGGCAGGCAACTCAGATCGAGCACTGAGTCGTTGCTTACCCCACTGAGAATACAAACTGCCAGAAACGGGGGGCGGTCTTTTTCCTTTCTTGCACCCTCCCTTTGGAATAAAATGCCCGTGAATTTGCGCACTATTTCAGAACACATCTGCTTTCGCAAAGGGTTGAAGACATGGCTCTTTACTAACTAAGCTGTCCTCCTCTCGTCAGAGCCGTTCTGCAAGCTCCATGAGACTCTTTGGACGTGATATGTGCGCATCACAAATGCCTTTGACTTGACTTGACTTTACTGCACCTTGCACCTTAGTCTGCTCTGATTTAGGCGGGGATGAGTGTCCTCACTGATGCCAACCAAGGGTCCAGAACCTTAGAAGTACCTCTTGCGGATCAGAATTCACTTGAGCAGAGGTCAGCAGCAGGGCTCAGGCAGGTCCAGTTGCAGGTCTAGGCAGTAGACTGGGAGCAAGGCAAGCTGGTACAGTTTCCCTTTTTCAGACTGCAAGGCAGTCATGCAAGCAGGAGGACAGTCATATGGCAGCAGGGCAGTCCTCCTTGTGAATATATTTAGTCCCAAGATTTTTCTGATGAGTGGCTCTGGAGGCCCAACATTTATACCTGATGTCATCATTTGTGTGGGGAAACTCCCTGTCATACCCCCACATCTGGTTCTGAAAAGGTCTTCCACTGTTAAGGCTACAAACTGTCTGTGGGTGGCAAAAGGCAGGCAAGCCTGGTGTCTGGTTGTTTTGTATGAGTAGGAGGCAAAGCCCTTTGAAGTGTAAGTGGGGATGGGAACAGCCCCTTCCCAGTAATCCTGCCAGGTTGGCTCATCCTGTCCACACAAAAGCCCCATGTGTGTTATTGTCTAGAAGTAATAAACAAGCCCCATCAGCAGAGCCATTCACAGTTCTGTGTCCCTTGACACTGGCAGAAGGCACAGACGGTTAGGACCAGAAAATTCCAACTTTCTAAAAGGGGCATTTTCAGAAATGTAACTTAAAATCCGACTTAACCATTAGAGAGGATTTTAAGTTGCAGTTCATTTGAATGTACATAGCATATCTTTACCTGCTCTAGTCTAAAATTAGCACTTATTAAATGTAATATGGTAACCCAGTGTTAGTCAATGGAAGAGAATGGCGACACTGAAGAACAACTTTGGGAGTTTTTCACTGCCAAGGAAGGTAAAAGTTAAGTATACATGTCCTACTTTTCAAATACAATACACACTGTCCCATGAGCCTTTAGGGCTGACCTTAGGGGTGACTTATCAGTGGTAAAAAGTTAGGTTTAGGCCTGGCAAAAAGATATATTTTGCCAGTTCGAAATAGCAGCTTAAAACTGCACAACAGTTTGCAGTGGCAGGCCTGAGACCTGTTTTTAAAAGGCAACTGTAAAAAGTAGCACAATCAGTGCTGCAGCCCACAAGTAGCTTTTCATTTCCAGGCAATGGGTTCATGTATTACCTTGACCTAGGGATGTGTAAGTAACTAAATACTCCAATCAGGTGTTAGCCGATTTTACCATGGTTTAGGGCATGGGTACTCACAAACATTTTCCCCGGGACCGAAATGTTTGGTCGTTGGTGTGAATAGGGGCCGCACTAATGCCAGCAGGGTAGTAGAGTGGGGTGGAGGAGGTGTAAAGTGGATGTAGAGGAAGCAAAGCAAGTACATCTAGTGGCTGAACTGAATTGCACAATGTGGAACTGGACAACCTGTGGTGCAGTACACCCTAGTTACTTCCTTTCTTTAATTGAAATGAAGCTTTAGATAAATGCTTGCTGTTTATTTAACATTTTTGTAATGTTAGTGTTGATTCCAATAAACAGCCATCCAGTGCTGCTGTTGCCCAATGGGCCGTATGTAAAGGTCAGGTGGGCCGCATGCAGCCCCCGGGCCGTCCTTTGAGTATCACTGGTTTAGGGAGAGAACACAAGCATGGGAAAAGTGCACAGAGTTCTAATGCCAACAAAAACAGGTTCAGCTACAGAAGGCAAAAATCTTAGTGGCGACCCTGCAAAAAGGGTCAGGTCCCACAGGTACCCCCTTCTGTCCAAAATTACCTGCATTGTACCAGCATGACCTTTTTTGACGTGGGTGCCCATAATATGCCTTGGGTGCCACCTTATCCCAAAATTTAAATTTCCTGCAATATTTCAGCGTCACAATATTCATTAAAGCCATCTATCTACCATTAGTGACCGATATGTCAAAGATTACCTCTAGTGTGTCAGTGGCAGTAGTTTGTTATGGTTGTGACCCTCCCATATGCCACACTTTTATTCCTTTCAAATTCCTCCAATGATTTAGCATCAGCAGTTTGCCATGGGTGCAACCATACCAAGAACTTCCTCATGTCCGCCAATGCCAGCATTTTTGTATGCATGCCTAATATGCCAAGAACTACCTTTGGTATATCAGTACCTGTATTTTACGATGGGAGCCCATTATGCCCGGAATTACCTCTAATGTGCTAGTGCCAGGATTATGCCACAAATGCCTGCCATGCTAACACTTTCCTCCAGTATGTCAGAAGTAGTATTTTAACTTCTGTATACCAGGGCAAAAGCAGATTCACAGTCATAACACAATGTTTTCACTCTTGGTCACTTACATTCGCTCACTCAGGCTCATTCATTCTTAATCACTTACACTCTTCATGCACTCACCCTTACTCTACTTCATTCTTACACTCACTTGCCCTCACTCTTAATTCCTTCATTCTAACTCACAATTATTCTCACTCATACTGACTCACTCCTTCATTCAAACTCCTTCATACTTTCTCATTCACGCTTGTGTATTCACTTTTACTCTCATTCAGATTCCCTCACACCTGCAGTCACTCTTGCTCTCACTCAAATTAACTCATACTCACTTAATGACTCTGAAGCTCACTCCTTGTTACTACCTGTCACTGGCTCTACTCACTTTCACACATACAGATACACATTTACAAATGCACATGCTCTCTCACTTTTTCACCCACAAGCCCTCACTCAAAGTAGATATGAAACGTTTTTTTGTTCTTAGCTGCCAGGGGAGCTCTTGTTCATGCTCCTGGTACTCTATTTTATATTACACTACTAGAGAACAACAGACTATTATGGGAAACATCCTTTAAAACGCAAATTTTACAACGCACTACCATTACGACGCAACTTTTACAATGCAATTTATTACAACGAATTGCGCTGGAGGGCGCTCTAGGCTAGGGAATAGTTTAATTACTATCTAACATCTTCCCTACTATCCACGGGGACTGGAGTTGGAATAGTAAATTAAACTATTCACTATCCAGCGCCCCCAAACGCAAGTCGTTGTAACGACTTGCGTTGTAAAAGTTGCGTCGTAATGGCACGCGTTGTAAAAGCATGCGTTGTAATGACATACATCTGACTATTATTCACCATTAGTGTAAGAAGAAATGGTCAGAACACTAGAAAGGTGGAGTCTTAACACCCATATGGGCACGCTGCCCCATGTTCTTGTCTCTGCTTTTGCTTCATCTAAGGCGATGGGTCGCAAAGGCAGTGCTAGGGGTCTCAGGGGGTAGCTACAACCCCTAAATTATGTCCATGTATTTCCCACAGGAGTAATGTAAGTTCTGCCAATTGCACCAGACGAAAATTATGCAGTTGCAGGGGCAATGCTAGAGAACCCTCGATCAGAGAGAAGACACTGCAGGCAAGAACCCCCTTGCCTTCAGGGCAGGCAGCTCCACCTAACTCTGACAAACCAAAAGCGCAGATGACCCAGGGGTCAATCTCAACGCCTTCACATACCTTAAGAAGGCGTTTATGGACACACTCTTTAGCACCCCAAACTACCCAGAAGATGGGGACGATTTCTCCAGTACCTCAGATGGGGAAGTGAGCATCTATCCCCCACTCCTGTTGCCAACAGTGAATCCACATTGAATGAATGAATGAATGAAATTCTATTTATATAGCGCATGGCTACCCTAAGGCCTCCCAGCGCTATTTGATAGAAGAGCAGAGGGAACAGAGGCCGTAATGTTAGGGAAGCATCTTGAAGAGATGGGTCTTTACGAGCTTCCGGAAGGTTAGGAGATTGCTGTTCTCTCGAAGAGTAAGGGGGAGAGTGCTCCAGATCTTTGCAGCATTGAACAGAACAAGTGCCCTTGAGGCGGACTTGTTGGATCCAGATGACCTTATGGATCCGCATTCGGAGGAATGGTGTGCAGCGCCCCAGGGGCATGCCTACATGGCAGGCAGGTTAAGGAAACCCCTTGATAAGGAAGTAAGGAGTTGTCTACGGGCGGAAAGCCCCAGGCCATTTTAGGGGGGAAAGTGGCCCTCACACCCGAGATCAACACTAAAATGGCCAAATTTCTTGCTAAGTTTGTTCGGGATCCCAAGAAGGGCATAGACAGGTCTTGGCACTCCTGCGAGCATAAACTCCTGGACGTGGTAGGGCCTTTGGCAAAACTGATGGGCATGGTGGAGGATGCTAAGGCATCCGGCTCTCTGGTATCCCCTGACGCCTTTTCCAGGTGGACCCAGCTGGCCATCATATTCCTTGGAAATGCAAATTGTGCAATTTCAACTGAGTGGCGCAGATCGCTGCTGATCAAAATTGACCCCAAGTAGGCCGGAGCTTTCCACCTCTTAAGCTTGCAGGGTGGCCCAATTAAATATGTTTGGGGACCCTTTCATTAGAGAATTGTGGACATTTGTTAATACTTTTAACTCTTTAGATAAAGCTCAGACATCAATCAAACCTATATTCATTCCCCTTGATTTTGCTGGAGCTGGTCGTGGTAGGGGGCGCTCGACTGGCTGCTCCTTTCACCAAGCCTCCAGAGGTTGTAACTCTCATTGAGACAAGTGGCAGGACTCGTCGAAATTCGGACACTTCTACCCGACGAGACCATATCCGCGACGCCGGGGTGCCAGAGTCGTTTCCAGAGACAAATGCACCTACAATCAATTCACCAGGTGAGAATGCAAAGCCCAGAGAGGTTCCAAATTGGGAGTCATTTGGTACATATTGTAAGGAACTGTGAGATTTTTTCCAAAGATGCGTGGGTTCTTCAAACAGTAAGAGGTTTCCAAATTGAATGTATGGCATTCCAGTCCAACCTCACAACTTAGACCCCTAGTTTTCTCCCAGGATCAGGCAAGGCACGTGCAATGAGAAATAACAAGTCTTTTGGAGAAGAAGACTATTATTCGACTACTTTAAAAGTGTGGGGGGGTTACTGCAACAGAAACCCTCTTTCCTACACCTGTAAACCCAGTTTCACAGAAGTTAGTCAATTCATCTGACCATACACTTACTTGTGCTGGTATCCCCTTGGCACCAGAACCAACACCTTCTACACTTTCAGCTCCTTTTGAAATACAGAGAATATTGAGATATTTCCTCTCCTTGAGCAATTTTTTAAGTCTTCAGATTTTCTTTCTAGTGGCCTGATTCTTTCTGCATGCCTTTTTATTTGGGTAGTTCATTATTCAGATTGCTCCCCGGCTTCCTAATATTGGTTCATTTTCTTTGACATATGATCATCCTTATGGCTTACACTTTCCAGATTAGCCATGTGCATATCTCGAGTAGACCAAACTTCTCATACCTCACACAGAATATCCTTCAGAAGAGTTTTTGCTGAAGGTTCTAGAGAGACTCTGCCTGCAGTTTTCTGCACTATCTGATAGTCTTGTTTGTTTTTTCTTTTAATAGTACAATCAAGAGAGAGTCAATCTCGAGTTATCTAGGGTAGGCCTACTCGATATAAGGGAAAGACCTTTTTCTTAAAGGAACTCTCACTCACTGAATGTTATCCGGTGTCATCATCGAGTTCTACCCAACCCTCTGAGAGTCGGGGCAGGCTACAACCTCTTTACATACAAGGGACCACTTTTTAAGGAAAAGACGGTGTTGGATCTATTTGAAGTAATCTTTAAAAAAGCCTAGGCAGTGCCCGAATCAGCATTTATTCATGGGTTAGTCTGAAAAGGTGAAAAACTGAGGAAGATGGGCTAGTTGAAGTTACTATCCTTGGCCCTTAAGTATGATCAACTAGTTTCTGCCACGTACCGCAATCCATTGGCTTTTACCAGGATCAGTATATCCCTATATATTACCCTTTTGGGAAAGGGTGACTGGTTATTTATTTAATCATTTATACCATGCCACACACGGAATGAGGTAGGGCGCATACGTTAGTGCTGTATGTTTTCCTGATGCAATTCCTCACATAAGATCTTGATTGGATCCGTCAAATTTACAAAATTGGTATTCATCGACAGCTGATGGGCAACTAGAGTATACACCGTTTGTAACCCAGTAATAATGTTTATATACAGTGTTACTAGTTTCTGGCTTATCAATGTTATTTGCTTCTATTGCAGGCTCTGTACCTTTAGGAATTAGGTTTCTAACCCTCCAAAGAGTTGTAGATTTTCTGCATTTAACACGTTTGCAACAGGTGATTGTGATCGAGGGTTTGAAGGGCAACGTGTGCCAACTTGATATGTTCCCTGCAGTTTTCATAGCCTCACTACAGGTTCCTCTGGAACAGGTGGTGTGATGTGCTCACTCCCTTTTTCAGCTGTGTGTCTATGCTCCGTAGCTCCAGGACTTACATTCGTAACTTGTGTTGCACCAGCCTACCTTATTTTCTTTATTTTTTTTATTTTATTGATGTTGTGCAGTAATAAACATATAATAAGCGAAACAAAGAAACACATTACCGCAATTTACACAGTTTTACTGTTGATACATTTGATTTACCAGTGATTTTTTTACCAAACATTTCCATCTTTTGGAATATTACATACATTACGAACAGTAGCGGCCCGTGGAGGGAGTTCCGTGGGGTGGTGAGGCGGGCGGAAGATGGGCAGGGTGGGGGGTAGTAAACACCAGAATATGGATGAACAGAGGTAAGTGAACATTTAAATATATAAAACAAATTTCCTTGGGTGCTCTGCATCGCAAAATGCAATGTAGCGAGCACAACGAAATTCGTTTTATTTATTTACCTCCGTTCATCCATATTCCGGTGTTTACTACTCCCCACCCTGCCCCTCCCCCGCCCCACCTCACTGCTCCACGGAACTCCCTCCACGGACTGCTACTGATTAAAAAGTGCACACAGTGCGAAAATTCACTACAATCAGAAAAGCATAGGATTTTGCAATACTTCTCGGCCAGTCAGTCCTGCTCAGAACTCCACTCTGCAAACTATAAAACACACTGAAATGTACCGGGTGGGCATATAATGAGTCTATTTCAGTGGCACAGAGCCAGTTTGTAAATATGGACCGTATGTCTTTAGGGCAGGATTGTGTCGGTAAAAGCTTCCAATAGCATGATAGTTGATCTCTACAGTATGTTATATCTTTCATCCAGGCCTTTGTGTTTGGGGGAATGTTTCTCCCCAGTGCAGGGCGACTTGCCTCTTGGCCAGCAGTAGCATCAGTGCTGTGAGTTGTCTCACAGAGGTTGGGGTATTTATCCTAGCAGTACCACCAGAGGGGTTTTTGGCAAAGTCTTCTCATTTATATTCTCTGTATGATGGAGTGTTTTCATTAAAAAACTAGCTATGGACAGGCACTCCCAAGCCAAATATATGAAAGTTACTTGAGGGGTCCCACAAAGCCAGCAGTTCACGTCAGACCGCAATCCTATGTGGTGTAGTTGTGCCGGGGTGCGATAGATGCAGTGAATATAATTAAAGTGGATTAGCCTGAGTCAATAGTTAGGAGACAATTGTTCTAATTGGCTGCAGCAGAAGTCCCACTGCTTGTCTGTGATTTCATGTCCAATATCAGCCTCCCAGGCTCTGCGCATTTGAGGGATGCTGATCGGGGATTGCCTTGGTGTGATAGTATATATGCAAGTCACCAGCTTACGGGCTGAGTCCACGGTTAGTATGTGCTCCAGCGCTGACAATGGTGGTGGGGTAGTAGGAAATGTATTATATCTAGCACGGCATGCAGCTCGTAATTGGTAGTATAGTAGTCCATCTAGTACCAAGTGTTGTGTTGAGCTGCACATTTGTTAGAGTGCTAGGAATTGATCTTCTGGGTACAGGCCGCTACAGGTGATAATTTTGTTTGATTGCGCACAAAACTGTGCATTTCTGTCCATCAGTGGGGGGGATCAGTGTATTATTAGCGGGTGGCATGGTTGGTGCATACAATACACTTTTATTTGCCTGTTTGCAGAGCCCTTTCCAGGCCCATTGCATGGTTTCTGTGGTATCGATTTCGTGTCTCGGGCGCATTCAGGGGGAGTGGTCCACTCTGTCTATCCTAATGGCCATGTGCAGTTGGAATGGCATTGGATGCTGCCAGAATTGTAAAAATTGAGCCTGAGTGCTATATGCATATAGTGCAAAGTCAGGAGCTCCAAACCCCCCTTGTGCTAGTGGCAACATAAGTATTTCCCAAGATATCCTGGGCTGCTTCTGTGCCCATACTAGCTCCATCATATTAGACCTGAGATGTTTAAAAAATTGTGCCGTTTTTGGTATGGGTATATTCATGATTAGGTACAATAAATTGGGTAGGATAATTATATTAGTTATGGCGATGCAGCATGCCAGGGACAGGGGCGGAGCTTTCCATCATTGAATTCTGTCTTCTCTCCAGTCTACTGCCCTGCCATAGTTAGATGACCAAATTTCTTGCAAATCTCTACTGAGCCAGACGCCTAAGTATCACGTTGGGCCATCCGCCCTGGCTATCGGATATTATGTGTAAAAAGAGAGTGTACCTGTCGTTAATGGGAGCATAGTGGATTTCCCCCAATTGATTTGAATCCCCGATATGCCTCCATATCGCACAAGGTCTCTGGTGATGGGCGCAAACTTTTCCCTGGGATCAGTAATGTAAAGGGTAATGTCGTCTGCATACATCGACGCAATCAGACCTTTGGTGGTGATTCCTATCCCCCAATTCGCAAGGTGCTGCCTTAATCTGGCAGCTAGTGGCTCTGTTACTATAGCGAATAACAAGGGTGATAATGGGCAGCCCTGTCTAGTGCCCCTAGTAATCTTTATGGGATCCGATATTAGGTCATTTATTTTGACTCTGGCAGAGGGGGAGGTGTGAAGAAGCTTAATCTGTTGAATGAAAATGGGGCTCAGACCCAACCGATTCAAAAGAGTGAATAGGAATTTCCACTCTAGGGAGTCAAAGGCTTTTGTGGCATCTAATAATGCAGCTATTGCAGAGACATGTGGGGTGAGATAGTGTAGTAGAGCGAATATTGTCCGTAAATTATGTGCGGTAGAGCGACCAGGCACGATTTCGGACTGGTCCAGCTGCACAATTAGTGGGAGTAGCGGTTGCAGTCTGTTAGCTAATAATTTGGCAAAGATCTTTGCGTCTAGATTTATTAGAGAGAGCGGTCGGGTACGAGTCGCATTTGAGGGTCTTTGTCCGATTTGAACAGTGTAATGATGACAGCTTCTCGCATGGATTATGGCAGTATACCATTTGGAAGGCTTCTTGATACACCTCTAAGAGGTGAGGGGCCAGCAGTTCCGCATATTCTTTGTAAAATCTGGCCGTGAGACAATCAGCCCCCGGGGCCTTATCTGTCGGTAGGCTTTGGAATACCTGCCTGATATCATCTGCAGTGAACGGTACATCTAGGAACTCATGGTGCGTCCTATTTATGTCAAGGTAGCAATTACCAATATCTACCTCCGGGGCTGTAGCCACTATTATGTAGCATCTAGAGCACTGGTATTCTCAATTTTAGCACTTGTTCACGATGCTGTCTTTTCACATCCCATTTGGTGTCTTAACTTAAAGGCCTGTCTTTTTCTATCGGTATGTGGTGTTTTCAGAATATCACCATCATCTTTTGGGTTTGTTCTCTATCTTTAAGACAACACATTTTTTTTTCACGGTTAAGTGAAATTTATTATTTCTTGTCAGTGACATGTTTTAAATTTTTGTATAATGTTTTTACAATGTATTTGAATTTGAGCAGGACTTGCATTTCCTATGACCAGTATTAATTCTTACATTTACACTGTCTTTTCAGATTTCCCTATTAGACCATCATGGCTACCTGTTGAAGGCGATGAGCCGAAACACGCGTAGACATGAATTATGATAGCCATGACCATATCTGTTTATTTCACTTGTGACAAATATTTTTTTTTTTTGTTAAAAGTATTTCATTGTTGATACATATATTTAGGTTCCATATTGACAATATGATGTCTCATTCCTTAACACCTTCGACGCTCATGACGAGCTGAGCTTGTCATGAGCCACGGTGCTTGTGTGCTCATGACGAGCTGAGCTCGTCATGACCGTTGGAATGCTCGCACGCTGGGCTAATTCCCCTTCTGTGCGAGCGTTCTACAGGAACGGGTGTGGTTCCTGTAGAACCCAAGAGAGGTAATGAAGGGTATTTTGAGTTTAAGGTACATTGACTACATCAATATCAATAATGCATGAGGTGAGTTTTCTGTTAATAACACATTTCGCTTATGGTCCTTTTTAATCTCCTGGGATCAAGACATTTACAAGCAGTCAGCAACTTATGGGATGACCTAAAAAATAGGGTATCGACTATGAGAGACTTGGGTAAACTTAAGTTGTTCGGGTGGAGGGGTGCGTTATGGATTAGATTGGGACAATCCTGTTTCTCTCAAATGCTAACCCATTCTCTTACAACATTAGTCACTACAGACCTGTAAAAAATGTCATCTATGCTAGTGTGCTTGTTCTAAAGCAATAGCTACTAGGTGAGATCCAGTGTTGTTGAACTTGATTATTCAAAATCTTATAATTGGAAACACAATAAAACACAATAAAATATTTTGTAGGTAATTCAATAATACATACATACATTGTCACATTCAATCAATCAGTCAGGATTTGTAAAGCACAGCTAATCATCCAAGAGGGTATCCAGCTGCTAGGTACTTGCTGGACTCAGTCGGAAAGCCAGGTCTTTCTGAATTCCCGGGAGAGACGCTTAAGTTCAGAGGAGAAGGTCGATCCAGGACTTGGCGGCGAGGTAGGAGAAGGAGCATTCTTCCCTGTAGCTTTGGTGGATGTGGGGAGTCATGCAATGGCAGGGGAGGCGGAGCACAGGGGTCTGGAGGATTGGTGGAAGTTCAGGCGGCGGTTGATGTGTGCTGGCCCTTGGTCGTGGTACGTGATCAGCATCTTGAGTTGGCATCTTTTCTGGATGGGGAGCTAGTGGAAGTTCCTGTGGTGGGGGTTATGTGAGTCTGTCTCTCAGGGGAGACAAAGGAAGAGTTTGGCCACAGAATTCTGTATCATTTGGAGTCTCTTCAGGAGTTGGGTGGTGATTCCTGCGTAGCGTGCATTTCTGTAGTCCAGCTTGAGTGACAGTTTTCCTGGTGTTGATGGGGACCCATCGGAGGGTCTTTTGGAGCATGCAGAGGGTGTGGAAGCAGGTGGAGGAAACTACATTGGCCTGACATTTCATGGTGAGTTTTCTGTCCAAGATGATGCCGAGGTTGCAGGTGTGGGTCTGAGTGCTATCAGGTGTCCTTCCACGGGGAGGTGTTGTTCCCAAAAATCAGCACTTCTGTCTTGCCAATGTTGAGTTTCAGGCAGTTGGTCTTCATCCAGTCGTCAACACTGTTCATGTGGTTGTGAAAGTTTCTACTTGTGGTGGTGGGGTCTTCTGAGAGCAAGAGGATTATTTGGGTGCTTCTGCGTAAGATATGATGGTGAGGCAGTGGGTTCTAATTATGTTGGCTAGGGGCGTCGTGTAAGTGTTGAACAGGGGGGCTGATGGATGGACCTTGAGGGACGCACCAGAGGATGCGCTTGGGTTCTGAGGTGAAGGGTGGTAGGCGGATTCTCCGGGTCATCCTGTGAGGAAGTGATCCACCTTAGGGCATCATCCTGGATCCTGATGTGGTGAGGTCTCTTGATGAGGGTGTGGTGAGATACGGTATTGAACGCTGCTGAGGGGTCGAGGAGGATCGGGGCTTCTGTTTCTCCCTAGTCGAGGAGGGTTCGGATGTCATTGGTGGCAGCGATCAGTGTCGTCTTGGTGCTGTGTTCTGCACAGATGCTGCATTTGGAGGTGTCCAGCAGGTTGTTTCTGTCCAGGTGTTCAGTGAGTTGGTGGGGGAGGGCCTTCTCGAAGACTTTGGAGAGGATTGGTAGCAGAGAGATGGGGGTGGTAGTTCTTGAGTTTACTGGAGTCGGCGGAGGGTTTCTTGGACAGGGGTTTGACCTCTGCATATTTCCATCCATCGGGGAAGGCAGCTATGGTGATGCACGCATTGAGAATGGAGGTGAGTTAGCAGCTGATGTGCTTCCTGCTGAAATAAAAGAAGTGATGGGGGGCAGAGGTGAGTGGGTGCTCCAGAGTGGATTGAGTTCATGATGTCTGTGGTGCTATGTGTGGTGAGCTGTTCCCATGTGGTCAGCTGGAAGTTGTGGTTGGTGTCCGTTGGTGTGCTGAGGTTGTAGAGGTTGGTCGGTTGGAGTTCGAAGTTTCTGTAGATGGTGGATAGCTTGTTGTGGAAGTAGTCAGCCAAGGTTTCACAGAGTACCTGGGAAGGGGGGTCATGTTCTCGGTGGCTGAGAGATAGGAGAACTCGATGGCAATGCTGAAGAGCTCCTTGCTGTGATTTAGAAATCTGGATATTCCTATGTATCTTGGGAGGTAGCCAAAGGGCACTTTAGCCCACATCAATAAGATTCAGAGAGCAGAATTAGCATTTGTTTTATGGATAACCTCTTTTCTGAGATGGACTCTAAAGGAAATGAGTTCAGATGTTATATAAACAAACTACTTATTCAACACAAATTCGACACTAATCAATGGAGAAGAAAAACCATGTAATGAGATATTTACTGCTAGTATGATAAAGGGTTCATATGGTACTGTCTATATAATCTATTTTCTCTTCCTTTTTCTACTTCATATCGTCATTCTTTTAATAATAGGTTGCTTAACCTCCATGTTTTTTTTCCCTTTGAACTATATAGCAAAAACTACTTGTACTATTTACTTGTTCACCGTTTCCCTCTCATTCTTACTCTCGTCTCAGGCTCATCACAGTAAAAGATGGTTTTGTGGAAAAATGAATGGGGGGGAAATACAATTATTGTCACTAATTCCTTTGCAGGAGCAAAATGTAGTGCTGCCCAATAAGCTAGCATATTATTTTTTATTTACAAAATATGACATACAAATCACCACTGTGCATGGAGTGGTGAATAGAGACAGCAACAGCATGTGCTTCTGCATATCTGTGCTAAAAGTAGTGCATGTTAAGAAGCCTTTAATATACTTCCCAAAGCAAACACATTTATCACAACATCATGGACTGATGTCAATAGTTCTTTCAATGTGTTAAAATAAACTGAAAAGAACATGGGGATAGAATGCCTGGTCGGTGAGACCAGTAAGTGTTTGCTTCTGCAGAGTAATACTAGAGATATACAATAGCATCTTAAATTGCTAGGAGCCAGAACTTTACTGAAAATGTAAAAAGTGACAAAAGAAAAACAGGCCTGATTCACAAAGGTAAACTGAGATGAAAGTCTAACTTTACGACTTTCGGTATTCACAAAGGGCATTTATGAGTAGTAAAGTTAGACTTCTGTCTCAGGTTTGGTCTCAGTGAAACTTAAGACCAAAACTTAAGTTTAACTCAGACAAAAGTCTAACTTTACTAGTCTTAAATGCCGTTTGTGAATACCAAGAGTCGTAAAGTTAGACTTTTGTCTCAGTTGTTTGCTTTATTTTCTGTTAGATGAACGATGTTGCTGCTGCTTTTCCAGTTTCAGTTTCTTCGTACTGCACCTCAGAAGCTTTTTTAAATATCCATTCTGCTGATAAACTTTTTATGCCATAGATAAAATCTTTATAATTTGTGCCCTTCACAATCTTCTGCTCTGAGAGAAATCACTCTCTGCCCTGGTGCACAACTTACAGGGAACAAAGCCTCCAACTATTAGACCAGGCCTAACCGAATATCCTAATAGGACTTTTCCAGGGAGTGGGAAGCCTTGTCCTTTGGGTAGATGTTGCGCAGAACAAGCTTTTCCTGGGACGGTATTTCAAGAAGTGATATGAAGGAGGTAAGTATCCGGAAGGGAGTCAGATCTCATCTTGGGGAATTTGCAGTCACTAATGTCCTTCCGGTGCACACAGGTTCTGCCCCCTTCACTCCTCTACCTACTCATGGTGCACCTTTCTCTGGCTTTGGGTGCCTCTCCCGTACCCTTCTGGGAAATGCAACAGCTCACAGATAGGGTGATCAAGCATTGCGCTGCTTCTGACGGTTTCACCACTCACTAGCTCTACATGCTTCAGGCTTCCCTTCACGATAACAGCCACACAGCAGAATTAATAGGAACTGATCATAAGTATATGCTTAGATCTGCAGCATCAATCAAGCACCATGCATGTTCCTATTTGCACCACCGTGCTATAATTCTAAAAGAATGTTTAAATTTGCACCATTATATAGTCATCTTTTTTGCTTGGGAAGATTTGTACTGTCCTCAGTAATCCTTAGTCTGTGTTCCAATCTATCCCATCACTTTTAATCCTTAGTATGTGTTCAGATGTACTGTTTAACTTAAGTAACACTGCCATATTCTTAGAGTTGCACTATCACTCAATAATCTTAGGTGCATGTCCAGATTTGCACCATCACTTAGTAATCATGTAAAACCTGTCCATGTTCAGATTTGTTTCATCACTCATCAATCTTAATGCATGTTTGGATTTGCTCCGTCAATCAAAAACATCAATGCATCTTCATATTTGCTCCATCACTTCCTAATCTAAATACACACCCAGATTTGTACCATCAGTAAGTAATACTGAGGTGCTGGACCTAGCCCTTTTTACAGGGTTATCCCCAAACGTTTTACCTTTTTTTGTTGGCTTTAGGACTCTGTACACTTTACCACTGCTAACCAGTGCTAAAGTGCATATGCTCTATGTCTAAATTGTTCTGGTGATTGGCTTATTCACAATTGGCATATTTGATTTACTAGTAAGTCCTTAGTAAAGTGCACCAGGTGTGCCCAGGGTCAGTAAATCAAATCCTACTAGTGGGCCAGCAGCACTGATTGTGCCACCCACATGTGTAGCCCTGCAGACATGTCTCAGGCCTGACACTACAGTGTCTGTGTGTGCATTTTTAAACTGCCATTTCGATCTGGCAAGTACTCCCGCTTGCCAGTCCCAAACCTTCCCTCTTACTACATTTAAGTCACCCTTAAGTTGGGCCCAGGCAGCCCCATGGCAGGGTGCAGTGTATTTTAAAGGTAGGACATGTACTGGTGTGTTTTACATGTCCTAATTGTAAAATACTATTTTAATGTTTCACTATTGCAAGGACTATCTCTCCCATAAGGTAATACGGGATCGTCTTGAAATATCTTGTAAGTGAAATATCTCATGGGAGAAGATAGAGATTTGGAGTTTGGGGTATTGGAACTCACAATTTAAAAATACATCTTTTGGTGAAGTTGGTTTTTAAGTTGCTTGTTTGAAAATGCCACTTTTAGAAAGTGGGCATTTTCTTTCTTAACCATTCTGTGCCTCTGCCTGTCTGTAGAATATACGTCTGGGTTGGCTGAAGTGCTCTTGTGCATTCACTCTAGACAGTCACACAAAGGGAGCTTAGGTGAGCCTTGCATATCCTGATGGCTTATCACCAGGCCAATGGGATTTCCTGAACTAGAGTGGTGGGAGGAGTTGTCACTGACACCTGAATATGGCTATGCAGTATTTGCAGACGTTGGGCACTAGCATGGGGAGCGTTTTTGCTCCAAGTCTAGTGAATCTGTATGTCCACAGCTTTGAGCAGGAGCATATTTTAACACCTACGAACCCTTGCCGTAACTCAATACGAGTTTGGAAATGCTATATTGACGATATCTTCGTCATATGGCGAGGAAATATTGAAAATCTCCATCTGTTTCTACAATGGCTCAATAGCAGGATTTTTTTTTGCGAATCACAGTTGAACATGATAAAAACCAGCTGGCCTTTCTGGACCTATTAATATCAGCCACCTCTTCGGGTCTTCAATCGGAACTGTACAAAAAAAACCATGGCACGAAACTCACTGCTGTGCTATGATGATTGTCATCCTAAGTCTCTAAGGAACAACCTTCCGTATGGACAGTTCCTGAGAAGACAAAGAAATTGTTCAACGAAAGAAGCATTTAGAGAAAATTCTTCCACCTTAGCAGAACAGTTAAAATCAAGAAAGTACCCCAAGAGGATGGTGCGCCAATCCCTGAAACGTGCGGTTAATAACAATAGAGAAACACTACTGGAACCAGCCATACCAAAAGAAAATACTCGAAGATTGACCTTTGTTAACACCTACAGTACAATGTCAAATGACATACAAAAAGTCATTAGGAAACATTGGTCTATTCTAAATACAGGACAAGAGTCCATACAGCCCCCTCTTTTTGCTTTTAAACGTGGTCCTAACTTGAAAGACCAATTGGTTCACACACGATCCAAAAGCAAACCGCAACGTGCTGTTGGCACAGTTTGGGATTTACCAGCTATACAAGGGCTCCATCCATGTGGGACATGTGCAGCGTGCCCTCAGACGGCCTTAGGTACGAGTAGTCCGTGGTAACAAAAGAAGTTTACTAACTGTAATAGTGATAAGTTAATATACATGATCACTTTCCCATGTCAGTTAAGATACGTAGGCATGACGACACAAAAAATTAAGCGGCATATTTCTGAACACAAGAGTACAGTACGCTGTAAGAAACAAGCGATTAAATTGACAAGCCATTTTCTGGAAGCCAAACATGGTCCAACTGAGATTGAGTGGACAGTTCTAGATCAGCCATTCATCCCAGACCATGTGACAGATATTTACAAATATCTACTGATTAAGGAACAGAAATGGGTTTACAGGCTAGGGACTGACAAAGAGGGACTGAATGACGAAATCCCGTGGATGTCGCTGTAAGGCAGTACATTAAGAGTTAAAAAAAATTCCATCTGACATCTAAACGAAGTAAGCTTGACTTTTATTCCTTCAAAAAACGAGTTGAGTCACATAATTATGGACAGGGCAGTTTG
This sequence comes from Lissotriton vulgaris, assembly GCF_964263255.1. Classification (NCBI taxonomy): domain Eukaryota; kingdom Metazoa; phylum Chordata; class Amphibia; order Caudata; family Salamandridae; genus Lissotriton; species Lissotriton vulgaris. The sequence goes on along the minus strand of NC_141696.1, from coordinate 824,135,393 downwards.
TGTGTCATATGTGTCTCCTCTCCATAAAGGAACAAGTCCACAGTATTCTCGTAGAAACAGAATGAAATTAAGTATCATTATAACTAAGCGCCTTCTTCTTCTTCTTAAAGGTTGAATCTGTGGCAAATGGGTGTTTCCTTCAGATGGGGCTCTCTGCCACTAATAACTTGTGGCTATATTAGTATTACATTTTCGTTATCACTCTGTGCGTACCACACCGACATGTAAGAAACAGTTTGCTACTGTCTTGGTGAGGTTTACGTATACTAGAGTGTCAATAAAGTTGTATTGTCGCAGGAAGGAATTACAGGGTTGGTCGCATGAGCTGTGTTATACCTACAAAACACCACATAAGCAATTGTTGGAACACTTCTTTATTGACAACTTGGGAACATAAAAATTTTAAAATTATTTGATACTGGATTATTATTTGCATTTTATGCATACGATGCCTGTTGGCAAGTAGAATGTCCGCCAATACAGACGCAATGTTCACGGAACAATACTGTCAATAAAGTTGTATTGACAGGGGTATCTCACTGGAAGTTTTAAACTTTGACTTTGCCCGAATCAGTAAATACCAGGAATAATGTTTGTAATACTTCTTCATACACAAAAACAGATTTTTTCAAAATAAATCACCCAAAACGAGCATGTTTTTACAGAGAGGTAGCCCCGATTGGTATGCCCTTTGCGTTAAAAACTTCATGTCCCATGTGCCTTTAGTACGAAATAGCCACAATCATATGACTGCCCTTCCACATCACGTGATTGACTGACGAATAAAGATGGCGACTGCACACTACCAGCCACCTCCACGAGACGGCTCGGTTGACCTTCAGGAGTACCGACGGAGAAGTGAGCTGGTTGTGTATATGTGCGTCATCAGAGCTGGAACAGGCATCTTAAGTGCCTGTTTTCTTACTTCGAGCCAGGGAATGGGGACTAAGTTTGAAATACTCCTCTCGACTAGATCTCGAGTTGGGTTGTTGAAAATAACTGCGTAGGATCGAGTGCTCCGTTTACAACCTCGTGGCAGTACTGAATTAAGAAGTCTCTGCCAAACGAAGGGCTCTATATAGGTCTTACAGGCATCGTTTTATTTCTTTTAATTCTTGAGATGTTTCGAACTGTACCAAGGAATATTACCGGGATGTTTGGCGTGTTTTTCATCGAACGGAAAGAGTATGAACCTATCTTGCTAGTGATGTTTTGGGAGATATAAAAATTGCACTGCTCTGGTTAGTTTGCAGAGCAGACACTATGAGATACGATCATTTAATATACAAAAAAGATAATGTTCGAAGGATTTATGGAACTTACATCTGTTATCTTACTTCATGGTGGCCATGAAATATTGATTGCTTTAAATTGAATGAGGATTATGTTTGACTAATCTGTTGAGCATTAATGAAGATAGAGATGGTATATATTGTTCTGACATGCACATACTTACCACAAGGAGTTGGTCATGTGACATGGGTCATGTCTTCGCCTTCTTTTTGTTTTTAACAGAGAGGTGCTTCTTCTCCCTGAGCCGCAGCCAGGTGACGTGAGGCCGTGCCCTCCTGATAATTAGGTAAGGAGGAAAAGTCATACACTGCATATTGGTGTACAGCCTGAGGTTAACTTTGGTGCAATACGCACATTATGACAATTGCACAAAAAGAGGATGTCTACATTTGGAGACACCAATGTCTTTCTTTTTTGTTTTCCCTTTCTTTGACATGTAACCAACATGATTTTTCTACAGTGGTTGAGAAATCGACACACAGGAAGAGTGACCGGACACCTAAGAATCCAGGTGAAATGGTTCATTGATTTTATCAAGCTCTTATATATTCACTTTATTGCAGTAGCAATTTATTGATTGAGGTACTGATGAAGGCAGAGGATAATAGTGTCCTGGGTTTCTGCTGAAACATGGTGACCATATAAACCATATTGGCAGATATTTGTTACAACTGCCATTTCTTTGCACTGTTTTTAATCTTGGGCAATTGAGCGATAATAATAAACTCAGGTTTCTCTCATTTACCCAATTTTAACTCACCACTTTTTCACATGTTTTCACGCACTGCAATTCTTTCCATCCTTTACCCATCACTTAATTACTTCACTTAACACCTTCTAAGTGACTCTGTGTTTCATAATTAGATGTTGGACGTGTCCATCTAGTCCTCCTACACATCTTTTATGATTCACTATGAGATGGTTACAAGGAAGCCCAGATGATGACTAGGGCGGTATTGGATAGTGACTGATGGGTATCCTTATTCACTAGGCATACCTGTAGGGCACTCTGTCACACACTAGTCTTGTTGGTCATGTCTTTGTTTTCGGTTGATTGTTGTAGATAGACCCGTGGACACTCTGTGTTTATTACGTTTGTTGTTTAGGCCTGTGTCCATGCCAGGTCGAGAAATATGCCCTAGGACCCTTCTTTAACGGTTTGTTTTCATATGCATGTCCTCACACAGAGCTGTCTCCAACACCCTGTAATGTGTCTGTAGCCAAGTCAGGGAAAGGCTGGGTCTGGTGCACTACAAAGACTTTCCTTTGAAGTTTGCCTTTTTCAAAGGCAGAAAGGGGTATAAATATTGGACCTCTGACACCCCAAAATCAGAACACTACTGGACTGAGGACATTTTGCCAGGAAGAAGAGCTGGATGCTGTAGGCAGGGACTGCCACTCTGCCTGTTACTTTGTTGTGCTATCTTGGAAGTGAAAGAACAGGACATTGCTTTCTACATCCTATTTCCAAGGGCTTGTGTGTGCTTGTCTCCTGTCAAGAAGTCTCAGGGCCATCAAAGATTGCATTTGCCATTGCCATGGCTCTTCTGCTGAGAATCCCAACTTGCCAAATGGTGCCAAATCCAGTTCCTGGGCCCATGGGAGTGTAATCTGGTGATCTTAAGGAGAAAATCCATGCATTGATTCCCAGCGCCGACTTTCTCGATGGACCGCTGTAAAAGAGCGACACATCCCCACTGCCTTCACCCAAATGTGGTTCCCGCTCGATGCACCAACCACAGCTTTTACCACAGCGCATCAGAAAAATCCCCACAGCATGAGTCCTGAGCACCATGTCACCGACATCTGTGGCACCCGCTCAGACTCGAATGCAGCACCTGCTTTGCGGCTGAGGAATCTACACTCTGCCTGCTTTGCGGCTTAAAAGTCGACGCAGGACCTGCATCACTGCTGTCGCATCAACGCATCGCGCCAGGATTTTCGAGGCATCACCCTCTCCGCCGAATATTCATCAACACCGCACCATGGTTATGGAACCAAGGCTGTGTGTCCAGAAACCGATGCATCACCTCCCCTGCCAGTAGGGAACCAATGCATCACCTCCCCTGCCAGTAATGAACCAATATATCACTTCCCCTGCCCAGCGGTAAGGAACCAACACATCTCCTTCCCTGCAAGTAAGGAACCAACCTATCACCTCCCCATGTGTAGTAAGGAACTGATGCATGGCTTCGCTTTTACGGCGCATCACCTTTCCTGCACTTTGCACCATCTTTCACTTTTGACGCATCTATGGTACTTTGTGCTAAAACAAACACGTCCATTGATTTCTATGGACTAAACTTGCTTAATCTTTTTAAAGAGTTACATCTTGACTTGTGTATGCTGGCTTTTTGACATTTTGATATTATTTTATACAGATAAATATTGCCTATTTTTCTACACTGGTATATACTCCTTTCGTAGTGTTTTACTGTGTTACTGTGTGTGGGTACAAATGCTTTACACATTGCCTCTGAGATAAGCCTGATTGCTTGTGCCCAGTTACCATGGGGGTGAGTAGGGGCTATTTTAGTTGTGCGACTTCCTTACTCTGCCTATAGTGAGGCGACCTACTTGGACAGGGGGCAAACCGCTTACAAATAGAGGCCCCATTTCTAACATGACGGCATGCTGGCTTATTTAGTAAAGTTAATACAGGATCAGGTTTGCACCTCTCTGTATTCCGTACTGTGCACTCAGTTTTCTCTCCCAGTTCATTCCAGATTAGCTAGTAATTTGTTAAAAGACAACCACCAAATTTGGTCACATCTTCCAGGATATTCAAAGACCAAAAGAGAGAAAAAGGCTGTTTAACTAATTTTAATCAACAAATTAATTTGAGGACTAATGTCCAGGAGCAACCCAAACCTTTCAACAAGTCTTTTTTATGTAAGCACTCATAAATAAAAGGTGAAATATAAATGCTTTACAAATCTCCAGTTTATACACAAATAAAGACCAATATGAAATTATAAACTATATCACCACCTCTGTTAGTTCCAAAAAATAGATAGCCTTGTCAAAAATAATTCCCTTTATTTTTGTCGTGCACACCCACCAAATATTTCAAAACACTATACATTTCATAACATTGGGTTATCGGTGCTCAGGTTGCCATCCCAATTAATCGTCATCACTGTGTTTAGTTTGGTAAATGATTTTTATTAGACTTCATTAGGGTACGAATACCTCGGTGTGTTATAAGATCTCTATAAGTTGGATAGAATAATAAAAACAGCTAAAGACATCACTACTTACATCAGACATACTAAGCATCAAATAGGAGTACATCATTAAACTACAACAAAAATCTATGCAATCTATTGAGACAATCTTTATGAGATTAACTAATAAATTATGTTGTTCATGTGATATAAAATAAATATTAAGCAAAACTGAACCTTCATTTCTATTATCTTCGTACAGTTGATTAATTAATTATTAATTTGTTAATTCATGATGTCCACTGACTACACCTCACAGTTCAGTTATAAATGGCGGTGTGCCAAATATGTATAATTAGCTTTTTTGTAAATACACAGAATCCAGGGGAAATTATGCACGATTACTCATAATTGCGTGAAATGCAAATCTGTAATTTAGAGCTATAATTGATCAAGAAATGCGTCTATGCATCAGTTTTTGATGGGAGAACTCATTTTGCATAGAGAGGAAAACACAATTGTCGTGAACAACAGCTGCTTGTGTTCTAGTTGTTTAAAGTGTTCCTGTGCTACAATTTTGCCTTGAACGTGGTGTATTTATGTGACATGGGTTAATTTAGGGCATTTTGCACAACCAGCCTAATGTAAAATTCCCCAAATTACGTCAATTATGCCAGCATAATTTAAATTTAGGCTAGGCCTTGTTCTAAGCTTCCAGAGCTTTCGGGCACTATAGACAGAACAGCCTTTGTAAAATATGTACTTGACATAGCCAAAGTATTCCATAAATACAAACCCATAAACAGTAAAAGAATTGACAAAGAGGAAGGGGGTTAAAGGACCGTTGGCATCTGTTAATAAAGCAAGATGAAAAAAAAGTTGTAGACATCTTTAAACACAGTAATGGGAGTACATCATTAAACTACAACAAAAATCTATGCAATCTATTGAGACAATCTTTATGAGATTAACTAATAAATTATGTTGTTCATGTGATATAAAATAAATATTAAGCAAAATTGAACATTCATTTCTATTATCTTCGTACAGTTGATTAATTAATTATTAATTTGTTAATTCATGATGTCCACTGACTACACCTCACAGTTCAGTTATAAATGGCGGTGTGCCAAATATGTATAATTTGCATCAGTTTTTGATGGGAGAACTCATTTTGCATAGAGAGGAAAACACAATTGTCGTGAACAACAGCTGCTTGTGTTCTAGTTGTTCCTGTGCTACAATTTTGCCTTGAACGTGGTGTATTTATGTGACATGGGTTAATTTGGGGCATTTCGCACAACCAGCCTAATGTAAAATTCCCCAAATTACGTCAATTATGCCAGCATAATTTAAATTTAGGCTAGGCCTTGTTCTAAGCTTCCAGAGCTTTCGGGCACTATAGACAGAACAGCCTTTGTAAAATATGTACTTGGCATTGCCAAAGTATTTCATAAATACAAACCCATAAACAGTAAAATAATTGACAAAGAGGAAGGGGGTTAAAGGACCGTTGGCATCTGTTAATAAAGCAAGATGAAAAAAGATATATACAACTTATTTACGAATAACCTAATGCAGCAATCCTAACAGGTTGTAGACATCTTTAAACACAGTAATGGGACAAGTCCACTAAAGAACAAGTCTTACTGTTTTAGTTCTTATTCTTGAAAACGTGAAAAAATAATGTAGCTGCTTGCCATCCAACAGAGGGATATCTGTGCATTTTCCACCCACAAAATACTTCAGTTAGGATTTATGCTGTCTTAACAGACCAAATACTGGTATTAGCTTCTAACACTCACCCATTTTAGGACAATTATTCCCATTCCTACCGTCGTGCTCAATTATCTTCAAAATGCAGATCAATGCACTATGTTTAATTAAGGTAGTTTCTCACAGGCGTCAATTTAGACAAGATAGATACTTTATTGGAAGCTCAGAGATTACATTGGTACTCCCACTGCAGCCAGCATACAACTGACAGCAGGTGAATACAGCTATGTCATGGAACATCGCAATGCTGGAACTGTACATAGAACCTTATATTTAAAGCACCATAACACATATTCTGAAATGTGCCAGCTTAAGAATACAACACATCCTCTCTCCTTTATCTCTTTTACATAACAATAACATAAAATACAATAACGAGGTTAACTGTGTTACATACCTGTTGAATGAAATAAAATAAAAATGAACAACAAGTAACATAAAAATCAATAGATAAATTGACAAATTTTAACAAATGTCAAAAATCCCCACATACATAATCTTGCAGATATCTAGGAGGACATCTTGATCTTTGAGACATGACTCTATTAGTGATATTGTCCCCACAATCAGTCGGCATCCCCATAGAAAATCTCCCACCACACGCTTCATCATCACTCATCAGAAAATGGGGATTGAAATTACTTTCCATTTCACTCCCATCATTCGCATCATGTAATTTGCTCTTCAGATTCCAGTTCTCACAGTTATATAGGATTACATATCTACTGTGGACAGTTTAAACTTTAAATGGAACTCAAAATTTAGTAAACCCAGCACTAATGCGACCAGGTTTGACTTTTACTAAATCATTGGGTTTTATGTTTACCTTATGTATTGTCATCCCCTACTTTGTCACAATTGAGATTTGCAAAACCAAGACAATCCTTCAACCATGCTGGAATTAGTTTAGTGCTGGCAGGATGCCCCCTCATAACCCCAAAAGTTACTTTTCCAGAAAACGTATTTTCAGTTGTACGCTAGGCCTATACCAAATCATTCAGCATGCTTTTCACATCGCCTCTATTTGCTACTGCCATTTGGATCACCCCCTTCACCATACAATTTGCCCTTTCAACAATGCCATTTCCGGGTTGTATAAAGATGTTCTGGTATGTACAACCCCACATGATTTCAAAAACATCGTCATTTCTGTAGAGATTAGTTGAGTGCCATTATCTGTGATCAATTTGACAGGATAACCTTCTTCCCTGAAGATTTCAGACAGAACCTTATAGGTGCTCTTTGCAGTGATCTCCTTGACAAACTTCACAATTAAATATTTCGACATAACATCCACCATGACCACCCCAAATTTAAGATCAACATTAAGACCATAAAATGGACCAATAAAGTCTAAACACATAGGGCTCGATTCCGATCCGGTAAAAAAAATCCCCCGTACGATTCGTATTCGTAGCCGTTTCCGTACGACTCGTAAACACACCGTACGACCCGGCGAGTACGATCCGGACCGGGTGATCAGGACGCTATTCGTACGGTCTGCGTCAGGTAAGGACGATTCATACGGAAAAGCGCTCAATCACATACACACCGTACGCCGCGTACCCCCCATGATCGCCGGGGTGCGCGCCATACCCCTGCGATCAAGTGGGGTACGCGCCGTACACCCAGCTTACACGGGGTGCGCACCCTACACCCACCGTACATGGGGTACGGTGCGTATCCCGTGTACGCTGGGTGTACGCCACATACCCCACATGATCGCAGGGGTACGGCGCGTACCCCAGCGATCATGGGGGGTATGCGGCGTCCCCGGGCGGGGGCGTTCTGTACTTGTTTCGGCGAGAACTATGCGTTTACGGCTGTTTCCAGCTCCCGTAAAAAAAAGGGTCGTACGTTGCGTACCCGACACGAATCGTACTTGCTGGGTCGTAAAAACCAGCCGCGAACCGTAGCGATGTCACGTACAGCGGGTTCAGAATGAGACTCGTACGGATATTTTAGTCGTACGGAGTCGTGTACGACTCGTATGGTCTTTGGCTCCTGGTACAGATCGTACTTCGTCGTACGTACGGGGACGTGTACGGGTACGATTCGTACGGGGAAAATTGCTCCGTACGACGATTCGGAGCGCATTTTACCGGATCGGAATCGACGCCATAGTGTGCCAAGGTAAACCAGGATCTTCAATTTTTCCCAATTCTAACTGGTTACCCACTCTCAACCTTTTTTCACTTTCCATACAATCAGCACACTTCTCAACCCAATCAGAAACCTGTTGATCCATAGCGGGCCACCAAAAACGTTCCCTTAACCTTTTCTTCGTGAGATTGGCCCATATGACCTTCATGGACCAGTTTGAACAAAACAAACCTCAAATCTTGTGGAGGAACAATTTTATCCTCTTTCATTGTAATATTCGCTTCTTTATCCAAAATAGATACATCCTCAAGAACCTTTACAAAAGGCCTCACAGCAATGGGAAGGGTACTCTCACGCCTGCCACCTTTACCAATTAAATCTTTAACCACTTTTAAAACTCCATCCTTAGAAATACTTACACTCCATTGACTTTTATCAACAGCTCCACTACACAGTTCAACTAGTTCATCAATTGCAGCCACTGCACCTTCACATTGAAAAGACTCAACACTCAACTTATTCACCTCATACCACGGTAGAGGCAACCTATATAACCCATCTGCTTGACAGTTCTTCCATCCTGCAAGGTATTCAATTCTGTATAAATATTCTTGCAGATGAGTAGCTAGCCTAGCCAATCTTGCTGATCCTTTACCTGCACCACCAGGAGACAAGATCTTATTAAGTGGGTTATGGTCTGTTTCCAATTTAAAGTGAAAACCCCATAAATACAAGGCTTCTCCCTCTATTACAGAATAATTTCTTTCAGAATTTGTAAGAGATCTTTAAGCAAAAGCCACTGTTTTACTCCTGAAGAATGTCCCTGTGCTAAAACAGCCCCAATTCCCACCGCACTGGCATCTACAGTGAGAATTGATCTCAATTTGGTGTCAAATGGAGTAAGAATTTTAGCCTCACAAATTTCTTTTTTGATTTTTTCAAAGGCATCTTGTTGTTCATCAGACCACACAAACGTGTAGCCTTTTCTAAGAAGCATCTTGATTTTTTCTGTTTTCTCTGCAAAATTATGTACAAACTTGGCATAATATTCTATAAGACCTAAGAAAGACCTGAGTTGGTCCTTATCTGAAGGTGCAGGAGCTTTCTTTATGGCTTCTAACAAATCAAGTTTAGGTTTAATCCCACTAGCAGACAAAGTATAACCTAGATACTCTTCTTCTTCCACTGCAAATGTACATTTTTCTTTTTAGAGAGTCAAACCTGCATTGTCCATTTTACTCAAAACTTCTTTCAAATTAAAGTCATGATGTTCCTTTGTGTCATCAAACACCAATACATCGTCTTGGAAGTAAACTAAATTTTTTGTACCTTTTAAAACTGAACCCATCATTCTTTGAAATACCCCAGCAGCAGACGCCAAACCAAACGGCATTCTGGTGAACTGGAATATTCCTTCCGTAGTGATAAATGCTGTTAATGGTTTGGAATCAACATGTAGTTTGATCTGATGGTAAGGGCTGCGTAGGTCCAGTTTTGAGAATAATTTCCCCCCTTTTTTTTTTGATCAAATATGTTTTTATTGGCAGCATCATAGTACATCACAGTGATAGGACAAAAACAATTCACCATGTCTTGCGAGCCACCCCCAAGGCTCCCGGAAGAGAGCCCCAGGGCCTACCGGCCTCGGGCCATGTGTCCGTGTGTGCATCGAAGGCCATTTTCAAGTGAGAAAACTCCCCAACATACCCCCTTCCCAACCCCCCCGCCCGGATCCCCACCCAACTTAACAACCGCGTAACCCACCCTGCTCCCCCCTCCCATCCTTCCCCCCCCGGGTGTGTTCTGCCAATGTCTAATTAGGGGGATCATCTGGGTTTCCGCTTGCCCTTCTTCTGCCCCTGAGCAGCAGCCGGTTTGCGAAATTCATCCACCAGTCTAAGGACTCGAAGGTATTTGGGGCATGTTAGTTCGTGGAATTCAGTGGAGAGTAGTGCAATCAAGGGCACCCATATCTCTCGGAACGTGTCCGTGGTCTGCGCGAGGGAGGCCTGTATGCGCTCCATACCCATTATGAACCAGATTTTGTGGAGCCAACCCGTGTGAGAGGGTCTGCGTGAGCTGCCCCATAGCGAGAGGATGTGGTTTGTCGCTGCTCCCATGGCCATCCCCATCTGTTTCCCCCGGATGGATTTAAGTGGGAAGGTCAGCTTGTTAGGTAGGCCTAAGATCGTGTATGCCGGGAAACGTGGGATTTCCGTGTCAAAGTGCAGATCTATGTCTTTCAGTAAATCCTCCCAGTAGTCTTGCACCTCCGGGCACTCCCACAGCAAATGAAGCATGGTCCCAATCCGACCGCAGCCCCGCCAGCACTTTGGATCGCGCCGGGGGTTGCTCTGGTGGAGGCGTTCCGGAGTCAGATGCCAGTAACAGGCCACTTTAACTGCGGCCTCCCTGCTCGCCATATTCCTAGCCGTGTGGTGGGCCCTGAAAAATATGTCTTGCCATTCCCTGTCCGACAACTCCCGCCCGCTCTCCCTCTCCCATCTGTTCTGTCCCGCGGATTTAGCTACCTGCGCCGGTGGGGCTAGGAATTTATAGAGTTCCGTGATCGCCCTCTTATCGTCTGATTTGGCTAAAAGCCACTTCTCAAAGGGTGTGAGGAAAAGGCTCACCTGCGGGGCGATGTCTTTGTGGGTGAGCCAGTGCCTTAATTGAAAGTACTGGAAGGCATGCGGCCGGAATATCCCGTAGCTCTCCTTAAGGACCGCCAGTGTCATAAAGCCCTGCCTGTCGAACATATGTCCCGCTGAATTACATTCCGAGGATCGCCACTGCGAAAAGGCGTTTGGGGTCATCCCTGGGGCGAACGCCGGATTATCAAATAGGGGCGTCATCGGCGACGGGAAGGAGGTAAGGTCTCTGGATGTTGCCACCGCGTCCCACACCTGTAGGACAGTCCTAGTAATGGGAGATTTCTTGATGTACGCCGGTCTGTCGCGGTGTGCCAGGACTGGAACCTGCCAAAGCGGCATACCCGCCATCGCCCTATCTTGAAAGAGCCACCTTTTCTCTGAGGTCGGTCTGGACCATTCCAGAAGGTACCGAATTTCCCCCCTTTTAAGGACAAAATTAACTCATTTATGTTAGGTAATGGAAAATTGTCCTCAACAATATTTTGATTAAGAGTGCGTAAGTCCACACAGAACCTGTAACTCCCATCAGGTTTGCCCGTGATAACAACTGGTGAAATCCAACTTGAAGTCTCAATTTGTTCTATAATCCCTTGTTCAACCATCTCACTAAGAATGTGTTTTACTTCTTGTCTGGCAATGATGGGAACCTTTCTTACCTTATGTTGCATGGGAACTGCATCAGGCTTAAGTATTATTTTGTGGACATACCCCTTGACTTCACCAATCTCTTCCGAAAACATATTAATCATACCTTCCACAATCGTTTCTGTCGTAACTTCATCCACAACCATCACTTGATGAGTTGCCCTAGGATTTATGATTATATGTAAATTATATTGATGTGCCCATCCTAATATCGGTGGACCATTACAAGCTACATACACTTTACCCTTCACACATCTACCGTGAAAAGAAATATCTGTTGACATGTATCCAATAAAATCTATTTTTTCCCCTTGATATCCTCCAGGATTAATATCTTTGGGAAGTAATTTTACATTTGATCAATTCTGTTCAAAGATAACTTGAGGAATAATTGTCCAAAATGAACCTGAATCCACCATTAATTCTGTTTCTTTTCCATGTATCACAAACATTGCTTTGGGTCTCGTTCTTCTTCCAGGTGCAGTTGTTAAACTTTCCTCCTCCACACACAAGATTTTGTTTGCACTTTCTACCTCACACATTGATGTTACATTCCCAATATCATTTTGTACTACTGCTACCTTAGGTCTATTGTTAGACCTACACATTTTGTAGAAATGCCCTTAGCGACCGCATTTCTTGCATTCTTTTACAATGGCATAACATCTCTTATATTCAGCAGCGTGATACGTACTACCACATCTAGTACACATTCTCTCTTGTGCCCTGTTATGTTCTGAATTCACTCCAGGATTGCTATTAGACTTCCTGATAGGCATTCCCTTCTTTCCACCCATCTCATTATGTTTGTTAGAGTTTACTGCAGAAACCTCATCTTGTCCTACACATGTTACCCCTGTCATACTCTCTTTCTTTTCCATCTCCTTCATGCATGTCTCTGACTGTTCAACAACTTTAGCTATATCAATTGCATTCCCTAACGTAGGATTTTTCGCAGACCATAACCTTTCCCGCATTTTCTTACTGCGACACTGTACTATAAGTTGATCTCTGATCGTTTCCTTCCTCATCCTGCCAAATTGACACTTAAGAGATAATTTGCGTAACCGTGTAACAAACTGATGTATAGTTTCATCACTCCTCTGAGGTTGTGGGTAAAATGTATGTCTACACATCAGGATATTTATTTCTTTAGCATATTGCTTTCTCAACCTTGCCTTCGCTTCATTATAAACATTGGCAATTGCTCTTCCCTCATCATACGTACCAACAGGTAAAAATCTAAAAGCATGTTGTTCTTCCTTTCCTAAGGTACTTAACAAAAATGCTTTTTTTCTTTCAGCACTAAAATCTTTACCATCTAAGGCCCTATATAGTTCTCAAAAATGTCTATCCATTCATTCCACTCAATAGGGGGATCACCAGGTTGCTTTAAAAATAAAGGTGGTGGTATCACAGTATTAGCTTCCATAGTTGTAAACTATATATATACATATTTTACTAAGAATAGACAGAGATTAACTAACAGAATATATTGAAACTGTTCACTGTGCTCGAGGAGAAGAAAAATAAATTTAAAAATATGTATATCCCCTGTATTCTCCAATAAATGTACGTAAATTGTATTCAAATTGCCAATAAATAGTTAATGTTCACAAAGTTAAGATCCAATTGCTGGTGAAAAGACAATGTTCACAGCAATATATCTCTCAAATTGTGTTCCAATATTACGTATTGTATCTCAAATAGCTGTCGATATAACTTTGGGTTGATTGTCACCGTTACCTTTTCATTTCTGACGCTAATACCAAATGTGCAAGAAACAAGAAGTAGTGTAAGGTTTGTTCCCTTGGTAACTGACTCAGAACAAAACAATATGGCCACCAAGAACGTGCTCATGCTTTATGCATCATCAAGTTGTCATTCACTCCTTGCGTCTACCACGTCGTTGACTCTACAAACGCCATTCAGATACGAGTCAATGAATGTTCAGAGAGTTCAGAGAGTTCATGGTCGCGAGACGAAGAAACGGTAAGATGCACGCTATCAAGTATTCTTTTGAAAGATAACTGTCACGCCTCCCAATATTAACAATTTTCTTTACTGACCCAAGTTTAAACGCAATTACAAATAAGTATCTTTTTCCTTTTGTATTTCCGCAGCAGTCGCAGTAATCATGGGATATTTAGCCTCAGCAATCATTTTAGTCTTCGCCTTCCTTTTAAAGCCGCTCCGCATACATAACCATCAGACTACACGGTGATGCTATTAAATGAATATTTCCTTCAATCACAATTCCATTTTTCACACTGCCATACACGCTTTTCAGGTGGATTCCTTACTTCATGTGTCAGGTGGATTCCTACACGCATGTATGGATTCTCCTTGACCAACAGAACAAACTGTTTCCTTATTCTTTCCTTTGCCAGCTGATCGTCGCCATCTGTTGTAATTAAGGTAGTCTCTCACAGGTGTCAATTTAGACAAGATAGATACTTTATTGGAAACGCAGAGATAATGTTGGTATTCCCACTGCAGCCACCATACAACTGACAGCAGGTGAATACAGCTAAGTCATGGAACATAGTAACGCTGGAACTGTACATAGAACCATATATTTAAAGCACCAGAACACATATTCTGCAATGTGATAGCTTACGAATACAACACACTACCACAAGGCAAATACCTCCGTTCAGAGTTGAAAATTGCTGCACCGTTCCATAATTGCTGATTAACTAAAGACAGGCTTGGCCAAGGCCTTACTGTATATAAACACATTATTTATACCCACTCTTTGTTCCTGATATGATTCTACCAAATCTGTGCCCAACTATTGCCGTTTGAATCATCACCCCAATAAAATATCAAAGACCCAAATTAGATACTAATCTATAACTGCTCAATAAAAAGACTGTTCTTGAATCTTAATAGGCCGAAACCTTACAGTTTAAACACATGTATGGGGTTGTTGTCAACAGGCTTCTAGTAAGGCATTATCCACTTATCATGGCACTGATCATCTAGGCACACCCTATAAAGCAGAAAAGTGACAGAGGCTCCGATTTTTTTCTGATCTGTTAACACTAAATAGGTAGCCTGCACTGAAATCAAACATGACTTAAACCTTATCATGAAATTTCCATCTTTTGTATACTCTGTTAAATGATAAAGCCAGACTGTGGTGGAAGATCATTGCCCTTTATAGGAGACAGAAAGAAACCTCATGGCCAGAAATAAAAGACCTCTCAGAACCGCTATGCCAACTACTACAAAGTGGAGCCTACCAGAACAAGTTAGTTACCTTCTGTAATGTTCTTTCTGGTGGATGCTTATTCTAACAGCAGATTCCTCACCTTGTGAATACCCCAGGCTCCAGGCTGGATTTGGAGCATTATATTTAGCAATTCCCTAGCATATCAATAGGTGGCACTGTGTGGGTCTTATTCAAATCCATCCTGCCCCGGATGTGACCCTTACAATATCACCACCTCTGTTTGCTGACATCAGTTTTTTCTGATAGCTTTCTGTGCCACCTGAGGTGGAGCACCTAGTAATCAGATAGAGCGTGCCAGCATGCAAATCTTTAATATGTAAACTTATAAGCATGGACTAGAAGGGTCCATTCCATAAAATGGGAGGAGGGTGGGTTTGTGAGGAATCTGCAGTTAAATTGAGTATCCACCAGAACGGTAATTACTGAAGGTCAGTTAATTGTTCTTCTGGTGGATACTTCTAATTGCAGATTACTCATCTTGACAATACATACCAAAGCAGTACCTCCCAAGGATGTGTGTCTGTTAAATGGCTCAGACCAGGAAATATGGAAACATGGCAAGAAAGATCAGGCATATTGCCCCTCCGGTAGGACAGGGCTATCGAGGCACTAGTGCTTCGTAAATATGTGAACTGATGCCCAAGGGTGGTATGCCATGCTCTAGGGTAGTGAAAGCAGCTATGGATATGGTAGATGAGCGTGTAGGCCCTCCAGAGGCTTTTTTGGCTAGTCCATAGCTGATTTTGATGCAAAGGGCAATCCATCTCAAGATGGTTCGCTTTTGCACAGATTTTCCTTTGGTCACCCAGAGAACCCCATAAAAAGCTGATCGTCCACCCGATAGTACTTGAAACAATAAGTGTAAAGACTCAAAGCTCTTTTTGGGTCTATCCAATGAAGTCTCTCTTCTTCCTCAAATGGATGAGGTGGACCGAAGAAAGGTGTCAGGGTAATGGACTGCCATTTGTGGAAGGATGTGACAACTTTCGGTAGAGAATGCCACTTTAGTCCTAAGTACTAGTTTGTGTGCAAAGAAGGTGGTATACGGCTGCTGGAAGACAGTGCTTGTAGTTGACTCATGCGATGAGCTGCTATCACTATGAGGTTCACTGTCTTTAAGGTGAACAATCAAAGATGGCTGATGTACTTTGGCTCAAATGGAGTGCACATAAGGAAAGTGAGGACCAGATTGAGGTCTACTGAGGCCCCACAAAAGGTGTTGGGTGAAACTTATGAGTCAGCCCTTTTAGACAATGCATCACAACAGATGATTTTAATAAAGATGGCTGATCAGGTAAAGGTAAAAAAGCTGAAAGAGATGATAAATAACCTTTAACTGTCACCATAGCCAGGCCTTGCTCGGATAAATATAAACAAAAGAGTAAGGTGTCAGACAACTCTGCATGTAAGGGTTGGATATTTCGGAAAGCACATTAGACAACAAACATTTCCCTGCACCCGCATGGGTTGTTTTAGTCAAAGGACTCCTGGCTGCCAATATGACACTCCCTACTTTGGGAGGGAATAGAAAAGCAATCCAATGTCTCTATTCAATCTCCAAGCATGGAGATGTAAGTTGTGCAGGCTCAGATGTGGAACTCTGCCCTGCTGCTGCAACAGAAGCTCCTCCCAAAGGGGAAGCATTATCAAAGGGTAAATACTCATGGCTGGGTACCACACTGTATTGCTTTCCCTTCAGAACACTTGAGCAAGAATTCAAAACACGAGGATACAACATGAACTCTCTTCAAAACAAGACTCTGCCACTTTAGCATACCAAGATGCAATGTAAAGCTCCACATTAATTTGCTAAGTAAAAAGAAATATTTATTGCAAGCTCTCATATATCAAATAGCAATCATGCATATGCAAAAAATAAATGCATATAGTAAATGTATATACCCAAGAAAAAATGCATGGAAAGATAACAGTATGCACACAAGGATAAGTAAATAGAAAATGGAATACCTCACCGGTTGTTTGTCTTGCATCATCCTGCCAGCACAACTAGAAGAACCAGAAGATAGTCTTGACAGGAGCCCTCAACTGGTACACCAGTTCTAGGCGGTACGTCCATCCCTGAAAAGAGTAATTGACAATACACCAAGAGGCCTCTGTCTTTGTACTCTTACTAACACAGAGAGAGGCTTCGTGAAGCTCCCCATCCCTTCATCTGCACTGTAGGTGCTAGCTGCTCTCTCTGTGACAAGGTCACTCACCAGAGCTGGCCAGGCTCCGATGAGAGCTGAGGCAGAGCTCCTTACTTTCTCATCCTTGGGCTACTCAGCACACACTATCTGTTCTAGCATTATCTCTCCTGCTCGGTGAAGTGAAAAAAGAAAACTGAAATATTTCTGTGTGTAACCAAGTAACCCAGCCTGCCTGCATTGGCAGAGGAAAGGCAGGGTTAGACAGTCACAAGATGAAACTGTGTTCACAAAATGCAGTTAATATTAAGCAACATGGAGTCAATGGTCACCATATGATCGCACAATATATAAATGTATGTAGCATTATACACACTTTCCATGCCCAGTCAGGAGCCACTAGGATAAATTGGGCCTGGTCATTCTTAAACTTCTTCAGAACCTTGGGTTGGAGATGTAGAGGCAGGAAGGCATACAGGAATCCCGAACTCCAATCCAAGTGAAATGTGTGTCGAAGAGAGAACTGCCCTTGCAATATGATGCACAAAAGCCTGGGTGCTGCATGTGCAAGCTTTGAGTACAACCACCATCCCTGATCTGCTAGGAAATGTCGGCTGAGTTTGACGTCCCTGGTGTTTAAATATTCTGTCAGGTACTGTACGATCAAGGAAATGCCCTGGTGCTACAGCCATTTCCAGAGGTGCCTGACCTCTTTGCACAAGACCCATGACCCACTCCACCCTCTTTGTTGCAGTACCACATGGCGGTGTTGTCTGTCAGAACCTGCACCTATTTCCCTTGATGGATGGGAAGAATTTCTTCAATGCCAAGCGGATTGCCCATAACTCCAGTAACTCAAACCAGTTGATGTGCAGGTGGGTTTCCACCAGAGAGCAGAGTATTCTGACCACCCCCTCTGTGGTTCCACCACTTGCACCTCACTTGATACCGATGCCAGAGCTCCTGTTGGGTGGGCAGGACACTCTGATGGATGCTGCTGGGTAGCGCAAGAGGGCCACTACGTCGCATGCCTGCACTTACCTTAAAGTGTCTGACCGGTGTTGTCTTGTCCCATCCTGAAACCTGAAGGGTGCACACTTGGAGGGTGCTATCAGCTCCTCTATCCCCCCAGGCCTCCTTCTTCCCAGAATCCCTTAGGAGGATTTCTGGGCTTTAAGACAGCCCAATCCAAATGGCCACCCCTTATTGTTCCCCATTATCTTTTCCCAATCCAAGATGGATCCCTAGTAATTGGTGCTGAGCCCACTGAAACTTCAGATCCTACTGCAGGGACTGCTTGTTAGATCTGACATGGTCCACAAGCAGGATGCAGGCGGCTAAGAGCCAAAAAGCCTCAGAGCCACTCTTACTGAGACACAAGTCAAGGGTTTAAACATTGGAATCATGACCCAAATGCCCTGAACTTGTTGAGGAAGAGGAAAGGCTCAAAAGAGCACAGTTTCCAGGATGGCTCCAATGAAGGGGAGCCTCTGTGAAGGATTCAGGTGTGGCTTTGGCACATTGGTGGAATAATAACAACTTAAAATTAAATCCTGATAAAACAGAACTGATCCTAACCGGTGGTTCTCGGAATTCCTGGACCTCAAATTTTTGGCCAGCAGTTCCTTTCTCTTCAGCGAAGAGCCTTGGTGTCACAATTGATAGGAATGCATGTTGAAGATCCAGATTGGAACAGTAGCTTCTGCCTGCTTTTTCCAACTTCAGAAGATCTTGAAAATCAATAGATTCCTCACAACGGAAGTGATTATTCAAGTCATTCTATCCTTGGTAATTTAACATCTTGACTGTGCTATCTCTATTTTTTTAGGCCTCACATGGTATTTAATTAAAAGACTGCAATTGGTGCAAAATCAGGCAGTGAGATTGATCTATCACTAGCCGAGATGACACCATGTCACTCCCCTCATGAAGTTTGAAGACTGAAACGTCGATCAGAGTCTGCCAAGGACTATTTATTACAAGAACTGACATAATTACTATAAGAATGGATACAAGACAATACTCACAGTCAAACATGATCAACATGCAGAATGTTTTAACAATTTGTGCAGTTTCTTTAACCCCTTGCATGCTCATGACGAGCTGAGCGTTCTAAAGAAACAGGTGTGGCCGTGACGAGCTGAGCTCGTCATGAGCACAGGAGCACTGTAGCTCATGACGAGCTGAGCTCGTCATGAGCATGGGAGCGCTGCGCGCGCCCTCCCTCCCCCAGCACAGCGGGGGAATGTACCCAGCAGGGAAGGGGTTAATGTCCCGTATGATTTTATTTATCCTTCTATTAATTGTTGTTGATAAAAAGCCAGGAATTTTTATAATTGCTTTAAAAAACATTGTAAGATACTTTATTTTTTAGTGAATGCAATGGTTTTAATTAATCAAGCATAATAAATAAACTTCAAACCCTCATGAGGAAATCCCACTAGATCCTGTTGGCCATTCCCACCTTTAAACGGAAAAGACTTGGCGGATCCCGTTTCACAATATTGACCCCCACTTTTGGAATTCACTTCCTCTTAACATCAGATCTTCTACACGCTACTCTCATTTTAGGAGACAATTAAAAAACATGGTTGTTTTCTCAGGTATACGAATGAATAATCTAATGAGCGGCCTTCCACCCCTCTTTATAAACCTTATGGTGAATGTGCGCTCTACAAATACTTTTAACATAACATAATAACATAGCATTGATGGAATGGCCCAGCAATGTCAACAGGTTGGCCATCGTCTGGAGTTGGGTCATGACTGTTTGAGGTAAGCCTGCCTTCAGCAGCCAGTCATCTAGGTATGGAAAGACTGGTATTCTCAACCTCCACAAATGGTCAGCAAGTACCACTGTCACTTTTGTGAATACCCGAGGTGGACTGGTAAGGCCAAAGGAGAGCAAAGAGAACTGAAAGTGCTCATGGCCGAGCTGCAACTGCAGGTAATGCCTATGGGACTGCAGGACGGGGATGTGAAAATAGACGTCCTGCAGATCCAATGCCACCATCTAGTGTGCTGGATCCAAGGCAGACAGAACTTGTGCCAGGGTGAACAGTTTGAATTTGTCCTTCCTGAGGAAGATATTCAACGGTTGAAGATCAAGACTAGGTCAGAAGCTTCAATCCTTCTTTGACACTTGGATTTAACAGGAGCATCAACCAGTCCTGACGTCTGCTGCCAGCACATTCTCTATAGCTCCCTTGTCCAAGAGAGCTCAAATTTACAGTTTCAGAATGGATAAGTGGTACTCCAGAAAATATAGTGGAGTGGGAGGCATGTTGCGAGGAATGGACAGGGACGGGCACCCACTTGTCCAAGGCAGGGCTCTTTCTCCCGTAAAGGTAAAAGGTGATCTGACATCCTACCAGGTGACCATGCACCATCAAAGGCAAATTAAAGGGGTTCTGTTGTAGCTGCAGAAGGTGTTTAGGGGTTTGGGTAGTTTTAGGAACGGGAGCCTGGATTCTTCAGAGGCCTGTTGCTGCAGAGGCAAAGTCTGATGCAGCCTCTACTGAAATCCCCTTCTGAAGCCTCAATAGGGTCAACATTGTCAGGGAAAGTGCTGTGCAGACAGTGCTAGCCCATACCTTGCTCTTTTTGAAGCGCTCCAAGGCTAAGTCTTTTTTGTACATATATCAATGAGTGCCATTAAATTACATGTTTATCAGGTATTGTTGGATGTCACTTGAAATCCAATTGAATAGATCCAAGTATGGCACCAAAGCACCATACATGTCCTGACTGCCCCCCAATGTATTGGTAATGTCCATGCCTGATTGAATCACATACCTCAAAGTGTCCTGATGACTCTGAGTGACACTCTTGAGGTTGATCTTGGATCTTCTAGTATTGCTGGCAAGGTATCCACCACCAAGTTCCACAACAGATGCGAGCATCTACCCAGGAGGCAACTCAAGTTCACTTGAATGGAGGCCACAGCGTGCAGAGGAGAATATATGTTTTGCTAATGTTTTCATGTATTCAGCAGGGTGGTCAGCAAAAGATCGGGGTTGAGCTCACTCATAGATGCCTGAACAATCATGCTTTATGGAGTTGGGTGATGGAGTAGAAACGCAGGATCTTGGTGAACAGACCTATGTCTTCTCGCTATTTGGTGGGTCACTGGTGGGCAAGATCCTGGCTTTGACGAAGTGCCCAGCAGTGTGTCAGTCAGGGCCTTGTTAAATGACAGGAGAGGCTCCTGTGTTCTCTCTGTAAGGGAGTTGGTTTTGATCTCAGTGGTAAGAAGCTGAAAATCAAGGACCTCTTCTAATCATCATCGCAAGGATGTTGACTCCTTAGTGGCTGGACCTGGAGAAGGGGAGTGCAAGCCAGTGTCAGGGCAGGTATTGAGCCCATTGACATCGTGTAGTTCTAGAAAAAGGTTTTCACCACCATAAACATGACTGTCATCAACAGAGTCAGGCAGGACATAATTGAGCAGAAGTGTCTCAGAATCAGAGGAGGCTAATGGACATTTTGGGTGCGACTTCGGAAGAGGCTTTGTCAGGTTCGCTTTCAAGTCTGGAAGGACTGTCAGCTCCAGTATCAGCAGCATCGACTCACTGGGTCCAGCACCAGTTTTGGTCCTGTGAGGAAAATCAGGCGTGGCCCCAGATCCTGAGTCTAGATTGACCCCGGAAGTGGGGTTGGGCACACAGTTGGCATCTAGGAAGATCTGCCTGCGGAACCAGACTGGAGGTCACCTTGGATCCTTGAGGCCCATAGATGCTCCAGAAGGATCTGGTAAGGTACCAAAAAATTGCAAATGGCACCACTAAAATCTCTGATCTGTTATGACGTTGGCGATGGGCCCAGGAATTTTGAATGCATCAAGACAAGGGTCGTAGTTGGTTTTGAAGACGGAAACCGGGTTTTTGGCTGGGTGTGGCCAGGGTGGCACACAACTCCGCTTGCTGGAAGTGATAGGATGAATTGGAGCCATTTTGTTGATTTGCTGCGGCGAATGACTTGGCTTCACAGATACTGCAGGATTTATCTTCCCAAACTTGTTGCACAACCTTGAATCAGGTGAGGAACTCAGACACCAGAGAAAGACCTCATTTTCACATCAACAGGCGGATACCATAAAACTACAGTGGGGGGGGGTAAGGGATATATAAAAAAAGGCATACCTGTCGTGCCAACGATGCATCGGTGCTCCTCTTCACTGGATCCTCTTGTCCTGGAAATGGATGGGCTTGACTACACAGGCTCTCCACCCAATCCAGACGCTGCTCTCATGCTATACTTAACATTAGAGCAGCACCTGTATTAGCCTGAGTGGGCTGGTTTAACGCTCGCTCAAGCACAGGGAGCCAGCACAACTGTACAACACAGCTGGGTTGGAAAAACCTAAGTGAGCATGTCTGTTTGGCCAACCTAAGACGGCCGGCCGGCCGGCCAGCCGGCCAAACTGACATGCACACTTATAATTGCCTACCACTCCGCCTTACTGCTAATGTGATGCTTGTCAGCTTGGCCTCGCCCCGCCCTAACCATGGCTCAGCTAGCAATAAGGTACCAAAAATAAAATGAAAATAAAATGGTTCTATTATCATTTTTTTTTTCAGTGGGGTGACGCTTCTCCACCATAGCGGAGGAGCCCCCTCTGCCCAATCAACCACATTCTAACCCTTCAAACCCACCCCACTCCAATCTGCCTCATCTGCTTTTCTCCAGTCTACCTCACTCTAATATAAAACAATCTGCCCCACTCCAATCCAAAACATCTGCCCCACTCCAATCCAAAACAATCTGCCCAACTCCAATCTACCCACTCCAATCTAAAACATTGTGTCCCACTCCAGTCTGCAGGCTCCAATCCAAAATATTGTGCCCAGTTCCAATATAAAACAATTTGCCCCACTCCAATCCAAAACAATCTGCCTCACTCCAATACAAAAGACTCTGCCCCACTCCAATCCAAAACATTCTGCCCCACTCCAATCCAAAACAATCCGCACCACTCCAATTCAAAACAATCTGCACCACTCCAATCCAAAACAATCTGCCCCATTACAATCTAAAGCATTCTGCCACACTCCAATATGCCCCACGGCAGTCCAAAACCATCTGCCCCACTCCAATCCAAATCAATAGGCCTGCTCCAATCCATAACCATCTGGTTGATTGTAATAAGAACAATCTGCACCACTGCAATCTGAAACAATCTGCCCCACACGCTAAACTACCTAAATCCAACCCACTCCTGCCCAATCCACCTTACTCTAACCCACACTACTCCAAAAAGTCCACCCACTCTGATCCAATCTGCCCCACTCCAACAAAAACAATCTGCACCAAACCAATCCAAAACATTCTGTCTCACTCCAATCTGCCCTACACCAATCCAAACCGACATGCTCCAATCCAAAACATTCTGCCCCACTCCAATCCAAAACAATCTGCCCCATTCCAATTTAAAACAATCTGCCCACTCCAATCTGTGCCATGCCAATCCAAAGGAATCTGCCTCACTGCAATATAAACAACCTGCCCTACTCCAATCTAAAATAATCTTCCCGACTCCAGTCAACCTCACTATAATCTGCCCCACTTCAATCTAAAAAAATCTTCCCCACTCCGGTCTGCCCCACTATAATCTGCTCCGCTCCAATCCAAAACAATCTAGCCCACTCAAATCTGCCCCACTGCAATCCAAAACAATCTGCCCCATTCTAATCTGCCCCACTCCAATCCAAAGCAATCTCCCCCACTCCAGTCCAAAACAATCTACTCCACTCCACTCTGCCTCACTCCAATCCAATCCACCTCACCCTAATCCAATCCATCCCACTACTTTCCAATTCACTCCACTCTCATCTACCACATTCCACCCCACACCAATCCAAGCAACCCCAATCCAATCTACCCCAATCCACCCTACTTCAATTCAGTTCACCACAATCAAAATCCATCCCACTCCAGTCCAATCCACCCAACTCCAGTCCAATCCACCCCACACCATTCCAACCCAACACACCCCACTCTAATACACCCTAATCCAGTCCAGCCTACCCACTCCAGTCCAATCCACCCCACTCCAGTTCATTCAAGCCCACCCACTCAAATCCATTCCACTCCACCCAACCCCACCCCCATTCAATCTATCACAACCCAATTCACCCACTCCAATCCACCCACCCCACTCTAATGCAATTCACCTTATTTCACCCCACTCCAGTCCACCTTAATCCCTCCCACTCCAGTCCAATGCGCCCCATGCTAAACTACCTTAATCCAACCCACTCCTGTCCAATCTATCTCACTCTAATCCACCCCGCACCAATCCAATTTGCCCCAGTCAAATCCAGCCCACTCAGATTCAGTCCACCCACTCTAATCCAATCTACCCCCCTCTAACCCACCCACCCCATCTAACCCACCCCATTAAATCCAATTCACCCCACCCCAATCCAATCAGCCCCAATCCAATCCACCTCAATCCAATCCACCCAACCAAACCACACTCCACCCCCAGTTCAGTCCACCCCACTCCAATCCAGCCACCCCACTCGAGTCCAATCCACCCTACTGCAGTTCAGTCTACTCCACTTCAATCCAATCCACACCACTCTACTCCAATCCACCCACCCACTACACTCCAGTCCACCCCACTCCAAAACATAAATTCAGTCCACCCCACTCCAATCCAATAAAGTCATTCCACCCCACTCCAATCCACCCTACTGAAGTCCAATCTAACCCACCCACTCCAATGTATCTCAATCCAATCCACTCATCCCAATCCAATCCACCCCACCCCACCCCACACCTATCACTCCGATTCAATCCACCCACCCCAATCTAATCTAATCCACCCCACTCCAATCCACCCCACACCAATCCACTTCACCCCATTTCAGTCCACCCCTCTCCAATCCACCTCCGCCCACTCAATCCACTCCACAATCACTCCACTCTACCCCAATCCAAACCACCCCACTCTACTCCAGTCTAATTCAGCCCACTACCTCAATCCACTCCAACTCACTCCATCCTATTCCACCCCACTCCACTTCACTCTATGGCAATACTCTATGACACTCACTGCCACTGAACCACTGAACTCTACTCCCCTCTACTCAACTCTCTGACACTCTACTCTCCATACTCCATTCTTCGACACTGTACTCCAACAAATCCGCTCTATATCACTCCTCCCCCACGCCACTCTGAGATGCCACACCACTAACTGTTAGCCATGTTGAACAGCAGGAACACTGGTGTACAACATTGCCAAGACAATAACTCTTGTAAAGGCGAGACCTATTGACTTTGCCAGTGCTTGTTTACAGTTACCTTCCTTCCTCTCAATATGCTCGTTTCCCTCTGTTACACATGCTCCACTACTTTGCCCCTCTTTGCATTGCACAATGCCCCCTTAGGTACTGTCTCTGCTATCTTTTCCTCCCCTTTACACACCTCGCTAGCCCCTCTCACTTGCCTTTTCATTGCAGCCCCTTCTTCCTTTCTGTATTTTTTCCATGCACAGCTTCAGAGGAGGCCATAGTACGGAACCTGCCCTGATCAAATCTACAGAGGAACTCAGAAAAGCACTAGATGCCGGAGGAAATGCTGTCTTGATATTGATGGCGCTTTCTACGACATTTGATACAGTCCATCATGATCTTTTGTTGAACTGTTTATCCATGATCAGAGTGCAAGGGGCAGCATTGACTTTGCTACTCTCCTTCTTTTCTCATCGGAAACAATTTGTGGCCCTGGGCGCATTGTTTTCTGAGCCTTTCTCTCTCTCATGTGGAGTCCCACAGGAATCCTCACTCAGCCCGACTCTAGTTAATATTTATGTGTCTTCACTGGCATCCTTAATAGGATCTTTTGGGGTCTTTCTGACCTCGTGGGCCGATGACACACAAATTGTTGTATCACTGTCTAACCAGGACATTAAAACAGGCATTACATTTCATGACTGAATGCAGGCCATTAGCAAGTGGATGAGCAATAACTGCCTAAAATGTAATTCCGATAAAACAGAAGTCATTCTCTTTGGCAACAACACATCCTTCTGGTCCCCTTCCTGGTGGCCGGATGAATTAGACGCATTGCCGACCCCTTTCAAGAAAGCCATAAACCTCAATGTCCTAATGGAAAACAGGCTCACTTTTGGCGGCCAGGTAAACTCAGTGACTGCTTCTACCTTTTTCACACCGAGGATGATTAAAAAGATCTTGCGCTTTATCCCTCATGATTCTCAAGAAACAGTTGTGACTTCTTTTGTCCTGTCTAAGCTGGACTACTGTAATGGACTGTACCTTAATACGCAGCAGTAACATCCTAATAAACTGCAAGTGCTGCAAAACACTGCAGACAGATCAGTTAAAACTGAAATTCGGGGCGTGGCCAAGATGGCGGGGTGAGCGGACGCTTCCTCCCGTAGCTCCTCCGGCCCAGCTCAGCCTGAGCCCTGATTTCTGCGCTTCTCTCCCCCCGCGGCTGCACCGCGGGTGAGAGGACTGTGCCGGAGTTCGAGGGGCACATTTTGGTGCCACTTTGATTTCTGTGGCCCCGGGGGAAGTTCCCGAAAAGTTTATTCAGAGATCGCTCCGAAGAGTGGAGCCCGGGTCGCCCCGAGGAGAAGAGCCTGGAGGCGGAGCGTAGCACGGCGCTGTCCGCACGCCTCGGCTGGCCCGAGTGCTGAAAAGCGGAAAGCCGGAGATCCCGAGGGAACGGACTGGACGGACTTCGCGGAGTGAGGTGGCTTCCTGGCCGGTGCCCTGGTGACGGGCACCATTGCTGGGCGACGGGCCTTAGCCCTGCACCGGCGGTCTCCCCCCTCCCGGGGTCTCGAAGGGAGACGACTTGCGAACTCCGCGCCTGGAGGCACTGGATGGCGGAGTCCGAGCAGTGCCCGAGCTGGGCAATTCACTAGAGGTGGAGGGAGGCATCGGTTTTCTATTTTCCGGACTAGTTACCATTTGAGAGTCGCCCACGGACTTGCTGGCCCGGGTTGCCTTCTTGGGTCCCACCCTCCCGCCATCTTGTCTTTGTGTGGCTGAGCCCAGTGACCCCGACCCGCGCCCTTCTCGCACGGGCGCCTCGGCTGGTCCTGGCGCCAGCACATTTGCGGCCCTCCCTGGGAGCATAAGGCGGGAGGCCCGCACTTCGGACATTGCTGCCTGCCCTACTGGCCCGGGGACGTCTTGCCCAGGCTCGGACCGCCATCTTGTCACCTGTGACGCACTACCCTTGTCCTCGGCGAGGGCTTCACATCTGGTGCCCGCGGGCGGCGGCGCTCGCCCCCAGCAACTGACCCTGGGCTTTGCCGGGCCCCAAGATGACTGGAAGACGTGGCGCTGCACGAGGAGATCGCACTTTGCCGGAAATGCTCGGCAGGACCCAGCAACTACGCGACAGGACGCAGCCGTCCCCGGGGGCCTCCCGGGCATCAACGGAAGCAACTGTGAGCGAGCCGCCGGTCACGCGGTCCTTCATGGAGGACTTATTTAGCTCCCTCAAGGAGGAATTTCAAACTCTTAAGACCGAAGTGGCTGGAGAGGTCCGGGAGGTGCGCAGGGAGGTCGAGGGCCTGGGCGAGCGGGTCGAGGCTGTGGAAACGGCGGCTCAACGTCGCGATGAGGAGATAACCCATCTCCAGCAGGACGTCCTCCGCCTCCGGGAGCAATGTGTCGAGCTCCAGGCCCACTCGGAGGACCTCGAGAACAGGTCCAGGCGGAACAACATCCGGGTGCGAGGTGTTCCATCCGCAGATGAAGGCGCGGACTTGGTGGCTTATCTGCAGGACCTGTTCCGCGACATCTTGGAGGAAGGAGCGGATTTCCCAATCCGCATTGACAGAGCACACAGGGTGGGCCGCCAACGCCAGTCATCGGCACCCCCGCCTGATATCCTGACATTCTTGCCGGATTTCCCCCTGAAGGAGCGCATCATGACGGAGGCCCGCAGGAAGCAACCACTGACCTTCCGAGAAAGACCTGTGGCGCTCTATCAGGACCTGTCCGCTATCACTCTGCAGAAGCGCAGGTCTTTCCGCATCGCTACGGACTTTCTGCGGGAGCACGAGATAGCCTATTCCTGGGGTCACCCCTTCCGTCTTATCTTTCGATGGAATGGGGTGCTGCATCAGCTGCGCTCCTTACAAGATGTCTGCGAAGTGCTGGGCCTTACTGCTACGGAGGAGGAAGGGGCTACACCCGCATGGCGGCGGCCCGAGCGGCGGAGCCGACGGAGGTCGAGAAGGCGCCCATCGTCGGCGCCAACGAGTCGCCCAGACTCGCCCACCATCAGAGCTGAAATGGCGGAGGCCCTGAGGACTGCCTCCAGGAACTTGCCTGAATCTACTGGTGTGGCCTTAACGGCCTAACTTTTCTCCGGGGGGAGAGGCTCTTAGCTTTAACGATGCTGGGCTGGGGGGGCGAGGGGGGTGGTGTGTGGCTGGACGTCCACTTGACTATTTTCTGCAGACTCGCCCATTTGGGCTAGACTGAGACTATGGGGTGCTGTTTTCTGCTTTTTGTTTTGGCTGGTTGCCATGAGTGGGTTTTGGGGGGGTTTCACTGTTGGTTTGTTGTGGGGGGAGTCCCGTCCGAAACTGTCCGATTGTGTGCGATGCCGCTTCTGGCCTTCCCTGTGCCCCTCCCCCGCGCGCCCCCTCCGCTGATCCCCCGCCTGCTGCATAGCGCGTTGTTTCCCTGGAGGCGATGCCACCCCTGAAAGTAGTGACCCTTAATGTTAAGGGTCTGAATAACCCCGTGAAGCGTAGGGCGATCCTCTCCCTGTTGGAAGGGTCGCAGGCGGATATCTGCCTCCTGCAGGAGACCCACTTGCTTCCCAGAGATTGCCATAGGTTGCGCTCTGCCAAGTTCCCCACGCAACTCTTTTCCTCTGCTGCGACTAAGACCGCTGGGGTGGCCATTCTTTTAGCCAGCTCCTTTAGGGGGGAGGTGTTGTATAAACATGCTGAGCAGAAGGGGAGGCTTTTGGTGTATCGCATGCGCCTCGGAGGTGTTGCCTTTACGGTGGGTTCGGTTTACAGCCCCAACGACCACCAGGACCGCTTCCTGGAGTCGGTGTTGGTGGACGTTACTGCCTCGCCCGATCGCCATATTATCCTGGGAGGAGACCTGAATATGGTCTTCGACTCCACTCTAGATAGGTCTGCCCAGCGCTTTCCGCAGACAGGGGAGCTTTCTAAGGCGGTACAGGACCGGATTGCGGAGATGGACCTGCATGACCTCTGGCGCACCATACATCCCACCGTTAGAGACTACTCGTATTTTTCCCACGCACACCGCACTTATTCGCGGTTGGATTATCTTTTGGTGAGCGGCCCGCTCCGCTCGGCCGCCATGGCGGCGGACATAGGGGTCTTGTCCCTGTCCGATCATGCGCCGGTTTCAGGGGTCTTTGCTTGGCCGGCGGCCCCCCCTCCAGAGGGATGTGGCGGCTTCGGGACACGCTTCTCCATAAGAAATCGGTAGTGAAGCGAGTGGAGGAAGTCATCCAGGACTACCTGACCCACAATAACAACTCTGACACGTCCCTGGCTACGCAGTGGGCGGCTTTGAAAACAGTCGTCAGGGGGGAGTTTATCTCCATTTCCTCGGCGGAAAACAAGGAACGCCAGCGCAAGAGGGAGGAACTGACGGCGCAGGTTAGGGAGCTCGAGCAGGTCCACCGCAGAACGGGGGCTCCTCGTGTTTGGAAGCAACTGAAGGCGGCACGGAAGCTCCTCTCTGCGTTGGATCTCGATCGGGCGGAGTACGCAGCACTGCGCCTGAAACACGCCTTTTACACCGGCGGAGACAGGTGCGGTAAGCTCCTGGCCCATAGGCTCAGGGCTGCGCAGCAACGCAATGTGGTGAAGGAGCTGGTGGGTGCGGACGGGATTCCGGTTTCTGGTGACGCGGAGGTGGCAGATACCTTTCGCTCCTTTTACGAGGCACTGTACGCTTCAGAACCATCCCCACCGGGAGAGGCTGAGGCCTATTTGGAATCCGTGACCCTCCCGGCCTTGGACCCCTCCCAGGCGGACCACCTTGAGAGGGACATTCACGTGGAGGAGGTCATCTCCACGATCGCACGGCTGAAGCATGGTAAGGCCCCGGGCCCAGATGGCTACACGGCCTTGTTCTACAAGACCTTCTGTCCCACTGTCGCTCCTCTCCTAGCTCGCTTGTTTAATTCCTTCTCTGAGCCGGGTGCCATCCCACCGGACCTCCTCTCGGCGACTGTGTCGGTTATCCCCAAACCGGGGAAGGACCGGTCCTTGTGCGGCTCGTACCGGCCCATTTCGCTCCTAAATGTGGACCTCAAGCTTTACACCGGAATCTTGGCGGCCAGACTGGGTCTACATCTACCGGGTTTGGTGGAGGCGGATCAGGCCGGTTTTGTACCCGGTAGGCAGACGGTCGACAACACGAAGAGGGTGACGCACGTGCTGGAAAAGGCCTCACGCGTCCCGGGGGAGCGGATGCTGCTGTCGGTCGACGCGGAGAAGGCCTTTGATAGGGTCCATTGGCCCTACCTCGAGCTGGTTCTTGGGAAACTGGGGATCGGCGAGAAGTTCCGCACTATGGTCTTTAACTGCTATAGGAGACCGTCGGCGTCAGTGCGTGTCAATGGACACAGCTCCAGCAGCTTCGCCATTGAGCGCGGCACGAGACAGGGTTGCCCCCTCTCGCCGCTCCTCTTTGCCCTTTATATGGAGCCGTTTGCGCAGAGGATCCGCGACAACCCGGACGCTATTGGGGTGAAGATGGGACAATACACGCATACTGTCAGCTTATACGCGGACGATGTCTTGCTGACCCTAGATGACCCCAGGCGGTCACTCCCTGCCTGCGTCCAGGAACTGGACGCTTTTGCCCGCGTCGCAGGCTTTAAAATGAACATGGCTAAGTCGGCTGCACTGGATGTGTCGCTCTCTGCCGACGCCAGGCGGGACCTTCAGAGTCTCTTCCCTTTGCAGTGGTCCTCCTCCACGGTGCCTTACCTGGGCATATTGCTTGCTCCCTCCCTGCCTGCCATGGTTGCAGCTAACTATTCCTCTCTGGGCAAAAAGATCAAAGAGGAACTCGGCCGATGGAACAAGGGCCTACTCTCGTGGCTGGGCCGTATCGCAGCGGTGAAGATGACGGTACTGCCCCAGATTCTGTATCTTTTTCGCGCTCTACCTCTTCAGCCCCCTGCGGGTTGGATACGGCAGACGCAGGCAGACATCTCCCGCTTTGTGTGGCAGGGCCGTAAGCCTCGGATGAAGCGGGTCCTCTCCACGCTTGCCCCGGAGGCGGGAGGTCTCGGAGTCCCGGACCTCCGGAAGTACTTTCAGGCGGCGCAGCTCCGGTACCTGGTGGAGTGGAGCCGGTGGGAATCGGACAAACACTGGCTCTTTCAAGACCAGGCAGTTGCAGGCCGTACCCTCCAGGAGGTCCCGTTCCTGCGGCGCATTCATCGCCCGCCTAATCTCTACGCCTCCTTTATCACCCGAGTCCCGCTAAGAGTGTGGGACGCGGTGTGTGAGCTTCGGGAGCTCACCACTTTTCCATCGCCGTTCACTCCCATTGCTGGCAACCCGGACTTCACTCCGGGTCTGGAGCCGGGGGCCTTTTCCCACTGGGTGAGTGCGGGATGCAGAGCGCTTTTCCAGATCTACGGGCCGGAGGGCGTGCTCCCCTTCCAGCAGCTCCGACAGGAGTTTGGCCTGACGGAAGGGGACAGACTGCGTTATATGCAAGTCCGCCACTGGGCTCTTCAACCCCCAGTGCGTGATGTCGCCGCCCGTTCGATTACGCCCTATGAGCGATGGTTGGTAACCCGGGCCTCGGACGCCAAACTCATCACGGATTTGTATAAGTTTCTCCAACCCCCGCCGTTTCATTACCATAACCCGGGGAGGGAGCGCTGGCACAGGGAACTGGGCAGGACCCTGAGCCACAAGGAGTGGGACGGGATTGCATATCGGGCGAGGCACTCTGCGTACCACACTGGGCTGACGGAAACCTTCACTAAAGTATCCACCTATTGGTACTACACCCCGGAGCGGCTCTACGAGATGCGCAAAATAGGCGATAAGGGTTGCTGGCGCGGCTGCGGACAGGAGGGCACCCTCACGCACATTCTCTGGGAGTGCCCGGTGCTGTCGGCCTACTGGAAGGAAGTCTTAGATGAGGTGGATAGGCATTTTGAGATCGAGCTTCCGCGCTTCCCCGCGTATGTCTTGCTTGGCCTCCCCAATGACCTGATGTACCCGTTGAAATCCCGCAGAGGCAGGCAGATTGCGATTGCGCTAGGCTCCGCTGTTCAGAACATACTTGTACTTTGGCGCACCCCCACTGCCCCCTCTGTCACTGGTTGGTTGCATAGGCTTTGGCAGGTACTGGGCATGGAGAAGATGTCGCTGACGGTGGCTGGGAATGTTGACCAGTTTGAGGAGCTCTGGCATCCCTTTTTGGCACTGCTGTCCACGGAATTTCGCGAACTTACGTGCCCACGGTACTTGCGCCTCCTTAGGCTGACACCGCCGGCGCCAGCGGCGGAGTGAATGTGCGGATTGGGGACCGGGGGTTGGGGGCGGGAAGTGGAGTTATATGCTTTTAATGCTGACTTTCGGACGGGGATGTTGGGGTGTTGTTTTCTTTCCTTTCTTTCTTTGCTTTTCTTTCTTCTTCTTTTCTGGGGTCAAGGGGCTGGTGGAACGGTATGCTTCTCTTTTACTGTGTCGCGGAGTTCTACTCTGGCTTGGCTTTGCCTAAGGAGCGGGGGCCTACGGAGGGGTCATTCACAATGCCTTATTGCCTTATGTCTTTGCCTTGTTACCCTCTGGGGCGTCCTGCCTCCCTCTTTCTCTTCTGACTCGTTGCAATGATTTGCTTTTTGTACTGTATGTTTACCTGACTTCCTGATCCCCTCCCCGTGTTTGTTTTTTATGCCTTAATAAAATACTTTAAACCTAAAACTGAAATTCAAAAACTTCATTGGCTACCTGTAAAGCATCGGATCAAATTTAAGGCTCTGTGTACAGCCTACAAGTCTTTAAACAATATTGGTCATTTTCACCTTAGACAGAAGTTAACATGGTATGCACCCAACAGAACACTCTGCTCTTTGGGAGCTAAAACATTGTTTTTTCCCAAATTTGAGAAAATTAACTGGAGTGATAGAAGCTTCATGAATTGCTAAGGTTTGGAACGAGCTTCCTTATTTCATTCGCTCTGCCCCCAATCTGCTACCTTCAGAAAAGACTTGGGGTCAGATGTAGGTCACCAAATACCGGTCGGTAACTGCCGATTTCGGCGGTTACCGACCGGTATTTGGTGATTGAGATGTGGGGGCCTATATTTTACAGAATCGGTAAATTTACCGATTCGGTAAACTTACCGATTCTGTAAAATACTGAATCGGTAAATTTACCGAATCAGTAAATCTATATGTAGGTGGCACTGGAAACAGTGCAACAGGCCCCTAAGAATTCATTATTTACCATGTAATACTATTGCATGGTAAATAACGAATTCCTGTGTCCATGCACATCTGTGCATGTACACCTGTGCCATGTGACACACATACATGCCCTCAGGGCATGTATGTGTGCCACATGGCACACAAGCCTGAATCAGGGGTGCAACAGGGTGTCAAAGTGACACCCTGTCCCCCTTGTAAATTTGGTAATTTTACCGAATCAGTATTTACCGATTCGGTAATTGACATTTGTTCCTATGGGCCTCAAGGCCCATAGGAATCAATGGCAGCACGGAGACAGAGACAGAAATGAAAGCGCTTCACTGTGCAGGCCATACAGCGATTATCAGCTGTGGCCTCTACTGCACCCCCTGCCCTGCAAAGCAATCACGCTGAGGGTGGCTGGGGAGGGGGTGATTGTTTACAAGAATCGGCCTCCCTGGGGGCCAGGTGTTTCTCAGGCCTTTTGAGCCATTTTCACCATGGCCCCCCTGGGGCACACGCAGCCGGGGAAACAGTGATAGTCTTAACACCTCGCCCACAGCCCCTCATATTCAGGGCGCAGTGGGCGAGGATGAATGGGTCTGGCTGTGGGGGCCAGGTGATGTTTTGAAAGCGCACAACCTTCACCTTAGTGCCCCCCCCTGTGCAAGAAGTTTAAAAAAAAAGGGTTATAGTTCTTTCTCGGTGTCATCATTTTAGAACTGATGCATTTTCAATATTACATTCAAGGAAGTCATGGTTGCAGCTTTTCTATTTTATGCAACTAACAACCATTGACAAAACCTATAGTTCTGGCTTGTAGGTGTAACATTACTTGCTGTATTATATATCTGAACGCAATGACAGAAGCAGCAAAATACCAGTCGGGCAGCACACTATGCTAAGCACAGATTTGTAGCTTAGGTGTTTTAAGCTACGCCCATAATTACATTGAACACCCCCTTTGGAGAGACCCCTCAGTTTTGTCATCCCACTTAAAGCCCTGGAAACAACACCATGTCACAGACACCTCAGGGCCTGGCACTGTGCATCATGCATGACTCATGACTTCCAAGGTTTGGGGGCGTGGCTTGGACGCCGATCGGGATGGCGGCGTGAGCTCGCAGCTCCGCGCGGAATCCCGCTAATTCTCCTGTTTTCGGAACCCTAGGCGACCCGGAGACAACGCTCCTGTCCTCTGAAGTGTAAGGGGACAGCTGGGCACAATCGGAGAGTCGCTGGGGGACTGCTGGCCCCGAGAAAATCGTGTTGAGGAGGCGGCCAAGGTGTTGCCGAGGGTGCGAAGAAAATGGCGGCGAGGAGGTCGGACGGCCCCGAACTTCAGCCCTGAGCCAAGTTGTCGCCGACTGGCAAGAGATCCTGCAATCGGCTGATTGAGGCACTAGGATCGGCGGTGCTGTGTCCTGGGACCAGGGGACGCTGACTTGACTCGCCCGGAGCTGGGGGACCCTCGTTGGCCACCGCCCTAAGACTCATCCTTCCCCCCTCAGGCTTCCAAGGGGAGCGGCGGAACGGAGCACGTCTAACTGGTCATTGCTCCTGAGAGCGTTGGTGGGGACATTACACGGCCCGGTGCCCGGAGACTGGCACGGAACTACGGGCGCCAGCGCGGGACGGGCTCCTGGACCTGTGACGCAGCACCCTAAGATGGCGGCGATCGGAGGGCCGGAGGCCGAGAGACGAGCTGAGGGGGACTCGGCGACATCAACTCGGCTGGGCGAGAGTCCCTCCCCGGAGCTCGACCAAGAACAGCGGCTGAACCGGCGTTTGGATGCCATACTTGATGCGATCACCTCAACTAAGGAAGCGCTGCATCAAGACATTGCCCAAGTGGCCACGGGCCTGGGGCTGCTACGTGCGGATCATGCGAAGCTAGCGGACAGGGTCAAGGACCATGACCAACTGTTGCTGGACCTGAAGCCCTCGGGGGTGACCGCAGAGCATAGGATCACGGACATATTGGCCCGGCTGGACTCGCTGGAGCGGAGGGCGGAGGATGCCGAAGGCCGCAATAGACGGAACAACGTGCGGGTCGTAGGACTGCCGGAACGGATTGAGGGGGAGGATGCGGTGGCCTATATGGAGAACTGGTTCCGCACTGTGGTAGCGCCGGAGGGGCTTACTCCTTTTTTCACTCTGGAGCGGGCTCACCGGGTACCTGCCCGCCCGCCAGGGCTTGGCCGCCCCCCCCGACCGATGGTGGTGCGGCTCCTCCATTACAAGGACCGGGATCTCCTCATCCAGCGGGCCAGGATGTCGGGCCCGTATGAGGTGGAGAACAGTAAGGTTACAATCTTCCCGGACTATACTCAAGCGGTCCAGAAGAACAGGGCATCGTTCCTAGCGGTGAAGAAGGAGCTCAGGGAGGAAGGCATCCAGTACTCCTTGCTCTACCCGGCTAAGCTGCGGATCATTATGGATGGCTCTACGCACTTTTTTCAGACTCCGGATGAAGTTTGGCAATGGCTGGAGTCGTATAGAGCGGGGACGGACAGATCGCATAAAAGTAGGCGAGACCAACCCAAGCAGCCCCGGGTAAGGCAATCACAACGCATCAGATCCCGCAACAGGCGCCAGCGGGAGAAACGGGAGGCTCAAATGGCGGCAGAGAAGAGGGATGCGCTCGCAGCGACGGCGGCCATTACAGGGTCGCAACAGAACAGCGAACGGGCAGAAACGGACTCGGGAGGGGAAGGAAGCAGGACGGGAGAGGAACTCTCAGAGGCGGAAAGTTCGAAGGGGCCGATAGTGACCCCACAGACATCGGATAGTATCTTCTGCGGCTGAGATTGAATTGGGACTAGATCGAGACTTCATGGTAGGGTGGTATCCTGTTGATGGAGGGCGGGAGGCCGGGTGGGGGAGCTGTGTGCTTCGGAGGGGATGAAGGCGCGGGGCGCGGGCTCCGCTTGCTGGGGTTGGCGGTGAATCACCCCCCTTGGGCCCTTAAGGCCGTCTGTGGTGGAGACCACAGGGTAAGTGTGCGAGGTGTTGGTTCAAGGTTTGGATGAGGGCGGACATTGGGTTCGTGTGCTCTGTCCTGGGGAGAGGGGTTTGGGAAGTTTTTCTATTTTGGGTATGTTCGGGGGGGGGGGCAACTGCATTGGAGGGGCTATGAACCATCGTTATTTGAATCGGACTGTACGAAGCTGGAATGGGGACATTACCTAATTTGAAATGCCTGACGTGGAATGTCCGGGGGCTGCGAACTATGGTGAAACGTCACAAAGTCTATGCCTATCTAGTACGCAGGGGGGTTCAGATTGCTATGCTCCAGGAGACTCATCTCACTAAAAAAGAGTGCGCTGCCCTGCAGAAAAGATGGCGGGCCAGATGTTCGGCACCACTTACTCAGCGTATGCCAGGGGGGTGTTGATCTGGGTGAGGGCGGGGATACCCTTTCAAGTGCTGAATCAAGTAGTGGATCCGGATGGCCGGTTTGTGGCGGTGGAGGGGAGGTTGTATGGACGGGATGTGGTTTTCTGCTGTGTATATGCACCGAATACTGATCAAGCTCGATACTTTGATAGCCTCTCGGGGTCCTTGGCCTCTTTCCTGGCGGGCCCGATAGTGTTAGGGGGGGACTTCAATTCGATCACGGATGTGGCTCTGGATAGGTCCCATCCCCCCCTGGTGGACTCCCCGGTGCGCAGGTTGGCTGCGCACAGGAAGGACTGGCAGGATAGATGGGGGTTGCTAGATGTCTGGAGGGAGCGGCACAGGGGAGCCAGGGATTATTCCTTTTATTCTGCTCTCCATGATCTGCATGTCAGGATTGATTCGGTGCTCTGCGGTGGATCCCTAGCCCCATTGATTTCCCATGCGGAGTACCTGGCTAGGACTATTTCTGATCATAACCCCCTATTGGTACACATTCAGTGGCAGAGAGAGCGCTCAGTGATACCAACATGGCGGCTTCGGCCGGAGACGCTTGAGGATTCTGTGTTCAGTGACGCGGTTCGGCAAGGCATTGATAGCTATTTCGGAGTGAATGAGGGCACGGCCACGAGTAGGTCCACTGAATGGGATGCGATGAAAGTGGTGGTGAGAGGGGTGTGTTTGGGTAGGTTTTCGAATGCTCGCATGACTGTGTTGAACGACCTCACGAAAGCGGAAGAAACTTTGAGGGACTTGGAGCGCCGCAGGCCGGCTAGGCCAGATTTACAGACCCAGTTATTGGAAGCGAAGGAAGTGGTTGCCACCGAGACGGAACGCTTGAGGTGCTATGACTACAGGCAGTATATCATCAGGGCACATGCAGAAAGGGACAAGGTGGGTACCCTTTTGGCCAGACTAGCTAACCCGGAACTTAGGGGCTGTCCGATCCTCAGCATTTGTAGTGCGCAGGGAGGCATGGTGTACTCCCAGGCAGCGGTATTGGAACGTTTTAGGGGGTATTATGAGGAATTGTACCAGAGTCAGTTGGGAGTGGAGGTTCAGGACATTGCGGAATACTTGGGGGAGAGGCAGCTTCCGGTCCTGGACGAGGAGGACGCGAAGGAGCTGGGTAGCCCGATCACGCTCACAGAAATACGAGTGGCCATCAAACATATGGCCCGCAACAAAACACCCGGGGTGGACGGACTGCCGATTGAATTTTATCAACAGTATGTGGATAGCTTGGCTCCCAGGCTGCTGGTGGTGTATACGGAAGCTTTCGAGGCTGGGGTACTGCCTGGGTCCATGCGGGAGGCCTTGATTGTACCGCTCCTAAAACCTGGCAGGGATGCTGCGGATGTGAGGTCTTATCGCCCGCTATCCATGCTGACGGTAGATTATAAGATTCTGAGCCGTATCCTAGCCACCAGGCTGCCCCCACATATGACGGGCCTGGTACACAGGGACCAGGCCGGGTTTATACCCACGAGGAGCACGGCGCTGAATATCCGCCGCCTAGTGGGGATAATGGATACCATCTTGGACGAGGCGGGAGCTCCGGCGGTCCTGTCCGTAGACATCGAGAAGGCCTTTGATAGTTTGGAATGGTCTTTTCTGGATGGAGTGTTAGAGAGGTTTGGCATGGGCGAGGGGTTCCGTAGGTGGACAAGGGTCTTGTATACCTCGGCGACGGCGAGAGTGCGTTTGGGCGGCCTGGTGTCTGCGGCGTACCCGGTGGGCAGGGGCACACGACAGGGTTGTTCTCTGTCCCCCTTATTGTTTGCTCTGGCGATGGAACCCTTGGCGGTCCATGCGAGGTCAGGTGACAGGTACGCGGGGATAGCCAGTGGCGGGCAGTGGCATTACATATCGCTATATGCGGACGACTTGCTCCTGTACCTCGCTGACACCTCGCGGGCATTGGTCGGAGCGATGGATCTACTGTCTGAGTTCGGCCGGCTGTCGGGCCTTAAGGTCAATTGGGCGAAGACGTGTGTGTTCCCGCTGCGCGTGGGATCGCCAGACCCTGGCGGCGACTTGGGCGTGGTGTGGGAGCCCTCTTGCTTCACCTATCTGGGTGTTCGCATCTACCACGCGACTGCGGACTTATTGGAGGGCAACATTGGTCGATGTGTCCGGGCACTGAGGGGCAGCTTGTCCTTCTGGTCGACCCTCCCGCTGACGGTTCTGGGTAGGATTGCACTTCTGAAAATGGTAGCGCTCCCCCGCTTCCTCTATTATTTCCGAACGCTGCCTGTCTGGATTCCCCAGGGGATCTTTAGAGACCTGAGGTCCATGATTATTGGCTTCCTGTGGGGGCATGGCCGCCGTAGAGTGGCTCTGAACACGCTACTTCGCCCCAAGCTAGAAGGGGGCATGGCTGTGCCCGACTTCGAGCTGTATTATCTAGCGGCACAGTTGCAGGTCCTTACACAGAACGTGGCTAGGGTGTTTCGGGGTCCAGAGGAGGATCGGGACCGGGGGATTCAACGCCACGTGCTGTCCTGTATCATTATGCAACAGAGGCTCGAGATGCGGGCCCTCACCATGGAGGAGCGGACGCTCCGGCTATGCTGGCAGAGGAGCCTTCGAAGAGCGAAGGCGTCGCGGCCTTATGCGCCGGAGATCCCGATTGGAATGCTGACGGCCTTGCCGCATGGGGGTGATTGGTCCCCGTTGCTGGATTGGGAAGAGGCGGGACTGCAGGTAGTAGGTGACTTATACGTAGACGGGGCTTTGGTGCCGTTCGAAGCGCTCCGGGACCAGTTCGGGCTGCCCGATGGGGGGTTCCTCCTACACGCGGCGGTGGTGGCTGCCATGCAGAAGCACTGGAGAGGGGGGCTCATGGAACCAACAACGACTATGGCGTGCCAATATGTGGTGATGGCAGCAGGTACGTTCAAAGCTGTGACGTGCCTCCATAATAGGATGCTGAACGAGGGACTGGAACCGCTCCGAGGGCTCAAGGCTAAATGGGAGGAGAGCGTGGGCCGGCCTATACCGGATACGGCATGGGGCCACATCCTGCGGCGCACGTGGAAGGGCACGAGAAATGCGCGATTTCAGCAAGTGCATTTCTATGTGCTTCATAGGGCTTATTTAACTCCTGAGAAATTACAGCGGTACTTCCAGGTACCGGAAGCCCGATGCCCACGGTGTTCGTCTCTGGGAGCGGACATGGACCATTTGTTTTGGGGGTGCTCACACTTGAGGACCTATTGGGCGGAGGTAGGGGAACTCCTGAACGAAGTGACTGACAGAGAGGTGGAATTCGATATGGCGGCGTGCCTGCTGCTCTGGTTCCCGCATACCAAACGCACCAAGGTGACGAGCAAATTCATCGACCTGGGTCTGATATTGGCGCAGAGGGAAATAACGTGGCATTGGAAGTCCAGGGGGGGACCCTCACTGCGTAGATGGAAGAATGAATTGCTGAGGTGGTCGGACTGCGAGAGTGTGCTCCGGATGAAGCAGGCTGTCAAGATGGGGAATGAGAAGGCATTGGATGCGGCGCGTGCATGGGAATTAGTGGTACAGGCTTTGCGTGACTCATTGGTAGAGGATGAGGATGGTGAGAACTAAGCCGATGGACACCGCGGGGCGAACACAAGAGTATTATACCCCGCACTGTAGTGGATCCATTTAGCTCGACGGGAGGAGGCATACACCTTAGCAGTTGCCAGGGGAGAAGGGGGTTTTGGGGGGTTCGGTTAATGGGAGTTTGGGGTGGGCCGGAAGCCATTAGATGGTGGCCCACT
This sequence comes from Lissotriton vulgaris, assembly GCF_964263255.1. Classification (NCBI taxonomy): domain Eukaryota; kingdom Metazoa; phylum Chordata; class Amphibia; order Caudata; family Salamandridae; genus Lissotriton; species Lissotriton vulgaris. Next base: position 824,094,782 of record NC_141696.1, on the reverse strand, counting down.
AGGGCACCTTGGATCTACTAGGATGGTGGGCACCGTGTGGAGTGTGGTATGGCTGGGGGGAGCGGCTGGGCGTGACAGTCCCATAGCGCCTAGGCCAGGTCCCGACAAGGCGGTACCCCTGATTATAACTGGGATGGCTGACGGGCGTGTTGTTGTGGGTGGGGGGGTAAAAGCAGATACGCAAAACGACATTTCAACCATGGTCCCTATGGGACGTGCACCGTGATGTTTTCCTATTGAATGAAGTAATATGCCGCCCGGCCTCCGGGATGCGGGCTGAATGGCTGTGTACGATCTGGACTTCTCATTGAATGGGGGGGATGTCACGAGTGAACTGGCTGATTTACTGTATCCTGTGGTTTATAACTCTGCAATAAAAATATATTTAAAAAAAAAAAATGACTTCCAAGGTTTCAGATTGACTATGTGCAGGGGCATCTTGCATCCCTTTGCTTTAGGAACTACAGTGAGGGGTGAGTTCCTGATGACTCTCTTCTGTCTGCAACTCTGCGTACAAAGGCTCAGCTCACAATTATTGTGAAAAGGTCGGTGAGACAGTAAGTGAAGGGATGGCTGGATGGATCAGTGAAAGGGTGAATGGATGAATGAAAGGGTGAATGGATGGATGATGAGAGAGAATGGGTGGATGGATGAGTGAAATGATGGATGGATTAATTAATTGATAAGTGAAAGTGTGAATGGGTGAACAGATGTGTGAAAGGGTGGCCGTAAGGATGGATGAGTGAGGGAAAGGGAGGGTACATGGGCAAAAGATTGGATAGATGAGTGAAGGAGTGAAAGGATGGATGAGAGAAAAGATGGATGGATGATTGAAAGGATGGATGAGTGATATGGTCAATGGATGGATGCAAGAGTGGATGAGTAGATGGATAGTTGGGTGGATGGAAGGATGGATGGCTAAGTGAAAGGGCGATGGAGAGAGAAAGGGAGAATGGATGGCTGAAAGGGTGAATAGGTGGAAGGATGAGTGACTGGGTGGATGGATAAGAAAGTGAAAGGATGGGTGAGAGGGTAAATGGCTAGATGGATGAGTGAAGAGATGGATTGGGTGAAAGGGTGGATGGAGAGAAAAAGTGAGGATGGATGTGTGGATGACTGAAAGGGTGAATGTGTCTAAGGGTGAGTGACTGGGTAGATGGATGAGTAAGTGAAAGGGTGGCTGGATGGATGAAAGGGTAAATGGATGGATGAGTGAATGGATGGATGGGTGGAAGAGTGGATCAATGGGTGGATAATGGGTGGATGAGTAAAAGGGTGGATGGAGAGATGGATGAGTGAAATGATGGATGGAAGAATACATGATGGATAGGTTTGCAAATGGTTGAATATGTTTGGATCTGGATTAGCGGCATCTTATGTTTGCCACTTTACATCTCACAATGACTATCCAAGCAGATCTTCCCGACCATTTCTCTCACCAAGCATGCCTGCTCAGAACCATGAATTGTAAACAAAATATCAGACTGGACAACCCAGTGCTGTAACCACATATATAGATTATTATCATATGAAATATCACAAAAAGACCTGCACAGTTGATCAAAGCTGCATGCATACTGAAAAACCGTGAAGTACACGATTGGTTCAACCTGATATAAACTTATTTTGACTAGTGCTTAAATGGTTGTCTATTTACTTACTTACATAATAATGCGCAACCTCCTCTGATGGGTCTGTAAAACGTACCTTTTGTCCAGAAGGTTTGTTCTGAATTTTAACCCTTTGTCCTGAATGTTTACACTCCCCATCCTGAATTTGCACCCATGCCAGTTGGTCACCCTAGTCCTGACACTCCCATACAGAACTACAGAGTGTTCATCCTGCCTTTTCTATTTGGTTACTCTTGTAACCAGATGCACCACACTGCCAAGCTCTAACTCAAGAGGGGCCATCTAATCCCCTTGGCATCCCAATCTCCACAGGGCTGACCAAAGTAGGCTGTAAAGCAGTACTCAAAGCTACATCGAGTGTGCCTCAATTGTCATCCCACCGAATCCAGAAAATACTGCACTAGACTCAGTGCAGTAGGTCTTCCTCAAAGGTTTACTTGACTTGCCACATCCAGCACCCAGAAATGTAATGTGTTGCTAGCCGATCCCTTCCTCTGAAGCAAGAAGGAACCGGTAGGAACCATTTTGTTTACCATTTCTTTGCACAATTTACTGATTCATTTGTGTGCCAGTTAATAATGTAACTTTATTTTAAAGGCCTCATCCAAAATGCAGACAAGGGGCATATTTCTCTATACGCCAAAAATATTAATTAGTAAGTTTTGGTTAGTTTTTGTTTGTAGTATGTAGGTCTGACTGCACTCTATTTTAGGTCCTAGGCCAGAATGTGGCAACATGTTTGTGTGTTGATTTCAGGACATGTCTAAGACTTTGTGTAATGTGATTTCTCAAAAGAGAGCTGTTTAGCCTCATTCTATGCTAGGCCTTGTTCGAGGCCTAAGCAAAATTTGCAAACTTGGCACTTCTTTCTCTGTGCAGAAGAATTAACTTTTCTAGCATGTTCAGGTTAGAATTCCTTTTTGCAGATTTTATATCATTTTCATGGTTAATTGAGTAATCCTCAGTCTCCTCATGGCCCAGACTTGAAGGCAGCAACAGATGTGAATAAAACTGTGTTTTTTGTATATAGACATCACTTGCTGGCTGTGAAATAAATTTATTTTTTTGAGTTCAAAATAAGTTTATTAATTGTATTGCAAGGTAGGAATACATAATATAATTAAAGAATTATGAGGAAAAACAATAGGGGAAAAGGAAAGGAAGGGAAATCATAAGAATGAAAATCAAAATACATTGCAATGTGAAGTGAGTAATAAGAAACAAAGTAAGTTAATCATGGGTATCGTAGAGTAAAAAGAAAAATTACAGTAATTATACAGTAAAATCAAAGCAAATGCAATTATAATTGTGCAGTTAAACATCTTAGCAGAAAATAAGGAATGAGAAGGGGTATCAAGGGGGTTTGGAAACCTCCTGCTGAGCAGGTCGAGGACGGAAGGAACGAGCTGCGTTTTTATCTAAATACATCGTAACAGGAAGCCATAAATCAGCACGCTTGGTTGCCAACTGGGCAGGAAAAACAAAAGCAGTATCAAGTCTATGATTGTGACAAACATTATACCACCATGCTTTGAAAGTTATAGTAGAAGAAGACTTCCAATTAATAGTAATTTGTTGAAATGCAACAGCCAATAATAAGTCAACAATACGAACATGAACATCAATCTTTTCCCAACAAGGGGAGAGACTACCTAAAAAGATATGAGTAGGGGAGAATAGAATACTAGTGCAAAAAATAACATTAATTTGTGCCCAAACTTGTAATCAGAAGGCACGTACATTTTTGCAAAGGAATAGCATATGAAATAAAGTGGCATTAGTCAAAGAGCAAGACCAGCATGTATCTGGAGTGGTAGGGAAACGCTTGTGAAGGGTAGAGGGAGTGTGAAGCAAGCGGTTATATATAAAAAATATAGATTGCGTTAAAGATGCAGCCCTGGAAGTTTTCCGAATCTTTGTCCAAATCTTGTCCCAAAGAGATATTGGCCATGATAAGGAAAAATCATTCTCCCAAAGCTTCTCCACTTTGGATTTGGGTCTTGAAAAGGTATGTGCATGGAGATGTTTATAAATGACACAGGCTTTAGGAAGGGTTTGTAAGATAGAATGAAGGCGAGAGGTGGGATCAGGGGAGATGGGAGAAAGAACCGACTTGGAAAGTCTATTGTAAGCTTCCATGACCGTTGTTTTAAGGAGGAGGTATTTGGGAGCAAACGAGAGGGGCAGATCAGAAGTGTTACAAAGAGTGTGGAAAGGCAAACAGGTAGTTTGCGAGAATAACTGTGATACCCAAAGCAAACCTTTGGTTCTCCAGGATTTCCAGTAAATGGGCTTACCTCGGAGTAAAAGGTATTTATTGTGCCAAATAGTGGATGAAAGGAAATCAGCAACACTTACAGGAGGGGGAGGATTAGAGGATAGGAGGAGTTTGAGAGTGAATTTATGGATAGGAGTAGGAATTGAGGAAGGCTTGCGTGAAAATGAAATGTACTCAGCAAAAGAGAAGGGGGAAAGGAACAGGCGCTCAACCTTAGTCCACAGAGGGCAAGGGGAATCTGAATCTTGTAGCCAAAAGGAAGATTGATGTAACAAAAAAGCCTTGTGATAAGCCGGGAAGTCTGGAAAATTAACTCCACCTTCAGAAGCGGGCGAATGAGTTTAGCAAGGGACATTCTGGGTTTATTATTATGCCATAAAAAGGAAGACAAGACTGAGTTAATTTTCTTTAAAAACTTAGCTGGAATAGATATGGGAATATTGGAGAGGGTGTAAAGCACAATAGGGGAAAGCATCATTTTAATAGTCTCTAAGCGACCCCACCAAGACAGGTAGAGGAGATGCCACTTAGCTGTAAGGTCGGATAATTTTGGATACATTTAGTAAGGCAAAGGGACACAGTTTCAGGGATGGAAGGGGTAATATGTAGTCCTAAATACTTGATATGAGAGGAGCTCCAGGTGAAATTGGAGGCGCTGAAATCAGGCTTAAAGGTGAATTTCGTCAAGGGAAGGATCTCGCATTTGTCATGGTTGAGTTTATAACCAGAAATTGAGGAATATGTCCGTAACTCCTCCAAGAAAGCGGGGATGGAAACCGTAGGGTTCGAGATGAAAAGTAAAATGTCATCTGCATAGGCAGCAAGTTTGATGGAAAGATCATTGGTCTGAAAGCCGTGGATATTGGGGTTTTGACGTAGTCTAGACAAAAAGGGTTCTAAAGCAAGGTTGAAAAGAAAAGGTGAGAGAGGGCATTCTTGGCAAACACCTCTACCAAGGTCAAAATAAGGAGAAATTTGGCCATTAGCATAAACTGCGGCTCGTGGACGAGAATACAATAGTGAGATTAGGGAGGTAAATTTAGGGCCAAACCCGAACCATCTAAGAGTATGAAAGAGATAAGGCCATTGGACCCTGTCAAACGCTTTCTCAGCGTCCAGGGCTATCGCCGCGAGAGGATGTTGAAGGTGAGAGGATTTTGTTAAAATGTTAAATAAGAGTCTGGTATTGTCAGTAATGTAACGACCTTTAACAAAGCCCGATTGTTCATCACCTAAGAGGTCAGGGAGAAAATGATCCAATCTTATCGCTAGTGATTTGGCGAAAATTTTATAGTCGATATTGACCAGGGAGATAGGTCTATAGTTTTTGCAATATTGGACGTCTTTTCCGGGTTTGGGTATTAAACAAATGTGTGCATCTGAAAAGGTACCTGGGGCAGTACCTAATTCAGCAAAAGAGTGAAGAAGGGAATGGAGCTTTGGAATCAATAATTTGGAGAAGTGTAGAAAAAATTCAACGGTAAAACCGTCAGGGCCAGGAGCTTTGTTAAGTTTAAGGCGTTGGAGGGCAGTAAGCAATTCTTTCTGTGAGATGTCAGATTCTAAGGAGGAAAGATCAGGAGGGAAAGGAGTGGGTGTTTGAATGGTGGAAAAGAAGTGAGTGAGAGATTGAGGAGAAGATTGGGTGTCAGAAGTATATAAGGTCTCATAGAATTGGGAAAATGTAGCGAGAATATCGGCATCCTTATGTTGTAAGTGTGCAGTAGTATCATAAACTGCTTCAATGTTCACCTTATTGTGCTTGACCTTTAAGTAATTAGCAAGAATGTTCCCAGCTTTGTTCCTACCACCATAAAACTTGGCACTTGACTTAAGCAAATACAAAGAAGCATCTTCAGTAGACTTTTTGTTAAATTTGAGCTTAGCAGCGACCAGAGCTGTCAGACTATCTGAGGAGTGTGAAGTGAAATAGGCGTGTTCCAATCACTTAATGTCATGAAGGAGGGAGTTATTGAATTGGCGGGCAGTCTTGCGTTTTTTGGCGACATAGTTAATAATGAAGTCGCGTGCAGCTGCCTTAAAAGCATCCCAGAGATTGTGTTCGAAACGGGTAGGATATCATTGAAAAGAAAAAATTTGTCAAAAAAAGTAGTGAAGGCAGTGGAAAACTTGGGATCTAAAAGTAGGGCATTGTTAAAACGCCATCGTTTGGGCCCATCAACTTTAGGGATAACCTCAAGGCTAATTACTACAGGGGCATGATCAGAGAGCAATATCTGACCAATTTCCGCCGCATTGAGCGTTTGAGCAAGATCGTGGGAAACAAAAATATAGTCAATTCTTGATTGGGAACGGTGATAGGGTGAGTAAAAAGTAAACTCTTATAGAGTCGGGTTACATAAACGCCAGGAATCTACAAGCTTATGCTGGGAAATAGCTTGGATAAAAAGTTTATGTGATTTTGTTGGAATATAAGTGGCATCAGACTTCCTATCCAAAAAAGGATCAAGAGGGTGGTTACAGTCTCCCGCAAGGATAAAATTATCATCCATGAAGTGGAGAAAACTCAGCCCAAAAAAGGGGTTCACCGTTGGTGGGACCATAAACCTTAAGAAGAGAGATTGCAATACCTCTAAGTGATAGTTTGACATGTGTCCATCTGCCGTTAATATCTGATTCTTCGTGAATAACTGTAAAGGGGAGCGACCTGCGAACTAGAATTGCAACACCATTGCGCTTACCATCACCTTGCGAATAGAAGACTTCGCCCACCCAACCTCTTTTAAGCTTAGCAGATTCAATATCAGAAAGATGGGTTTCCTGAAGGAATGCAATGTCAACATTTAATTTAGCTAGGTGAGATAAAATGCGCTGTCGCTTAATTGGGGAGTTAATACCCTTAACATTCCAGGAAGTTATGTTTAAGGACATAGGGCCAGATGTAGGTAGGCATTTACCGGTCGGTAACGGCCGAATTCGGCCGTTACCGACCGGTAAATGCAATTTGAGATGTAGGGCCCTGTATTTTACAGAATCGGTAAATTTACCGATCGGTAAATTTACCGATTCTGTAAAATACCGAATCGGTATTTTTTCCGATTCAGTAAAATTGATATGTAGGTGGGACTCTTCTGAGTCCCACAAGCATTACAGAATCGGTATTTTACCATCAAATACTATTTGATGGTAAAACACCGATTCTGGTGTGCATGCACATGTGTGCATGCACACCTGTGCCATATGACAGGCAGACCTGCCCTTAGGGCAGGTATGCCTGCCACATGGCCCCCGAACCTTTTTTGGGGGTGCTAGAGGGTGTCAAAGTGACACCCCCTGCACCCTTGTCAGAATCGGTATTTACCGATTCTTTAAATACCGACCGGTAATGCCCCATTCATTCCTATGGGCTTCAAAGCCCATAGGAATGAATGGGGCATTACCGGTCGGTATTTACCGAATCGGTAAATACAGATATTTACCGATTCGGTAAAAGGAACATCTGGATGTTCCTACATATCCACCCCTCAGATTTACCGATTTTTAATTACCGAATCGGTAAAATTCGGTAATTAAAAATCGGTAAATCTCATTTACCTACATCTGGCCCATAATTTGTACAATGAAGCATCAAGTTTGATACATAAGAAACCCATAAAGAAATCATTAAAAGTGAGGAAGTCAAGAGAGAAAAAAGAAGTGAATAGAAGTGCAAGAAGGAAGGAGAGAGGGATTTGAACACGAAGAAAACAGTGTGCATTGAAGATATATGTAGTTATAGAAGAAGAACCCAAGATTAGGAGGGAAGAAGTAGGAGAAGGAGAAGCAATATAGAAGAAGAAAGGAGAGAGGAAAAAGAAATTAGCGAAAATAAAAGCAATTGTGAGGAGAAAAAACAGAGGGAAAAAGAGCATGGAATCCAAAAGAATTGATGAAAGGAAAGAGGAAAAAAGGAGAGAACTACAATGTGAAAAGAGAGAGGTTATAACCGCAATATTAACAAGAAAACTGAGATACATGAAAGGAAGCATGAATAGAAGGGAATATAGTAACAAAAGGAAATGGGGAGAGAACATACCTACAGAAGGAGAAGACAAAAGGAATAAAGGAAAAATAAGAAAGGAGTTGAAGAAAGACGTTGATATAAAAGAAAAAGGAAGGAAAAAACTACAACCTGAATGAAAAGAAGTTAAAATCGCTACAATTGCAAGGAGAATGAAATACAAAAGGAAAGGTAGGGAAAAAGGGGAACAGAATAACAAGGGGAAGTGGGGTAAGAACATACCTACAAAAGGAGAGGACAAACTGGAGCTGGGGGAGGAGGGGCCCATAGGCGAGGCAAACGTGGACGACGAGGCATTAAGCCAGGGAGACATCATCAAACGGGGAAGAGTCCTGCAAAGTTAAAAAGGGAAATACAAAACCAATTTCAAACATGAATTATATGAGAACAACGAAGAACAAGGAATAATCCACAATTATATAAGCAGAGAGGAGTAACGAGCAAGGGAACGGATAAAAATAGAAGGGGATAGATACATCTAAAATGAAAGAATCGGGGCGTGGCCAAGATGGCGGGGTGAGCGGACGCTTCTTCCCGCAGCTCCTCCAGCCCGGCTAGGCTCGAGCCCTTTTTCTTCAGCTTTTCTCCCCCCGCTGATGCTCAGCGGCTGAGAGGAGTGTGGCGGAGAACCTGGTGCACGCATTGATGCCGCATTGGCCCTGATCGCTCCGGTGGAAGCACCTCAAAAGACCGATTGAAGATCGAGAGACGACGGAGCGCCCGGGAGGCGGAGCGTATCGGAGTGCTGTCCATGCGCCTCGGCTGGGCCTAGTGCTGAAAGTTGGCGATCTGGGTGGAGACCGTCCCGGCGCTCGACGGAGGTCGAAGGAGGGCTATCGGCTGGGGGGCGCGCTACGCGGGGGACTCTGAGTGCGTGCCCTGGTGCTTGGACTTGAGGCGGTGGCCTCCTGTATGGCGAGGACCCCGGTCCCGGTCCCGGGGTTGGAGGACGATCGACTTGAGACCGGGGCCAGATCTGCCAACTCTTCTAAATAACCGAGCGGCCCCGGTTGTGGAACTTTCCAGATTACCTGGTTTCTGGAGTGGCCCGGTGGTGTCGCCGGGCTCGGGCGATCTGCTTGGCCCCACCCAGCCGCCATTTTGTCCTCGAAGGGTCGGTGTCGTTGACCCCCTCCGGAGTCCCTTGAAGGCAGTTTCCTGCACCCTCCGCCTCTACACAGCTATCTCCCAGTGGCGGAGCGTACTGGCCGGGGTCCCCCCAGCGTAGGTTCCGGCTGCCATCTCGACTGGGCGCCCACGGCTTGTTGTGCCCGGACCGACCCGCCATTTTGTCGTCTGTGGCGCAGATCCCCGGTCTTGCCGGGAGCTCCCCATAGCGAGTACTTGCTGGTGGTTGGACATTCTCCGGAGCGGTCGGGCCTGTGCCCGCTCTTCACTTGAGGCGCTTGGAATGTCTGGAAGAGGTGGTTCGAGGAAGGGGGACCGCACCCTGCCGGATATGCTTGGCAGGGCCCAGCAGCAGCGGGACAGAGCACAGCCGTCGCCGGGGTCTTCCCGGGCCTCGGCGGACGCGGCTGGGGGAGAACCCCCTGTCACAAGATCTTTCATGGAAGAGTTGTTCAGTTCTCTTAAGGAGGACTTCTAGACGCTGAAGCGGGAAGTGGCTAGTGAGGTCCGTGAGGTCCGCCGAGAGGTGGAGGGCCTCGGTGAACGGGTTGAGACAGTGGAGACGGCGGCCCAACGCCGGGACGACGAGATTGTCCACTTACAACAGGACGTTCTCCGTCTCCGGGAGCAATGCGTTGAGCTCCAGGCCCACTCCGAGGACCTTGAGAACAGGTCAAGGAGAAATAACATTCGAGTGCGTGGTGTGCAGTCTGCGGACGAGGGAACTGACCTGGTGGGCTATCTGCAGGACTTGTTCCGGGAGATCCTGGGGAGGCCGCGGACTTTCCTATCCGCATTGATAGAGCTCACAGAGTTGGACGACAGCGCCAGTCATCGGCGCCCCCGCCGGACATCTTAGCTTTCCTGCCCGACTTCCCGCTGAAGGAGCGCATCATGTCTGAAGCCCGTAGGAAACAGCCACTGACTTTCCGGGAGCGGCCTGTGGCGCTCTATCAGGACCTGTCCGCCATCACGCTGCAGAAGCGCAGGTCCTTCAGGATTGCCACCGACTTCTTGCGCGAACATGAGACGCCGTACTCCTGGGGGCACCCCTTTCGCTTGATCTTTCGCTGGAACGGAGTGCTACATCAGCTACGCTCCTTGCAGGACGTTTGCGGTGTCCTGGGGCTCACGGCTACAGAGGAGGATGGAGCCACGCCGTCCTGGAGGCGATCGGAGAGAGGGGGCCGACGGAGGTCAGCGAGGAGACGATCGACGGCGAGCGCTGGGCGTCCTGACTCCCCTACCATCAGGGCGGACATGGCCAGTGCCTTGAGGGCGGCGGCCAGGGACTCGGCCGACTCCAACGGCGTGGCCTTGACGGCCTAGACTCACTCCGGGGGAGATGAACATAGCTTCTTCGATGCCAGGTTTGGGGCTGGGGGGGGTCGGGGGGGAGCGGGTGGAGGTGAGTGGCCGGACGTCCACTTTTCTATTTTCTACGGACTTGCCCGTTTTGGGGCTTGACTGAGACAATGGGTTGTTTGAGTTGGCATTTGGCTAGTTGCCGTGGGTGTGTTTGGGGTGGGGTTGGGTGTTGTTCTAGAGTTGGGGAAGTCCCGTCCGATGTTGTCCATGCCCACGCTTGGCCTGCTCTGGCCTGTCCCGCGCGATTGCCCCGCGCCCCCCTCCTCTGGTTCCTTGCCCGCAGCATAGCGTTCCTGGCCCCTGGGAGACATGTCGTCCCTGAAGGTGGTGACCCTTAATGTTAAGGGACTGAATAATCCGGTTAAGCGCAGGGCGATTTTGTCTCTGCTTGAGGGGACGCAGGCTGACATCTGCCTTTTGCAGGAGACCCACTTATTGTCCCGTGACTGCCATAGATTGCGCTCTGCTAAGTTCCCCACCCAGTTTTTCTCCTCTGCAGCGACCAAAACCGCGGGGGTGGCCATTCTCATAGCGAGCTCCTTCAGAGGGGAGGTGCTATATAAATATGCTGAGCAGAAGGGGAGGCTTCTGGCATATCGCCTCCGCCTGGGAGGAATAGCGTTTACAGTTGGCTCTGTCTATAGCCCGAATGACCATCAGGAACGCTTCTTAGACTCAGTACTGGTGGATGTCACTGCCTCTCCTGACCGACATGTTATTTTAGGGGGGGACCTTAATATTGTCTTTGATTCAATATTGGATAGATCGGCGCAGCGGTTTCCACAGACTGGAGAACTTTCCCAGGCTGTGAAGGCCCGGATTGCGGACATGGATTTACACGACCTTTGGCGCTCCATGCACCCCACGGATAGGGACTACTCCTATTTTTCGCATGCGCACCGCACCTACGCACGGTTGGACTATCTTTTGGTTAGTGGGCCGATGCGCGCCGCTGCTACGGCGGCGGACGTTGGGGTCCTGACTCTGTCTGACCATGCGCCGGTTACTGGTGCGTTTGCGTGGCCGGCGGCCTCCCCCTCTCGGGGGGTGTGGCGCCTTAGGGACACCCTTTTGCACAAGAAAACGGTGGTGAAACGTATTGAAGAGGTCATACAGGACTATCAGACGCACAATAGTAATACAGACACTTCACTAGCAACACAGTGGGCTGCACTGAAGGCGGTTCTTCGGGGGGAGTTCATCTCCATCTCCTCGGCGGAAAATAGGGAGCGGCAATGGAAGAGGGATGAACTGACTACTCAGGTTCGGGAGCTTGAGCAGGTCCACCGCCGTACGGGTGCTCCGAGGGTTTGGAGGCAGCTGAAGGCTGCAAGGAAGCTCCTGTCGGCGCTGGACCGGGATAGAGCGGAATACGCTGCCTTGCGCTTGAAACATGCCTACTACACAGGGGGGGACAGGTGCGGCAAGCTCCTGGCGCATCGGCTTCGGGTCGCGCAACAGCGTAACGTAGTGAAGGAACTCTTGAGTACAGACGGGGTGGCCGTTTCCGGGGATGCGGAGGTGGCGGAAACCTTCTGCAGTTTCTATGAGGCGCTGTACGCTGGGGAGCCCTCCTCGCCCCGGGACACCGAGGAATATCTAGAGTCGGTGCCCCTTCCGGCACTGGATCCCGTTCAGGCGGAATATCTGGAGCGGGATATTCACGTTGAGGAGGTGATTTCCGCTATAGCTAGGTTGAAGCACGGGAAGGCCCCGGGCCCGGACGGTTACACGTCCCTGTTTTATAAGACCTTTTGCCCGGTTGTGGCCCCTGTCTTAACTCGGCTATTTAACTCCTTCTCCAACCCGGGAGCCATCCCACCGGATCTCCTGAGTGCGACGGTCTCGGTGATTCCGAAACCCGGGAAGGACCGGGCTTTATGCGGCTCGTATAGGCCCATCTCGCTCCTAAATGTCGACCTCAAGCTGTACACGGGGATTCTGGCGTCCAGGCTGGCCCTGCACCTCCCCGGTTTGGTTGAGGCGGACCAAGCTGGCTTTGTGCCCGGCAGGCAGACGGTCGACAATACCAAGCGGGTGACGCACATTTTAGAGAAGGCTTCGCGGATCCCGGGGGAGCGGATGTTGCTAGCAGTGGACGCTGAGAAGGCCTTTGATAGAGTTCATTGGCCGTATCTCGAGCTGGTCCTCAGGAAACTGGGAATTGGTGATAAATTTCGCACAATGGTCTTCAACTGCTATAAGTATCCTTCAGCGTCGGTGCGAGTCAACGGGTGCAGCTCCCGTAGTTTTGCAATCGAGCGGGGTACGAGGCAGGGCTGCCCCCTCTCTCCACTCTTCTTTGCTCTCTACATGGAGCCATTCGCCCAGAGGATCCGCCACAATCCGGATGCTATTGGGATCAGGATGGGCCAGTATGTCCATACGGTCAGCCTCTATGCGGACGATGTCCTGCTGACCCTGGACGACCCTAGGAGGTCCTTACCCGCCTGCATCCACGAGTTGGATGCCTTTTCACGTGTGGCCGGCTTTAAAATGAACATGAGCAAGTCGGTGGCTTTAGATGTGTCTTTGGCTGCGGACACTAGGAGGGACCTCCAGCGACTCTTCCCTATGCAGTGGTCATCGTCCCTTGTACCATACTTAGGGATCCTACTGGCACCCACGTTGCCAGCGATGGTGACGGCCAATTACACTTCTCTCAGTAAAAAGATCAGAGAGGAGCTCGGCCGCTGGAGTAAGGGCCTACTATCCTGGCTGGGAAGGATCGCGGCGGTTAAGATGACGGTATTGCCCCAGATACTATATCTTTTTCGAGCTCTACCTCTCCAGCCTCCAGTGGGCTGGATTAGACAAACGCAGGCCGACATCTCCCGCTTTGTCTGGCAAGGCCGCAAGCCGCGGATGAAGAGGGTTCTCTCCACGCTTGCCCCGGAGGCGGGGGGCCTTGGTATTCCGGACCTCCGTAAGTACTTTCAGGCGGCGCAGCTACGTTACCTTGTGGAGTGGAGCAGGTGGGAGTCCGATAAACATTGGCTTTTTCAGGACCAGGCGGTGGCGGGCCGCACCCTACAGGAGGTTCCATTCTTGCGCCGTGCTCACCGCCCCCCCAACCTTTACGCTTCTTTCGTTACGCGGGTTCCCTTGAGGGTGTGGGACACAGTCTGCGAGGCCCGAGACCTTACCACTTTCCCTTCACCATTTACACCCATAGTGGATAATCCTGACTTCTCCCCGGGGATGGAGCCGGGCGCTTTCTCCCATTGGAGGACTGCGGGCTGCTGGGCGCTCTTTCAGGTCTATGGGCCGGAAGGCGTGGTCCCCTTTCAGCAGCTTCAGCAGGAGTTCGGCCTGACGGAGTTGGATAGACTACGTTACATGCAGGTCCGACATTGGGTCCTCCAGCCCCAGGTGCGGGACACCGCTGATCGTCAAATTACACCGTATGAGCGGTGGCTGGTGACCCGAACCTCTGATGCTAAATTGATTACTGATCTTTATAAGCATCTACAGCCCCCACCGTTCCACTATTATAACCCGGGGAGGGAACAATGGCACAGGGAACTGGGCAGGACACTCAGCCACAAGGAATGGGACCAGATCGCACACCGGGCAAGACACTCGGCGTACCATACCGGCCTTACGGAGACATTTACCAAGGTGTCCACGTACTGGTACTACACCCCAGAGAGACTGTATGAGATGAATAGGCACATTGATAAGGGGTGCTGGAGAGGTTGCGGGCAGGTGGGGACCCTCTCACATATTCTCTAGGATTGTCCCTTGCTGGCCGCCTATTGGAAGGAGGTTCTGGATGAGGTGGATAAGCACTTTGAAATTGAGCTCCCGCGCTTTCCGGCGTATGTATTGCTAGGCCTCCCTAATGGCCTAATGTATCCGCTGAAGTCCCGCAGGGGCAGGCAGATCGCAATCGCGCTGGGGTCTGCGGTCCAGAATATCCTCATCCATTGGCGCACTACCAATGTCCCCTCCATCACGGGTTGGTTACATAGACTCTGGCACGTGTTGGGAATGGAGAAACTGTCGCTCACGGTGGCGGGGGAGATAGATCAATTTGATGAGCTGTGGCAACCCTTCCATGCGCTGTTAACCACCGAATTCAGGGAGCTCACCTGCCCGAGGTACCTCAGGCTTCTGAGGCTGACGCCGCCGGTGACTCCGGCAGACTAGAATGAGTGGGGGGCGGGTTCTTAGTGAGGGGGGTGTGGCTCTGGGGCGGGTAGTACTGGTAATGGGCCATTGGACGGGGGGGTTGGGGGGAGTTAAGGAGTTGGTTTTTTCTTTGGGGCGGGGGTTCTAGAAGGGGATGGGCTGTGCTTTTTTGTGTCAATTTCATTGCCTTCTTTGATCAGATTTGGGGTGCTGGATATGCGCAGAGTGGAGATATACATTGCATTTCATTTTTTCATCTGCTATTGCTTCTCCTCTGGCCTAACGAACTGTTCCACGAGCACGCTCCTGATACTACGATTTTTCTCTTATTATACTGTATGTAACCCTAACCTCCTGTTCCCTCTCCCCGTGTTCTTTTGTCTTAATAAAATGCTTTAAACCTAAAATGAAAGAATCAGAAAAGCAAAAACCAGTACGGCAACTGTTCAGCCTGGATGTGACGAGGATCGCCCAGAAGAGTCCATGGCAGTAGTTTTGTGTGCATTAATGAAACTCTGTAGGCGTACCGGATCTTCAAAGGTGTTGGTTCTGTTGTTGTAGGTTACTTTAAACAAGCAAGGATGATACAGTCCATACCTAGCACCCATGGGACGAAGGACATCTCTCATGCCTAAGAATGCCTTTCAACGATTAGCAGTTGCCTTTGCATAATCCTGGGCGAAGAACAGAGGAGAGCCAGACCATGATAATTTCGGCGAGGCTTTGGCGGCCATAAGGACCTTCAGAAGATCTGTGTATTCCAGGAAATAGAGAATGACACCTCTTGGTCGCTGCGACATTGAAGCAGATGAAGGTAGACGCCTCAGCCGATGTGCACGCTGTATGTTAAGAGTCGTACCGTCTGGTAGATGAAGCAGCTTAGGAAGGAAGGATCGAAAGAAAGTGATCAGGACAGAACCCTCAAGACCTTCGACCAAGCCGTAAATACGTAGGTTATTCCTCCTGTTCCTATTTTCCAACACCTCCACCTGTTTCTGAAGGGCGCCAACCTGTGAGGTTATATGGGAAACCGCAGTATGAGTTTCCTGAAAAGAAGCAACAGATTGTTCAACTGAAGAGACTCTGGTTTCGATTTCCGACCAATTATCTGTAAGAGTTTGAAGTTTGGCATTGGTTTCCTCCATAAAAGGACGTAGGGTCCCGATTTCTTCCAAAAAAGGTCGAAAGGACCGTATCTCTTCCAAAAGGAGTTCCATTGAAGCAGGTGAAGATGATTTGAGAGGCGAGGGAGGATCTTTCTTTAGCCTCTTGGTGTTGGTTTTTCCCGATGATGTCTGGGAAGGTTCCATGACAGTATCGGAGCCAGATGAAGTAAGAGAGTCCTCTAATTTAGAAAGAGCAGAAAATACTTTTGAATTTTTTACAAAAGCCACTCTCGTCGTAGATTTGGAGTGCATATGCGACATAAGTTTGAGTCATCCCATATGAAAAATAGGAACCGATGTCAGAGTACAAAGCGCCCAGTACAAGCAGATGCGTGAGTGTTGAAGCTGGAGAAAGAATGAAAAAATTCAAAGAGAGACTGCTGGAGACGAGAGGGTTCTGACTGAAAAAACTGTTGAAATGAGGTGTAACATCCGCCAACAGAACAGAGCAAGTAAATATCAACAGAGCCGCAACAGTCACTTCATTTGCATTATAATAAGCCAAAATGTGTAGCTTGGAGGCTCCCTTGGTCAGTAAATGTGATGAGACAAAAACAGCGAAGAATGACGCACTTTCAACCTGAGTATTAATCACCCGGTGGAAGGCAGCATAAATTAGAAGAACAACAGACGCTCAAATATAAGGGATTGCCATGTAGACTGTAAGCGGTTTTCATTTAACAGGAGATGAGGCAGTGAACATGAAACACCATGTGAGGAAAACGATGCAGCAGCTTCTCATTATAGGGTTGGTGGAAAAAATATGAGGTGCTAATAAGTGGTGAGGAAGGCAGGTAAGTACATGCTGGCGAAAGTACAAGGCTCAGGAAATTAGTGATTTCAGTGTGGATAAGGCTCCTCACAGAAGCGGCGCCAAGAGATAACGAGCGGCGGCATCATAAAATGGCGGCGGCGGCAATACCTTGCATGAAGCCGCTAACTGCCGTAATGAGTTCTCCGGTATCAGGGCATGCCGAGCAATGAAAATAGTTGCGGCGTTGTCTGGAGATGTTCCGCCGTCGATAATGAGCCGTGTGGCAGGAGAAGTCGGGCTGCGGAGGATATGTCTCTCGAGGCGTCAGCTGAGCCTCACACGGGCGCCGCCATCGCCATCGGGCGCCAAGCCACGCCCCATGAAATAAATTAATGACTAGATTGTACAGATACATTTTTTCAGCATTCTTTACACCCCAGACTGCCTTTTGCTCATTTGTGAATTCTTACTTTTGTTATTACATGTTCTGTTCCCAGAGATTCCAGTCTTACCCTTTCTCCTTGACTTTGTACTAGATTTCTGATTTATGTGATGATTAGCTGGTTGGGAAAGAGTATCTAACGACCTTGTGCAGGGCGTTAAGACTGCATGTAAGTATTCAGTTATCATACCTGCAGTGCTCCTAGTCTTTACCAATGTTACTTGCTCTGTAAGCTTTAAAAGGCTTAATTTACTAAATATTTCTCTACGAATTAGACCTCAAAGAGTAACCAAATAATGTTTCATGAAAGGGCACGCCCCTTGAATTTGGGCCACGCCCCTTAACTGTAGGCCACGCCCCTTAAATGTATGCCACGCCCCTTGAACGTGGGCCATTTTTTTCATCAGTGCCCGGGCTAAATTGTGATCCCAATCCGACCCTGGGAGGGGGTGCAAGTGTGAAGCACTGACTGGCTCCGGGAGGCTGGAAATGAGAGCGAGTGGATTATGCTTGCTTGCCGCTTTTGTTACTGGAGGCCGATATTGCAGCACTGTCTGCTACAAAACCGGCTTCCACACTTCCAGACTCACGGGAAACACCCGAGGACCCTGTACAGCCAGTTCGGCCGAGACTGTCCTGCTCCCCTGGTTTGCACTGCCAGCCTTCTCTCTTCTGTGTTTTTTCTTACTGCACATCCACATTATTGTGGTTCTTTCAGTCTCCCCCATGTTCTATGAGACAGCTGATGCTACAGCTGAGTCCAGTCGGCCATCATGTACGGTGACCATACGTCTCGGATTTCCCTGGACAGTCCTGGTTTTCAGAGGAATGTCCCGGTGTCCCAACGCTTTCCGGTAATTTTAAGTACATGTCCCGCTTTTTGGGACAGAGGCCAAGTCATCCTGCAAAGGAGAATTAAAAGGTACGCTTTCGTTAAATAATGTATCTGTTACAGGGGTACTCAGGGTAGAGGCTAGAAGTCTTGCCATAGCTAATGTTATGTGAATGTACCTTGTAAATGAATGTGTGTGTGCGTGTGTGCGTGCACGTGTGTGTGTATGCATGCGTGCGTGTGTGTGTGTATATTTTCTTTTTTGTGTGAAAAAATCGTACAAGGCCAGACATAGAAGTAAGGTTGAAGGCTTTAGTCCTACTTTTATGTCAGGCCTGTATCGGTTTTTGCTTCTTCAAATCTTGTTACCCTACCATCATGTGAGGATTTAACCAATAAAGGACCGTATTCGAGCAGGGGCCAATAGTTCACGGACAGCCATGAAAGTTGGGGCAAATAGCTCAATGGGATAATGTTCTTCCTACAGAAGTCTGTATATCCGGCAGGTCTGAGTTTGGACATAAACTAAATGAATGGAGTACTATAGAGCTATGTAACTTTAAAATTGGGACATTGTTTCCACAGACAGATTGGGATGTAGGGAATCTTTTTTTTTTGTTTAAATGGGGTTGTGTCTGTCAGTGGTGCTGCAAACTCTGAGCCCTTAGCTCTTGTTATTTTACTTTCTCCCTCTTGTAGCGATCTCCTCTCAGGACCTCTGTTTTCTTAAAGATTTTATCGAGCTCCATTCATGCTCCCCTCCCGCAGGAGTATACGATTTATCGCAGTCAGTGTCAATTTGCAGAAACTGGAAGGCTTTAATATATATTCATCCAGCATCCTTGACACAAAGCACCTCTGCCTCGCGCTCTGTGCACTTCATCATGCTGCTCTTGTTCTCAGTCACTGGCCCTGCTGCAGCAAGTTTGCAGGAGCGTTACATCATAAAGAAAGACAAGACAAGCTTTCATGTTGATTATGTTTTTGGTTGTTTTCTTACGAGCAGAGAGTGCTGGTGAAATTATATTTTTGTGCGGGAGCAGCATAAGAGATTTTGCAGAGGCTCCGGGCCGTGGCAGAATAAAGGGCTGTGCATGCACACAGTTTACAAGGAACATAGGGTCTGGTGTACTGAAACTCAGCCTGGAAAAATACGATCAATAGACAGGTCAAATTAATTTCCCATCGCATGGATTTGCACTCCGTAAAAACATCTTCCATTTTGCTCCCACTGAACTCTTCGTATCTTCCCGGGAAACCGCAAGCCTACTTCCAGGAAAACTTAAATGCAGTGGCACGGAAGAACATTATGTTCATGCAACTTCTTGGCTTGCGTTCAATGGCTTTCAACAGATGGGCTCCAACAAGTGAGGGGGGGGGGGCTTGCAGACTGTGCAATTACCACTCTGAGTCATGGCTGCATCTCCTGTGTTGTTGCCCGGCCCTAGCTGCCCCAAGAAAGTCTCTCTTAAAACCCTTGTATCTAAGATGGGGCATTAGGACATGCTGGGAGGCTTTGGCTCTTTGTTTCGCATCCACTGACATCCAAGTGCTTGCAAGGTCGGGAAAATTTGTGAGACTCTTGGACAATCTTCTTTCACCTTCTTCGGCCCCCGCTCTCCCATGTCCTCCCCCTCAAAAACTCATCACTGACTTTTTTTCTCCCGTGGTATATCACTTTTCGTTTTTATTATCTTTAATTTTGGTTATGCGTAGCAAAATGTTTATATCGGCAACTACAAGATTGTTTTTCTTAGAAGCACAACGGCCACTAAGCTCAGTGAGCAGTTTCTCAGCTTTGTGTTTCTGTTTTCTTCCTTTTATCCTAAACATGACAAATGTGTTATTGCTGATTTTTTATATATGTGCTAAGCTGTTTTTAAAGCAATGGTTTTAAGTAACTGTGCTAAACTAATAAAACTTCAAACATTGTACTGAAACTCTTATTAAGAACTTGTGAATGGTATCAAATAACAATTTGCGAGTTCTTCTTAGAAATCTACTAAAATGAATTTGGAAGCCGTGGGTGCAATTTGCACACCGACTTCTGCCGAATGCATTGGTATTTACTATTTAGTGAGCCAACCTATGTATCAATAGGTTGGGAACCATGATGTATGAAGCCATTTTGCTCTTGCAAATGGCCCGATTTGCAGAAAAGGCTTTTTCTTATTGATGTATCAAACCCAAGTTGCGAATCAGTAGCAGGTTACCGAATCATGATTTGAGTTTGCGACCCAAATCGCGAAAACGGATCTGGCATCCTGTTTGCCTTGAAGAACAATTGACTGCGTTTAAAAAAAAAAAAGAATGCTTTATTTAAAAGCAATCACAGACGTGGTGATCTGCTGACTTCAGCAGGCCTCCATCCCTGTAATGGCTATAATTCCTAAATGGGTCACAAACTGTGACCTACCTCATTAATATTCATGACGTAGGTTGCAAACTGAGACCCTTAACGATTTGTTAGAGTCACAGGTATGGTGGCCTGCTGGGGTCAGCAGACCACCATGTCTGTGATTGCTTTTAAATAAAGCTATTTTTTTTATATGCCTATTTTCTAAATATGAAAATAGGATACATTTAAAAAAGAAAATGAATACTTTTATAAACATTTTTTTAGGAGCAGGCCGTGCTTCTGCTCATAAATGTGTTTTTTTTTAAATTCACAAAGGGGAAGGTGTCCCTTTGGGAGCCCTACCTCTTTGCGAATGTTTACCGCCATTTTTGATTTGGTGGTAAAATATGAATGTTGTATAACTGGATTTCGATTGCAAAAATTAATGCATAAGCTAAAGAATCGGTGTTTGGAAAGGACACCCTTTACACACCCCTTTCAAATGCCAATTCTCTTTTTGTACTTAAACCTAAATTGTGATTCAGTAAAATGTTACTGAATCTCAATTTGGGTTTTATGCTTTTAAAAAAAAGTCATTTAGTGGTTGTAAAGGCTCAAATTTGACCTTTGTGAGAGTAACATTCCTTGGAACATCAGGCCATAAGGCATAACCTGCCTATTTCTCCATTTTTTTGTGTCATCTTTGACAGTATTTTCCACCAAAGATACCAACATTTGTGCCATAACTCAGAAATACTCTGTGCCTGCTGACATTTGCATCATCACACAGAAAATCTGCTTCCATGCCCAAATATGTACCATCGCCTAGCCTCAAAGCAGGCCGAGATTAGTACTATCACTTGGAAGCATCCTATACATGCTGATATTTGCATCATCACTCAGAAATTATGTTTCTGTGTCCTGACAAATGCTAGCACTCAGAAATCATGTTTCCCTGTCCGGACATATGCTAGCACTCAGAAATCATGTTTCCCTGTCCGGACATATGCTATCACTCAGAAATCATGTTTCCCTGTTCGAACATATGCTAGCACTCAGAAATCATGTTCCTCTGTCCGTCCATATGCTAGCACTCAGAAATCATGTTCCCCTGTCCGGACACATGCTAGCACTCAGAAATCATGTTTCCCTGTCCGGACATATGCTAGAACTCAGAAATCATGTTTCCCTGTCCGGACCTATGCTAGCACTCAGAAATCATGTTCCTCTGTCCAGACATATGCTCCCACTCAGGAATCATATTCCTCTGTCCAGACATATGCTAGCACTCAGAAATCATGTTCCTCTGTCCAGACATATGCTCGCACTCAGGAATCATATTCCTCTGTCCGGACATATGCTAGCACTCAGAAATCATGTTTCCCTGTCTGGACATATGCTAGCACTCAGAAATCATGTTTCCCTGTCTGGATATATGCTAGCACTCAGAAATCATGTTTCCCTGTCCGGACATATGCTAGCACTCAGAAATCATGTTTGCCTGTCTGGACATATGCTAGCACTCAGAAATCATGATTCCCTGTCTGGACATATGCTAGCACTCAGAAATCATGTTTCCCTGTCCGGACATATACTAGCACTCAGGAATCATGTTCCTCTGTCCAGACATATGCTAGCACTCAGGAATCATATTCCTCTGTCCAGACATATGCTAGCACTCAGGAATCATATTCCTCTGTCCAGACATATGCTAGCACTCAGGAATCATGTTCCTCTGTCCAGACATATGCTAGCACTCAGGAATCATATTCCTCTGTCCAGACATATGCTAGCACCCAGGAATCTTGTTTGTATTCCCAGTTGGAGCTCCGTTGCCTACTAGTAGCAGAACAACAGGCCCCACAGATATTGCTCTACTGCCCAGGATCCTCTTGACCCATAATGTGCTGGAATTGCTGAGAACAAGACTAAGCTTTTTTCAGCTGGGTCCTGTGAGTACAGGTGTGTGTTTTAGTTAGCTTCTTTCCTTGCATTCACTTAGACAGTAAATACTTAGCCTTTGTAAAGCATGTATTTGTCCCTCTGATCCCAGACATCCTGAAACAAAGTGCAGTCTATCCAAAGCACACAGAATAACTACCATTGGGCTCAGAATAATAGCTTACAGGGGCAGAGAGAAAAGTGGGGCCCATAAAAATGTGGTAGAGAGGAGGGAGAGAGATGGCAGTCACTAGGCCCATCCTGCTTCTCTCCAGCTTTCTCACAAATGCTTACACCTTCTCATTATATCTAAAGAAGAGAACACTGGACACACGATCGCAGAGAATATTTTGACCATCAATCTCTTGACCCCCAGACATCGCGGACAGGTACTAAGACACTTAAATCGGTTTAATTAGGGGAACCACGATTTAAGAACATCCCTAGCTAATAAGTAGTGAATACCGGTAAAAAAGACTAAAATAGAGAGATACCGGCATTATAATCGGAAATGTGATCAACTAAACCTTGCTATATGACCAACACCTGCTAGACTGTAACAACCAATTAAAAAAAGCCTAGAGGAAGCCCCAGGCCAGCCAACCGTAGCGGGTGAAACATGTTGGCTGAGCAACAGAGAACTGTGAACAAAAAGCTGTACATTCACTACCAAGGTTACTATCATTACAATAACATGATCAATAGAAATAGCGATTGGAGATTCCGTCTTATAATATAGAAAACTATTTATGTGTGTTGAACTGTTGATGAATATGAACTATGCATGTATACAAAACCAAAACCCAGAAATGTATTATCATGAAGATTAGGTTTAAGTAAGCAAAAGACCAAAGGAAGCACAAGGTGAAATGACTCTACTTCACATCATTTTAAAAATAAATCATATTGCTTATACATTTTTAGCTTCAATTTAGTCATTATAGTTAAGCATGTCAAAGAGAGGAGAGAGACATGCTGGCGTTTCTTTCGATGTTCTGATGTTTCCCTTTCAAACTAACAGTGATGCTCCCTTGTTCTGTTATGTTAAAATACTTGTAAAGCGCTATGTATGCCCTAGGGTGTCTTGGCGCTATCTCAGAAGAAAGCAGAGGGAGCAGACAGAGGGTTAGAGTGAAAAGCCAGGTCTTTAGAAGCTTTCTGAAAACCTATAGAGAGGGTGCCAATCTTATGTGTAATGGTAGAAGATTCCATTCCCTGGTTGCTCCTGCCAGGAAGCTGCTTTCACTCCATTTCCCTGTGAAGGAAAAGGCAGGATATTCGCCTGTCTTGAAAGCATGCTATGTGGGTGGCTGATCGTCCCTACACCTGCATCCACGGCAGCCAAGTTTGTGAGATGTCATCTTAGTTTTGCACCAGCGAAATATGGTACTGTCTGCCAAAACATGGCTTCTCTATGAATATTGAACCTTTTAAACCAAAAATAATGGATCTCAAATATAGTATATGCAGTAGCTAAACTGCCTGCATCACTGAATGACAGTTAAAATCAACCAATGACAAGAATGTGGGCTGAACATTTGAATTATGCTTACCAGAACCAATGGCTCAGAGGTGCTGACCTTTTACCACTCTCTCTACATAGATTGTATTTGCTTTGTTTTAGAATTTGGGTTGTTGATTGACTGGGGTATAAGCCTCAGTCAAGTAGTAACCACAGTCCTATTCATGGTAAGAATCAGACAAACCCTAAATTAACCTGTGCTTTCCCTTTGGTAGCTTGGCACGTAAAACTTAGGCTTAACATAGAGGCAATGTGTAAAGTATTTGTGTGGCACTTCAAACAGTAAGACAGTGAAATACCACACAAAAAGATTCCACACTAGGTTAGAAAAATCAAGCTTAATGTTACTCGGTGACTGGTCCAAAGGTGATGTGTCAAGTCCAATCCACACAGCAGCGGTGATGTGTCAGTGCCGACCTACGCTGCAGCAGCGATGTGCCAGTTTTTAATCCATGCAGTAGGGCAATGAGTCAGTTCAACAGAGGATGTGTCTGTTCCGCTAAAGCAAACACCTTAGGTCCACTTCCAAGCCTCCAGGACTGGGGTAGTACCACTTGGCATGGCAGACTTACAGATGGCAGAGTCCAGGTGCAGAAGCAGGGTGGTTGGAAGTCTTTTATGTCCCTTAGACTTTAGATAAGGAGGCCAGCTAGCTAGCCCTCAGATTCACTTGATGCAGGTCCAGTCCGTTTCACAAAGGCAGGAGGGCAGCAGACAAGAAGCTCAGCACAGCACAGCAAAGCAGGCCTCCTGCAAAGTCTAACAGAGTGCCAGTCCTTCAGCAGCACAGCAGTCCTATTTACTGGGATATCCACAGATCCAGAGGCGTACTGAAGTGGTGGTGTCAGAAGTAAAGTACTGAAACCCAGGTGTGCTTTGAAGTGGGAGACGCTTCAAAGACATTGTAGGAAAGTAGAATATGCTTCTTATGGTTAACCCCACTTTTTGCTTGATATTACACTGTTTTTGACTAGTCTGACTGGGATCGTGCTAATCTGGACCCCAGTCTATCTGCTTTCTCCTTAAAATGTTATGCATGTACTTAGGTATACTCCAGATTGGATACTGGGGTACCCTTGTCAGTCCCTAGTATATGTTACACATGTACCCAGGGCATAAGAACCACAGAGGCCTCCCATGGGCAGAAGTATCTATTATGCCACCCATGAGAGGCCATGCAAAATGGAACTACAGACCTGCCATTGCAGCCTGTGTAAGATAGTGCATGCACCACTTTAGATATAGGTTTACTATATCTACAGGTCACCCTTCTAGCAGGCCTTTACAATCCTGAAGGCAGTGTGCTGGGTTTTACGGGAGAGGGTGCCCCTGCATGAGCAGAGCCCCTCTGCAGCCTTTGGAGACCAAATTCCTGGGTTGTTGGTGTTGCAGCCAGACATATAGGTAGAGGTGCATTATATATTCACGTAATATGCTATCCCGAAAACGGTTGCAACAAAACATGTTGTGTTGGGTATGAAACACCTTGGAATCATAACTCCACACCGGTAACCGGTGTGGGAGGTATCATTCCACCCTTTTGAAGCAAGCTTCGTGGGGTCACTGGTCCAGAGACCCATTTCTGCCTTCCTGCTGCTGAGCCAAGCTCGAGCAGGGTAAGGCAGGACAATAGGCATCCTGTCACAGTGAGGTGTGACCACCTCCCAGACAGGATTTAGTGTATTGGGGCTGAGTCGGTGCACTCCCAAAGTGCCTGAAGGTCTGCATTTGGGGCACACTTGGTGTCCCTGTGCATAGTCCAGTTCAAACCAGTCCTGGGAGCCATTTGCTTCTGCTCTGGTGCGAAACTGGACACAGGATATGGGAGTATCCTCCCCAATGTCCTGACACTCCCCTGAGAGGGTCTCCTGAACCTGTCCAACCCTCTCCCGTGGGTACAAAAGGGCTTTCCTGGCTGTGGGATCCTAGATTCGACGTGGACAAGATTCTGATCAAGAAACGGCTGACCTTCGACTGTCTGGACACTCTGGACTTTGACTGGGCCCGACTTCATCTCGCTCTCCATCCAAAGCATTGTCTGTGCCCGTGCACCATACAGGCTCCATGCAGGACCTGTGGAGCATCAAGGACAGCTAAGGTATCTCCCTAAGGGTGAAGGAGTCACTCCCCTGCATTCACAGGCACTGTAACACAACTGACTGGTCAGCTGATCTTGAGCTCCTGCGGACTCTGAAGGCTCCAGCAACACAGAAGGTGGGTTCCTACATTCCTTGACATTGAGCTGCCCTCTCACCGAATTTGAGTCCGATATCCCTCGTGGGGACTGCTAGCACATCCCACATAGACGCCAGCGCCCCGCACCCTGAGGCGCATGAACTAAAAACTGACGCCAACTAATTGACTTGCTAACCCTCACTAAAATATATCATTTCCCATACAGTGAATCCCAGTTCTACTTATCCATGCTGACGAGTTATGTTCCCTATTGTATTTAGGCACACCAAGCAGTGGTCTATATCACCGGTGCAGCAGGACAGCACATGAGATACAGAACATCATGCAGGAAACAACTTAAGGTCGAATGGATTATAGTGACACAATGTTCCCAGAAACAAAGACGTTTAAAGAATCCTAACTTATGTCCATACCTACTGTTACAATACCTGAGTAATGCGTGGCATGTAGAAACTGTAATGTACATCTTTCAATAATCTTTCATGCTGAATGTACCTTGCATAACAATAAAATGGCAATAAAAAGGATTTGCTAAAAAATGTAACAATCCCTCGTGGGGACCGCATAACTCAAACCCCTGTGCACCGCGTACATTTGCAAGTGCATATGCTTGTTGGTGTTCCCCAACTGAGTGCATTGAGCTATCGATAGCCCCAACCTCTGTGCACATTTCGTACAAAAGACTTCGGCCTTCTTGCACTCTGTGCCCTGCAAGCTGTTGTTTTGCGAAACTGCTAGAGGTCCCACAGGACTCCTGTGCCTTCGGCCTGTGGATCCATTTGAGGGACAACATTGCTTTTCTTGGGCTCCCCTGGTTGCTCCAGGCCTGCCCTGACTCCCCTTGCTGTGGTGAGTCTCCTGGTCCTTGCTGGGCCAGACCGTGATCTTCCTCGACCTTCTTCGTGGGTTGCTGCTGCCAAGGCTTGTTGGTGCTCCCGCCGGACACTGACCCCTCAGCACTCGACATCCTTTGTGGGACAGCTCATATGTGGCTCCTGGTCATCCTCAACATCTCCTGGTCCCTGTGGCTGTAGAGATAAGTTCTCCCTCTTCACACCTGAAGCACCTTGTAGTGTAGTTCCTATATTCCCAATAGGCTCTGCGCATTGGAATAATATATTCTATAGATGTTATGTGTGACTTAAGTCGAATTGGTCTCTATCGAATATATGTGACTTAATTGTGGGTGCCAGCTAGCTCAGAGGTCACTAGAAACTTTCTTGAATGCACAAGAAGGGATTAGTTTCTGACAACCGCATAAACATGACAACTTTGTTTCCCCAAGATAAAACTTATCTTCAGAGTCGTGGAAACAATAGATAGATATTTCACACAGTCAACCGTGCATGCTTCGTTTCATCAGAGATGCAGAGAAATAGAGAGACTGGCATTTTCAATAAAAGTATTTATTGAACAGTCTTCTTTCTCATGCAGAAGAAATTAACTGCTACAATTGTAATACTGTCTGTAAAGTATAATGCGTACAGCAAGAAGAGTATTATGAAATAATACTGTAAAAGCAGGGTATGGCTTCTAAATCATAAAATACATACATAAATAACAAAGACTAAAAGTACTCAACTGGTGCTTCTAAAATACGCCTACCTCGATGTACCTAACCTAAGTCTTAGTACAAGGGAAGAAGTATGTGTTTAGTTTCTTTGCCAAGAATCTATCCAAGATTTCTCTTAGGGTATAATCAGCTCCGTACTTGGTTTTAGAATGAAGGAGGTCCGGTATCTCTGTCTCCGGACTCGATTTCCCAACACCCCGCAAGGGGAGCTTGGAAACACTGGAGCTAGATTCTCAGCAAGAGAAAGGCAGCCTCTCTGTCAGTGCGTCAGCTGGAGGGTCGGCTTCCTTCGGCACTTGCTGTAGCGAGCTGCGTCGGGCAAGTAGATAGTCGAACTGCTCCACACCACTGTGTGTTGGCTAGGGCAAGTGTGGGCATATTTATACCTTGAAGGTGCCTGGTTTGACGTAAAGTCGGACATAATAACGTCACCAAAGAACCTCAAGGGAATGGTAGTTCTTTGGAAACGCCATGATTTCTAGGACAAATCAATATTCAAGAAAGGGGATGTAACTGACTGTTGAAGCAGAGTTTTCCAAGAAATCGTTGTGGCTTTTTGGAACTGGTGGAAGTAGCCATGCCTGTATTTGAACTGCATGGGCTATGTCTAAATATGGGTATGATTTCTATACCTATATAAGGGTAATGTGAACTATACCTATTTTAAGGGCATGAATCGGGAAAATAACACTAGGGTCCTAAAACGCTATACCACAACCTGACATCGGTGGGCATTTGTCTACAGAGCCCCTGATCACTCCTGAGTGACCCAGACTCTGTCCCCTCTGCTTTCAGGTTCCTTCCTTCAAGAATCCACCTGTGGGTTCCACCGGACACTTTTCTTCTTTCCAGCAGTGGCATTTCTGTGAAGACTCCCATTGAGATCGACAACGGTTTCCGACGACATTTCAGCCCTATGCACCTGGCTTCCATGGGATAGGTAACTCTGGTACTTCGGTAGACACAGGTGGTGTGGCTCTCCAATCTTCTATGTTCCAAAGGGGTTCCGCGCAATTGACTGGGAAGGGTCCTTAAACACTAAAACTGCAACTTCGACTCTCCCATTGAATTGTAGGTGGAACGCGGTCGTGTTCTTACACTGCACCCGTCCTCCGTGGAGTCCCTCCTTACTCACCTTGGGTGGTTTCTTGGAGTCCCAGCGATTCTACAACCTCTAGACACTGTCTTGTCTCGAATCACGGTTCTTATAGCACTATTTTAGTGTATGGTTTGGTCTCCCTCTGGAGCCCACTGTGCATTAGTGCTACTTACATTTGTGTCTGTACTACTGTATTGTGTGCTTTGTGTTTATCTGCATGTAGCAGATACTGTGAGGTATTTAAGATGTTTTAAAATAATAAATACATATTTTTATAACTACTTTGTGGTTTTCCTTTCATTTAACCAAAACAATAAGATTGTGTTCTGGTAAAACAAGCTGCTTAACATTCTTTCAAGACTAAGCCTGAAGTCTGCTCTCCACAGCTACCAGTTGGATAGCTTTCTAAGGTTATCTTTTACCTCTTAAATCACCATAAGGGTTGTTTGGACTGGTGCAAGGTGCCCACTTTAACTAGTGGACATCATATACCAGGCCAACTTCTCACAGACATGCCTTTGAATGGGACAGAGGTCCTCCCTTCCATCCCTGGCTCTAGGATCACTCCATGGTGGTGTGCAGCCCTCTGTGTGGGGATAGGACACAGCCCATTCAGGTGTGAGGCTGTATCCAGCTCCTCCCTCCCATCCTGCCAGAATGACCCATCAAGTCACACATAAGCTCCTATTGTGTGTGGTTGTCTAGGAGTAATACACAAAGCCTAACTGTCACCCACCCTAGACATGTGATCATAGACAGGCAGCAGACACCAAATGACTAATGTAAGAAAATGCCAAATTTCTGAAAGTGGCATTTTCAGAGTTGCAGTGTAAAATCTGATTCCACCATAAATTTGGATTTTAAATTGTGATTCCAGATTAACCAAACTTGAAAAGTCTATCTCTTCACAATTGGGAATTACACTTATAAAATTCATTAATGTAATCTCAATGTTATCCTATGGGAGAAATAGACATTGCAGTAGTGAAATAAGAATTTGAGAGGTTGTCACTACCAGGAGATGTGTAACTTAAATTTACATGTCCGGCCTTTTAAATACATTGCACCTTGCCCTCTGGACCGTCTGGGGCCTACCTTGGGGGTGAATTATATGTATATAAAGGGAAGATTTGGACCTGGCAAAAGGTTTATTTTGTCACTGAATAAATCCAATAAATTGAAATTTATATGCTTAATTCGCTTATTTCATTGCTTACTCTTTAAACTTTTCCCCTGTTTTCCATTTGGATGTAATCAATTTATTTGACTTATTACCATTCTTCTGCAAAGTTCTTCGTAAAACACAGGAACAAGATCCGTTGGAAGGTGAGATCAAACCCACAGCAAAAGCTTTTTTTCTTAGGTCTGATGTTAGCAAAGACCTTTAGATTTTACTAAAATTATATGTATGATTTGCTTACAGGAGTTTTGAGCCATCCCTTTTAATTATTTAGGCTGTTATTGTATCATTCACATTTTTCTTCCACCTACTACAGCATACATGATGGGGCAATGGTTCAGCCACCTTGTCCGTTGACTAACTTCACTGTGAGTGAAGTAATTCTGACATTCACAAGAATGTCTGCTTTTTGAGGTTAAAAGTATTCTTGCTTTGAGCCAATGTTTTTTAGACTGATGTAGGCCCTACATTTTTTCAAACAATAACATTTTGCAAAGACCATGACAAAATAGTTATTGGCGAAGTCAAAAGGCTAGTGCCCAGCGCCAGACTTTTTGGCTTTGCCATTGCTTCTTTAATTCACAGTACCAAACCAGGTTTTGAGAGTGGAGGTCAGTCATATTTCTGCTGCATAGCCTCTTTTTAAAAGATCCACATTTTCAGATGTTCTCTGCACATAACATCCCTCATACACAAATTACAAAGTATTTGCAATGCAATAGGTCTTGCATTCATGCGGGTTTGAGCTATTGGCATTGTAAATGACAATGCCTTTTATTTATGTTTTGGGTCTTAAAACATAAATGAAAGGCATTGTCATTTACAATATTAATAGCTTAAACTCTAGCAAATAAGAGACCTATTGCATTACAATAAAGGGCCTTCTAGACCGCTTATTGTAAATATCAGAGGAAGAGACCGTCCTGTGACGTCTTCAAAGTAGAGCTGAATAGTGCACTGAAGAAGATGTGTAAGTGTTGTAAATTACACGGACCCAAGGTGTGAAGTGAGAGTTACATATGATCCGAGCTATAAACACTAACAAAGCCCATCAACACCTTTCGTTCCGTGATTACACTGTCGCTGCACAGGAGGCTGAGCGGGAGGGGGGGTTATTTCATGCCCTCTCCGTGATTTGAGTGTGCAGTGTGGAATTGTGTAATGTCATTGCTATCTTTGGCCTAACAAAAATACTCCAGCTTTAGTAAGACCCTAGCTTCACCTCCTGGTGCAGGGCGGGCTGTGCTTTATAGCAGGCATGGAGGGAGGGAGGAAGGGAGGGATGGTCTTGGCTGCAGTTCCGGCCTCGTACAGTGCCCCTGCTATTACTAGTGAGCGAGAGGTGCTGAGGTGGTGGTATTGGTATTGGTGGCGGTGGTATTGGTATTGGTATTGGTGGTGGTGGTTGTGGTATTGGTATTGGTGGTGGTGGTATTGGTGGTACTGGTATTGGTATTGGTGGTGGTGGTGGCATTGATGGTATTGGGGTGGTATTGGTGGTGGTGGTATTGGTGGTGGTGGTATTGGTGGTGGTATTGGTATGGGTGGTGGTGGTGGTATTGGTGGTGGTATTGGTATTTGTGGTACTGTTGGCATTGGTGGTGGTGTTGGTAGTGGTAGTATTGGTGGTGGTGGTGTTGGTAGTGGTATTGGTGGTGGTGGTATTGATGGTAGTGGTGGTATTGTGATATTGGTGGTGGTGGTTGTATTGGTATTGGTGGTGCAGGTATTGGTATTTGTGGTATTGGTTGTGGTATTGGTGGTATTGGTGGTGGTTATGGTATTGGTGCTGGTGGTATTGGTGGTTGTGGTATTGATTGAGGTGGAGGTGGTGGTATTGATGGTGGTGGTGGCATTGGTGGTGATGGTATTGGTTGTGGTGGTGTTTTTGTTGTTAATAAAACAGGCTTTTGAAAACAACCTGTCAGATGGCTTAGTGCAGATGACATGTAACACGGATGTGCTGCTAGTTTCAGCCCACTAGCACACGATTATGTGCTACCTGGAATTCACATGACTTAGTTCCCTAATGCTTTCTAAATCCATTTCACTTGCAGGGGGAGGGGGGGGGGGGGTTGAAACAGACATTTCCCGGGTTAAAGTGAATGAAAGCGGGCGCCCATGTTACGGGGCGGCCCTGCTGCTTAAAAACTTATAAGCGGTTTCAGGTGAAGCAGCGCATGTCCGGTCTGCAGTGAGAGAAATTTAATAAAGTAAATAGTGCTTACATACTAAATAACAGGTCCCGTGTAGCAACCGAAGTAAAGGGGCCAGTAGCTATGGGAGGTTACAAATAAAGACAAGGTTGTACTAAGGATGGACTAAAAAGCTTATTAACAAGTCCAAAGGCAGCATTTACCAAAGACAATGACACAAGCCAGTGAAAATATAGGAGGAGAGTGGGTGTGGCTTCTCTCTCCTACTCTTCTACAGCAGGCTCGCAGAGTGAGCAGTGCATGCACGCTGCCGCTATGCTAGACGTAAAAGCTTGGGACGATGGATTTAAACACAAACACGTTCTGTTTGTGGTTGGTTTTATGTTTCCAGGCAAATCTTTCAGTCTGATGGAGATCACAGATTTGGGGCCTTACTGTGAGGAGCTGTCATGGCTCAAGGCAGAGCCAAGCACCAGTATGTTTGCGTTTGATGTGTTAAGCTCATACATGTAGCTCAGAATTTTGGAGTTAATGCATGAAATGCATGCAGCACAAGTCGAAAACAGTCTGTTTCTGACTTGATTACACTTTAACTCTGGGAAATTCTGAATTATAAGAATAGACTTTAGAACCCTCAGAAACAAAAAACACATGCTTGACTCTGCCCTGACCACCACAGTTCTTCATGAATCTCTCACTTCTCTGTTTAAAAGTCAATTTAGATCAGAAAGATCACCATTGTCGATTCTGCCAATTTCGCTACGATGAATTCCCCACATTGCTGCTTTTTGTTTTTTTTGTTTTTTGTATTTTGCATGGATAGTCCCATCATGTAATTCCATACAGTGGTGCATTGGTAGAGTTTGAAAGTGGTAGGGCATAAGACCATTTAAAGAAATGTATTAAGGTTGGGATTGATTTAGAAGCAATGTATAAAGTATTTAGGCAGCACTTCAAACAGTAAAAAAGTGAAAACACAACACAAGAAAAATACCACATCAATTTAGAAAAACTGAGTAAAATGTAATAAATAATTTGACAACAAAACAACAGAAATCCAATCAATACAACCAGAGTTATGAATTTTCAATTATTTGGTGAAAATTGCACCAAAAAGCCCCAAAATGCCCCTTGCAGCTATCTGGTCATGTAAGACTAGGAGGAAGTCACAAGTTCAGCCCGACTGCATGCCACACAGGTTGGATACAGGGTCCAGGTTAGTCCTGCAAAAAGAGTTACCTTCTCAGTCCAGCCAAAAGAGTTCCGTTTGCGGTAGAAGAGGCCACAATGAGCAGGGAGTGTGTCACAGATGTCTGTTGAAGTAGTGAGAAGATCCGGCCAGGAATCGCGGAAGGTTGCTGCTCAAGTGTGAAGATCCTGTCAGCATTGCGGACGGTTAAGGCTGGAGCTTCCCATTGGCTGTCACCATGGCAATCAATGCTATAGTGCGAAGAGGTGGTTTGCCAGTACTTCATGTTGGCACCTGATACCGTTGGAAAGGGCTTGGTGTGAACTAACCTATTTGTGAAAAGCCCAAAAACATCAGGGGAGCTCAACTGAGGCCACACCAAGGGCGCCCACGGGGTCAGAAACTCACTCCAGTAGAGTCAAGCAGTGCGCAAGCAAGTTCAGATGCAGATCCAGCGAGCAGATCAGCTGGGCAGTTGCAGGGAGCCTCTGGAGCTTGTTATGTCACTGTAGCTCAGAACAGGAGGTCAGCTGGAGGACCCTTGGAGTCACTTGAGCCTGGGATGAAGGTTGCAGGTCTAGTCTTTCTTCTCAACAAGAAGGGCGGCAGACAGTAGGGCAGCAGAGTAACAGGCCCGCAGAGTGGCCTTCTTCTGTAGTATTCACAGATCTGGGAGTATAGTAAAGACTTGGTGACTGAGGTCCAATATTCATACTGTGTGCCTTCTCTGAAGTAGGAGAAACCTCTAGAAGATGTCCTTTGAAGTTCTCAGGATTCCTGCCTCCCTTGTCCTGGCTCCTTACTAACTGAAGGGGGTATGCAATCCTTTGTGTGAATGTAGGACACAGCCTATTCAGGTGAAAGTGGGGCTGTACCTAACTCCACCCTCCCATCCTGCCAATATTGGCCTATCCAGGCACACCTAAGCTCTCTGTTGTGTGCTGTCTAGGAAGAATATGTAAAGACCAACTGCCAATTCCACCCAGTCATGTGACCCACAGACAGGTTTCAAGCACAAGATGGCTTAGCCAGGAAAATGCCTAATTTATGCAAGTGGCATTATAAAAATTGAAACCGACATCTAACTTCAACATAAAAGAATATTTTTCATTATAATTCCAATGACACCAAACATTAACTGTTTACATGTTTCCTTTTGGAAGTTACGGTTTATGAAATGTAATAAGGTAACTCAAAAGTTATCCTATGGGAGAAGTAGGCCTTGCCGTGGTGAAAAACAGATTTAGGAGGTTTTCACTACCAGGACATAAAAAACTTAAAATTACACGTCCTACTTTCTAAACAAGTAATTCAATTTGGATAGTAAGATGACCACAGCCTTGCGCTAACTCCTACCTACTGCGTCAGTACCCAATTGAAAATTCAATCTATTCAAAAAATGTAAGGAGCTCAATTCATATTCATACATCCAGTTTTTACTCAGACAGTTAAAAGACACACACTGCTTACAGAAAGGCATAATAAAAAGGAGATGGGTTCTCAAAAAAAATTCTGATTCATAACCAAATTGTGTGCTGAGAATGATAAAATATATACCGTTTTGAGGAAACTTTGGGATGTTCTGAAAGCGGACAAAATTAGCATCATCACAGCAAAACCATTGGTAAATTTTTGAAAAGCAGAAACTCTAAAGAATATACTCAGTCCGAGTGACATGGCTAGGTTTATAAATGATTCTGCAAATTATTTGTATGAAACCTGTATAGTTGCTTTAAGTGTAATAGTTGTGTTTGTTGCAAATATATTGCAAATAAAACAAAACAGTTTTTAATCAAGACAGGAGTAGAAAGTTTAGTATCATCTCATTTATTCATTGTAACTCGACTTTTTGTGAGTACATGATCACATATGTATGTGGTGGCCTCCTTCCTTTGACAACCAGACCGCCCACCTTGCCTTTTCATGGTGACCCCTTGGGCACACAGGGTCACCATTCTTCCTCTGCACACGTGCTATGGCCCGATCAGTAGAGCAGCCATCTTTACTGTAGCCTCACCTGACATACGGGGTCACAGGCGTTCAGTGCATTAACATTGATGCCTCACTTCATGGCAGGACTCCTGTACCTTTCCATGCACATGGGCAAGGACGCAATCAGTGCAGCAGTCATCTTCTCACCTCACTATAGGAATCCAATCACCAGACCCCTACTGGACCTTGCTCCCTCCAAAGCTATCCTTTCCCTCACAGGTTACACTTGTCTTGGCAAGCAAACAGACATTGGTGCTCCAGGGGCAGGTGGTCCCAAAGTCCCTGGGTGATGTCCCCTCACCCAGATGGGATACTGGCAGGCCTTGGGCCCCAGTCCTAGTCACAAGCAGAAGTTTTGCAGAGCTTATCTATCTCATACAGCCCGGCTGGCTGCTTGAAATTTTACAATTTTGGGGGCCTTCAATTCCGCTTCTTATAATTCATTTCTGGGCACCAAATCTGATTTAGAGTCTTGGTCTTTGAAGTTTATGTTGGGGGTCTTCTTCCTTTTTAATTGCCTTCTCCTCTGGCCCGGACTTCCTTCAGAAAGCAGTCTGCCACAGCCGGAGCGACTGCAAATCTGATAGCCCACCACACGGGCCATGGGAGTGACTAGAGGTTCATAGCTGGATGTCAGCCACAGTCATATGTGTGTCTAAAGGTTACTCTAAGCCCTCAGCCCTACTCTTCATAATTCTCTTATCCGCCCCATCTCCTCCCTGAGATGTACCAAAGCCCCTTCCACATTATCTCTCTGAATCAAAGAGCAACCTTTGAAGTGTACTGAAGAACATAGCTCTCACTTCCTCCTGTGTGCCCCACCCAGCTTTCAGTAATGAAGCAATACCCAAATCTGTCTGAGAGGTTCCTCTACCTCCTTTCCTCATGTTCCTCCAGTCAGCCCTGGGTCTCCCAAAATGGAACCCTAAGTATTCCATGTATCGTACCCTTCACGGGCGCACATATGCCCAGCACATGCATATAATATACACTCACTAAACAGCACTGCGTTATCACTGTATTGTATCATTCATATTCACAAATATATTCAGCACATGTATACCACACATGCACTGCGCAGCACTACGCAAAGCAATACAGGGCAAGGGTGAGTTAAGCACACAGCAGCGGAGCTTTAAATGAGTGAGCCCGTGGGCTTCACTCCAGTGACACAGGTGAAAAAGACCTGTTCCCTCTTACTGTTCCCTATTCAGTATACTGGCACCACTGCACTTGTGCTGCTTAACTCTGTGTAAAAGCAGTAGATTTTCATCACTATGAAAGAAGCGCTTTGTGCACCCCTTCCCGTCCAAAAACGTCTGTAAGCTCTGAGACCGGCCTGTGTCATGGCGCACGCGCATAATCCGTGTTTATCCCTGACAACAAAAATCAGCATTAGAGATCCAGACATCATTTCAGCTGGGAAACTCGGGGCAGGTATGTGCATCTATCACCATGCAAGGCACTTTCCGTCCATCCCTTTCCGTCCCAACAGCAACTGGGTCACTAAACCACGCACTGTTGGACAGCCAAAGTGCATGCTTCTGCCTGTCCCCAGAAGGAAGACACCTAGTAGTGGTGATGGCTGAAGATTCCAAATGCCAAACATAAGTGCTTCTGAATAGCGCCATAGCGGAAGCAGTCGCTCCGAAACAGCAAACGATAGTAGCCATCTGCAGGCTACCAGTTGACCTCAAGATGAACAATGAACCATAATTCTTCCAAAATCAAGTATGTTTTTGGCATCAACACATTACACCCAACCCCCTCGTGGGCCCAAGCCAAAGGGAAAGCCAAGTTCCCAGTTGTGCCATGAATAAGGTGCTAAGGATGGCAGTTAAAGAAAACCAAGCCATCATGTATACCAATTGCTGTTGGAATGCCAGAATGCCCCCATAGCACAACAAGAGCGACTCCAACCAATAACAACAACAAAAATCACATCCAAGGGGCCATTCCAGTGGCCTCAGCTGAGTACCTAGGTTCCCTGATCTTGATGAGTTTGAACCATGAAATGGATAGGCTAATTCATTCATGGGCCAATGGTTAAGAGCCAAAGCATACATTATTCAAGTGGGTTACTGGGTCCTGATTCAAGACTGGTAACATGGGGGCGAATTCCACATGCCCTGCTGGAGCAGATGGGGATGTGTCTGGTAAACTGCAAATGACTTAGCTTTGTAGGTGTGTTTTTGCATTTTTTTTGCATATCCCTGCTTCTGCCCCTTAATTTTTTTAAAATTCTCTGACACTGTGGTAAATATTCCCCACTTTCCAGCCACTCCCCCTTGCTACCCCTTTTACATTTGAATGTAGGGGTATGTGTGTGTGGCTCTCATACATTGCAACATTTTAGGAAGGAAAAGTGCGAGTTTAAAAAAAAATGTCCATTTACTTCTATTGAGGGAGAGGCAGTTTCAGGCTGGAGACACCTACAATAAAACATTTTTTTTCTTCAGAAATCGGGAGTCTTCCGCCTGAATCAGGTCTGTTGGCATTTATGACCTCTAAGCATTATTTTCGGAGAACTATGCACAGAGATAGGAATGGCGTGGGCACAGATTTACATACACCCTTACCGTTGTGGATTGCCTTTCTAAGTATGTGAAGTTCTACAGAACTGCTACACATAACGGTATTTGCCTTTGGTCAGTTACCCCAATGAAAAGCAGATTCGGAGTTAGCGGGGCCAGCCGCCAGAAACAGGATGGCCTTTATTATTTCAATTAAAAAGAAACACATATTTCAAGAGCTAATCCACGAACGAGATATGAGTACAAGAAATACATGGATTGAATAGAGAATGCAAAACTGTTGGCAATCTTCACGTGTAGAGGGTGCTTTAAATTGCTTTAGATAGGACTATTTTCCTAAGTATTTCTATGCTTTTAGAGGTATCCGTGGAGAAGCAGCGAAGATTATGATAAGACAACACAGGCTTGAAATGGTCAATTGTAATCGAGTCTAGTTTCATGGCATCCCTGTAACACTGGCACAGCCCTGCAGGAATCTGCCACACCTGGCAGTAACTCAGAACTGCAGCAGGAAGGCCATCAACTGCTCCAGCAGTGAACTAGAAGTTTCTTGTGTCAATTCCATGGTAGTCAAAGCTTTCAGAAATGGGACTGGGAGTGTGGAAACGGATTCAGTGGGTTTATAACTGGCTAAGGGGCAAGTAGACATAACAGTCACTTTTAAATGTGCCTTCTCCATGCAGCTGAACATCTTTTCACACCATTAACACTGCTGAGCTGATCCTCACATGGATGGCGCACTAGCAGACGTGTGTTGTGGAATCAGAAACCAAGCGGTAGAAAACGCAAGAAAAATCTTTTGAAAGGGAGCCAGGTTCTTCCATTAGACTTTGCACAGAGCGCTATTCTCATAGTGGTGGAAATCTACTGTTTTTACAAGGAGTTAAGCAGCACGAGTGAAGTGTTGCCAATATACTACCCAGTGAACAGTAAGAGGGAACAGAACGTAAGTTGACAGAAAACCTCTGGGGGCATATTATCAAGGACGGCGTTTAAATTATCGCCGGTTAGGCGGCAGAAAACTGCTGCTAAAACGGCAATAATGGGCTTGATAATATGTCCTGGAGAATTCCAATAGAAGCCCAGGTTCACACTATAACATGGACTTCTATTGGAAGTCTCAAGGGCATATTATCAAGCCCATTATCGCCGCTTTGGCGGCAGTTTTCTGCCTCTAAACCGGTGATCATTTTTTACGCCGTGCTTGATAATATGCCCCCTGCTGCGTTGTTTCCAACGGCCAGAATAAAATGTGAACGAGATAAACGAGTATCGTTGGAGATTTCCGTTGATGGCCAGATTTCAGAGTTCCACGATACATAACTTCCATTTGCCTTGCTAGTTCTCTTCGGATAGCCAGGTCTTCTTCGTGCTCATTCGTCACTTCTTCGTCATCATCTGTAGCCCGCGAAAAAACAGGCACAACCTCCAGAAAAAAAAATGTTCATCCTCGTTGAAGAAGATTTACCTTTATCAATGAAAAACAGGAGTTGTGATTTAGATAGTATGTAAAACTGCAGTTCGCTCTTCTGTCACTGGAGGGCACCAAAGCAATACATGACCATGTTTGATAATTCAACCTATTAGATTGCCGTGCGTTCTAAGTGACATTTCAATGACCAACTTGTTGTGACATGTAATGAATGATACACAGGACCAACCAGGGTACAAGTCCTAAACAAGCATTTACAATGCAATGGTCTCGGCTTTGTTAAAGTTAGAGCTATTGGCATTGCAAATGGAATTTTTTTCATTTTTTTTTAAAAAACATAAATAAACAGGATGACGTAAATGTATTAATCTGGTCTGTGAACTGCAGATTAGAGTTACAGATTACCCCATAATTCCTGACATTAGGTTCTGGCATGGGGGGAAGACCCAGAGTCTGGGGCCACCAAGATTGATTCCAAAGGAGGTGTCCTTCCCAAAGAGGAGAACCTCTGTTTTTTTCCGAGTTCAACTTGAGGCAATTACCACTCACCCAGCTAACAATTTCACACATGCATCTGTTAAAGTGGGCAGCGACCTCGTCAACATTGCTGGAGATCAACACCACCATTTGAGTGTCATTGGCAAAGGACACTCTGGCAAAGCCAAAGGAACTGATCAACTTGCCTAAGGGAGCCACATATATGGTGAAAAGCATTGGACTCGGTGAGGACCCCTGAGGGACACCACAAGGCAAGAAGAAAGATTTTGAGATAAACTCTCCAAGGGCCACAGACTGCTCTCCACTCGGGTCAATACCAGGGAGAACACTCATTTGCCTTTTGTCTTGCACTTACATTTAGCAATACACTTATTATGAACCATTACAGCTTTCATTCTTGTGGCCATTGTTGAAATGGTGGCACTTGTCAGTATACGAGTATTTTGCTGATTTAGGGGTTATGCACAGACATTACAACATTTAGGATATGTGCACGCAGTTTAGTTATGATGTTACGTACAAGTCAATTAGTGGGGAAAGTTTAATGCCAGTGTTGGGCTGCAGTGCGTCCCTAGTCGTGTTGAGTCGATGCAGGATGCTCTGCAAGGCCAGCCTATAAGTGGCAAAATGTAGGCTAAGGACATGTTGAGTGGGTTATGTATCATAATGTGTGGTTCATGTAGCCAATAGTAATGGTAATGTGTGTTTGCTCCATGGTGTTGACTGAAAGTAAAGTGAGGGTAGATGTGGACTGCTTTAAGGACAACACTACAAGTGCCATGGATGTGGGGGTAGCATCTCCAAACATCACTAATTCAGTTTGTGTTGTTGTTAGTATGTCATAATATGTTACTTGAAGTCTGTAATGGTTGAGAACATTGTTTTTAATTGGGTTGACCATAAGTTACCACCTACGTAAGTGGATGAAGACTCTGAGGTCTTACCCCATGTGCTGTCTCTAACTCTGCATCTCATAATTACTCTCACTATGCTTTCCACATGCAACACTATCTAGCCCAGTGCGTTTGTTTTAAAAACAAACACTGGCGTTGCCAATAGGTCTCGCAGTAGGAAAGTTTGAGCTATTGGTTTTCTAAATGACATTTTATTTTTTTGTTTTGTGATTTACAATGCCCATACTTTTAACTATTCGCATTAGGAAAGTTTGAGCAATTGGTATTGTAAATGACACTTTTTTAATGTATGTGTTGGTTTTTAAAATAGCAAAATTAATAGCTTTGTCAGTTACACACATCAGTTTATCATTTTCATCAAGCATCTACATGTACCACAGCCACACACGGGTACATTTTGTGTTATATGCCCAAGTATCACAATCTGAGGCCACAGATTCCCAAAATATGGCAATAATTACCATAATTATGGCAGGATTATCATATTAATTAGAATTGGCACCATCAAAGTTCTCAATTTAGGGGGGCGTGGCTTGGACGCCGATGGTCGCCTGAGAGCTCGGCTCCGGGACTGAGCCCGCTTTGATCCTGCAGATCGGAGTCCGCGGGGCACCCCGGCCTCCGCAAACCGACGATCGGTCCAGAGGGGACCTGCTGGGACGCCCGGTGATACTTGAAAACCGGTTGTTCCGACGAAAAACCGAAGTTAAGGGGACCGCGGAGCGGGACCCAAGATGGCGCCCGGTCCTTCTCGATTGCTTTGCCGAGACCCTGGACCCGTGGAAGCCTAGCAGGGCTCCGCGCATCCTCTCTACATCCTATCTCTCCGGAACACGTTAGTCTGGTTGATGATTTGGAAGGATCCGAGCACGGTGGCCATCCCCAGACGGACTGTTGATCGAATTTTCGTCGAGAACAGAACACGGAGGACCGGAGGCCTTGTATGGAAAGACGGTCCCGCGAGACACACCCGACTGCCCCCCACTGAGTGCCTGAACTCGCCGAAACCCTGTGCACTTCATGGGCAGCACAGCGACCTGGCGCCACAGAGTTTCCGGCAGCACTGGTGATTCTCATTCAAGATCCTCATCGGCCAGGCGGCCCTACCCGACCTGGCGCCGATCGTCTCCGCCTCCCCCTCGTTGGCCTCCGGCGACGCGGCGGTGGCACGGCCCGAAGAGTCGGAGGAGTAGTGGGCCCTGGCGACGACGATCGGCGACCCTCTGCACGACGACTGCGTACCAGGAGTGCCGTAGTCAACGTACACACTTGGAAGTGCCTCTGACGGACTCTCCTCCACGAGATTCGACCACCATGGGGAAACCGAGGGGGCCCAAAGGGACCACTCCGGCCGCCTCGGACACGGAGGTGCCAGATAAGGATGAACGAGTGGACCCGGAGAGCACTGGTGGTCCCCACCTACAGCAACAATTTGACCGGGTCCTGGAGGCGATTGCAACCACGCGATCGGCTCTACAGCAAGACATCGCCCAGGTTGCGACGAGCTTGGGCCTCCTCAGGGCAGACCACGGCAAGCTCTCGGACCGAGTTAAGGAGGTGGAGAGCTCAGTAAAGGTTCTGGAGCCAGCACAGAAGACTCTGGCTGCGACAATGAAGGATGCCCTGTCCCGGATCGAGGCCTTGGAAAAACGGGCGGAGGACGCTGAAGGGCGTAACAGGCGGAACAATATTCGGGTGGTGGGCCTGCCGGAGAAAATCGAGGATGGCGACATGGTGGCCTACTTGGAAGCTTGGCTCCGGGACAAAGTAGCTCCGGAGGGTCTGTGCTCCTTCTACACCTTGGAACGGGCACACAGGGTGCCGGCGAGGCCGCCGCAACAGGGCCGCGCCCCGCGTCCGGTGGTGGCGCGTTTGTTGCATTTTCGGGACAGAGACCTCATCCTCAATGCCGCCAGGCATAACGGCCCTTATCAGGTGGAGAATAGCCAGGTGAATATTTTCCCGGACTACACATATGAGACCCAGCGTAAACGGACTTCATTCCTGGCGATCAAGCGCGAGCTTCGGAGCGAGGGCATCCAATACTCGCTCCTTTTTCCTGCAAGGCTCCGCATTATCATTGACGACAAAACCCAGTTCTTTGATTCCCCGGAGGAAGTCTGTAATTGGCTCGAACTTTATAGGGCCGGCAAAGTTGGCTTCGGCTCGTCGTCCCAGTTGGCTGTGGAACCTGGGCAACAACGTCGTTCCAAAAGACTCCACAGCCGCCGCGGCAAGCCAGGCAGGCCTTCAACTGTGGAGACAATGGCGGAGCGGCGAGGAGTACTGGAGATGGTGTCTACTCTGTCTGGTTCGCAAAGTGGCCCCATTGCCGAAGAATCGGAACCCGGAGGCGAGGGGGCGCAAACGGACACGGAGGAATCGGAGACCGATAGTGTCCACTTGCCAGTGGTTACTCCAGACTCGGCTGAGGGCATGCTGGATGACTAGGTGAGATACTTCCATTTGGGTGGGGGTTTCCGGCGAGTGTGGTAGGGGAGGCGATTGATTGCAGGATCCGGTGGGGGGTGGGGGGGCCCCGATCGGGCTGTAGCTTTTTGACTTGGGCTCAATTTAGTCTCGGTAGTCCGAGACTCGAAGGCCCATTACTGGCGCCCAGCCCGCACCTAGCCCTTAAGGCTTCCCTGCAGTGGCGACCGCAGGATTAGTCTGGGATTGGGGAGTTATTGGGGACATGGTTTGGATGGGAACTAGATGGAACTGTTTGGGTCCTGTTCTGGGGTGGGTGGGAGGGGGTTTGTTTCAGATGGGTGTTAAGTTTTTGTTGGGGAAAATGGCCGCCATCAGTGTTGACTTGACTGTCGCTCGTTCTTTGTTGAAGCTTTGGTGGGAAAGCCCGGAACAGACAATATGGGACAATGGCTGATATTGCTAATGTGAAATGCATCACTTGGAATGTACGGGGGCTTCACACTATGTCTAGACGACACAAGGTTCACGCTTATCTAGTGCGTAGAGGGGTGCAGATAGCGCTGCTGCAGGAGACTCATCTCACCAAGGCGGAAGGGGCGGCGCTACAGCGTAGATGGAGAGGGCAGGTCTTTTATACCTCGTACTCAGCGTATGCAAGGGGGGCGCTAATATGGATCAGGGCTGGGGTCCCCTTTCAGGTTGCGAAATCAGTGGTGGATCCGGAGGGTCGCTACGTGGCTCTCTCAGGCACACTGGGGGGTAGGGACTTAAATGTTTGCTGTATTTATGCACCTAATGTGGACCAGCTTGCCTTCCTCTCCGGGTTATCGGGTTCATTGGCCCACTTTCTCTCGGGAACCATCTTACTGGGTGGTGATTTTAATTCAGTAGTGGACGTAGAGGCCGACAGCTCGCACCCCCCTCCCGGACTCTCCAGTCCGCCGAGTGGCAAAAGGGAGGAAGGAATGGCAGACGCACTGGGGGCTCACGGATATTTGGAGGGCACAGCACCCCGACTCTAGAGACTACTCCTATTTTTCTGGCCTACATGAGTTGCACGTGCGACTGGATGGGTTTCTGGGATCGGCAGAGTTGGTATCCGCAGCGGTCCGCTCTGAATATTTGACCAGGACCATCTCGGACCACAACCCCCTCCTAGTGGACTTCCGTTGGTTTCCCGGGGTTCCTAGTGTGCCCACCTGGAAAATGCGCCCGGAGATCTTGGAGGACATAGTCTTTAAGGCGGACCTGGAGGACAAAATCTCGGAGTATTTTGCGTCCAATGGGGGCACTGCGGGATCGAGAGCGTTAGAGTGGGACGCCTTTAAGGTAGTGATCAGGGGTTACTGCATTTCTAAAAAAGTGGGCATGCGGCGAGTCATCCTTGATGACTTGACCACGGCTGATCGGAAGCTCCGTGAGATGGAACTTCGTCGCCCCGGTCATCCTGAGCTCCAGGAGCGTACGGCGGCGGCGAGAGAGACAGTGGCGGCGGAAGTCGAAAGGCTG
Source organism: Lissotriton vulgaris (assembly GCF_964263255.1). NCBI lineage: Eukaryota > Metazoa > Chordata > Amphibia > Caudata > Salamandridae > Lissotriton > Lissotriton vulgaris. Next base: position 824,050,522 of record NC_141696.1, on the reverse strand, counting down.
CTCTGCTTCGATTATAAGGCCTACACCACTAGGTCGCTCACGGAGGGGGATAGGTCGGGCGCGCTGTTAGCGTGGCTAGCCAATCCTACACGCTGGACCTCTCTGACGACGTCCATGCGCAAGGCGGAGGGATCCGAGGTGCACACTCAGCCGGAGATTTTAGGCTGGTACCTGCGCTACTATGAACAACTGTACCGCAGTAACTCAGCCAGGGACCCCGACCTGATTGATGAGTATCTACAACCCCTAGAGTTGCCAGCGCTGGAGCCGGATGTGGCGAAGGCTCTGGGCTCCGACATCGAACTAGGCGAAATCCGTAGTGCCATTAAAGGGATGGCGAGGAATAAGACCCCAGGCCTGGATGGCCTTCCGGTGGAATTCTACTCCACCTACGCTGACCTCTTGGCGCCTCGGCTGTTGATAGTCTACAGAGAGGCGAAGCGATTGGGTCGCCTCCCCGGCTCGATGTGTGAGGCCTTAGTGGTTCCCCTCCTCAAGCCTGGAAGAGAATTGACTGACCCGGCGTCCTACCGACCATTATCAATGCTGACGGTCGATTATAAGATCCTGAGCAGCATATTGGCATCGAGGCTGCTAGGGCACATGCGCTCTTTAGTACACGAGGACCAGGCTGGATTCATTCCCAAGCGAAACACAACCATGAATATTCGCAGGCTGTTTCGCTTGCTGGGGGAACCGCACTTAGAGGCCCCGTGCCCGGTGGTTCTATCGGTGGATCTGGAAAAGGCCTTTGATAGTCTGGAATGGGACTACCTGCGCGGAGTACTGCTGCGTTTCGGTCTGGGGGAGGGCTTTGTCAGGTGGACCACGGTACTGTATGCCTCGGCGTCGGCCAGGGTAAGGACAGGCCCGCTGATTTCCCAACAATATCCGGTGGAGCGAGGCACGAGACAAGGTTGTTCACTATCCCCGCTATTCTTCGCGCTAGCGGTGGAGCCACTAGCGCTGCTGACCCGGTCCGGGGTCTCCTTCAACGGTTTGCGGACACCATCTGGCCCGCATCATATCTCGCTATATGCTGATGACCTGTTGCTCTTTCTTGAGGACCCGAATGCTGCCTTGAATGGGGCTGAGACGGCACTAACGGCTTTTGGGGAGGTATCGGGCCTTCGGGTGAATTGGGCCAAGACTTGTCTGTTCCTGGTTCGCAGGGGAACGCCTAGACCTGACATCAGTGGGGAAATTAGGTGGGAACCCAACTGCTTCAAGTACCTGGGGGTATACATATACCACGACCCCACCGACCTCCTGGATGGGAACATAGCCCGCTGTGCTCGCGCGTTGCGTGGTAGTATGGACTTTTGGGCTACCTTGCCGCTCTCTGTGGCAGGGCGGATAGCTCTATTGAAAATGGTGGCACTCCCCCGGTTGCTCTACTACTTTCGAGCGCTTCCAATTTGGATCCCGCCGGCCACCTTTCGGCTATTGCGATCCATGGTGGTGGGATTCCTTTGGGGTCCGGGCTGCCGGAGAGTTGCCCTCAAGACCCTGATGAGGCCGAAGTCTGAGGGTGGCCTTGCGGTGCCGGATTTTGAGAAATACTACCTGGCGGCGCAATTGCAGACGTTTAACCCAGGAGGTCGCGAGGGAGTTTCGTGGCCCGGAGACCGGGAGGGGCACGGGGATGCCCAGGCATGTTATCTCCTTCATCACACTGCGACAACATTTGGCCTTGCAGGACCTGACGCTCGAAGAAAAGACCATTCGATTATGATGGAATCGCGCCCACGCCCGGGGACAGTTGAGGTTTCCGTATGCACCAGAAATACCACTAGGGATGCTGACGGCCCTACCTCACGGGGGAGATTGGTCACGCCTGGGGCACTGGGAGGATGCCGGATTGCAGTTGGTGGGGGACCTTTATGAGGACGGGGTGTTACTGCCCTTCCAAGAGATCATAGACTGTTTCGACGTTCCCCGAGGCGATTTCCTTTTGCACACGGCTCTGGTCCGAGCGATTCAGGCGCACTGGAAAAATGGGTTGGAGGAACCGCCTACGTCTCCGGTGTGCCAATATGTTATGATGTCCGCGGGGACGGTCAAGGCAGTCACGTGCCTGTATAGCAGATTGGTTAACGAGGGGTTGGCCCCCCTCGCCACTCTACGGACCCGCTGGGAGGCCGACATAGGGAAGGAGATACCGGAGACGACCTGGTCGCAACTCATGCGCCGTGCCTGGAAGGGCACACTCCATGCCCGCTTCCAACTGGTTCACTTTTACATTCTCCACAGGGCCTATTTGACCCCGGCGAAGATCCAGCAGTATTTTGCCCCGGATTCTGCAGAGTGCCCCAGGTGCCGAGCGCCTGAGGCGGACCTCCTCCATATGTTGTGGTCCTGCCCGGCGCTGTCCTCCTATTGGCTTGGGATAGAGGATGCTCTGAATAGGGTAACGGGGAGGTCCTTATCGGTCGACGCGGCGGTGGGGCTCCTACACTTGTTCCCGCATACCCCAAAGAATAAAATTTCTAGTAAATTTATTGATTTGGGGCTTCTCCTCGCTAAACGGGAGGTGACTAGGAATTGGAAGGCAAGAGTTGGTCCAACAGGAGTTAGGTGGCACAGCGAACTTTTGAAATGGGCTGCGGGGGAGAGCACTCTGCGATACCAATTGGCTAGGCGGCAGCATAACGAGAGAGCGCTGGAATCAACACTAGAATGGGAGACGTTAGTGCAGGCCCTTAGAGATTATTGCGCTTCCAGCGATTCCGAGAGTGAAGATGCGGCACATCCCGAGTCCCGATAACCATTCACAATACAGTTATGTATAGAATCATCTGGGGTTTTCCCCATAGGCTCTTCCTACACACACTACGACACACTGATGGCGGGGTTGGGGGGGAACAAGTTGAATCATTGGGCTGTTGGGGGGGGGGTTTCTTTTGCCCTTTTGGTAGGTTGATCTAGAAAAGCAGATGAAGCCCATTGGATTATCCGGACCAGCTTTGACCTTCTATCAGATCCCCCCCGGTGATCGCCGCCCGACCCTCGGGTTGTGGGCTGAATGGCTGTGTACACATGTCGTTTTCTCACGGGGGATTGGATGTGTCCAATATTCTATCACTGTAACTGTATTGCTAGTCCGATATGTAATTTTGGCTAATTCCTGCAATAAAAATATATTTAAAAAAAAAAAAATCAAAGTTCTCAATTTAGGCCTCAAATTACAGCCTTTATAGCACTGCTTGCGTTTTTGCTGGAACTGACACCGTAGTTGCACATGGTACCCCAGGCTTTGCCACCATTATTCCAGGCCCAACACTCTTGCAAGGGTGGCAAGAGGACATAAATGTCCACCTTTTGCAACACATAATTAGCGTTATGCCAGGGCCAGCAACACCATGGATGGGCACCATGATGCAAGGACTGCTTTCAGTGTGTCAGCAATTACCATACTTATGCCAAGCACAGAGCACTACCAGGAGTGAGCTCCAGGAACTGAATGGGGAAGATGTGGAAGGGCTCAAATGGAATTCTTATGAGTCCTGTGAGTACAATTGCCCTGAGAGTTCCAGTGGAACCGAGGGAGGAATGGCCCTTTTGAGACCTCTTTGAATGCTTAAATGATCGGTGTCCTGATGAGAGATATGTGGTGTCTATTCTAAAGGTAGACAGCCACAGTAGCTAGATGTAAATCTATAAAGGTAAAGGCTAGACCAGAAAACTTCGAATGAAGTAAGTTATAGACAATGTCTTGTACGGTGGTTTTCAAAGGCTCAATTTCTATTGAGTCACAGTTGCAGACAAATCTTTCACCTGGTCGCATAGCAGGCACAGGTGGTAGGTCTGCGGACATCCTTGAGAATGCTCATGCATTCAGAAGGAAGATTAAGGTATCCAAATTCTATGACCTCAGGAGCTAAATCGAGTACACATGGGAAGACGGAGAGAAAGAGTGAAAACACCGTGGCCATAGATGAACGTCATTATACTGCAACAGAATGCAAATGTAAAAGTTGAAAAAATGAAACACAATTATTCTACTTACCTTGGAGAAGTTGATTGAATGTGACAATGGAGCCCGTGGCTGACTTGGTGTCGGGTTGCAGACAAAGTTGCACTCCCAAAAATGCAGGGTCCTGTAAACAAGTTACGAAAAGCCGGAAAGCATGCTCTGCAGGAGGTATGGCTGGGAAACTAAAGCTGTTTTCACTGGCCCAGATTAGTCCTGCAGTGGAGCAGCGAGCACTAGGATTGGCTGATGGCTTGCAAGCCAATCCTAATAACTCTCCATATAACGTCCTGGGCAAGCATTGGAGGGTGAAAAACACTGCTTCGTTGGCTGTCACTCAAATTATCGAAAATGACAGAAAATGGCTTTGGTTAAAGGCATTCTCGTGGACAGTCCGTGAAAATAGGAATAGTTAGTCACCCTAGGTGTCGGTGGGATTTGTGGGGCGAGATGAGGGATTGAGGAAGGGATAGCCCATGCCAAGCACCACTGGCACTACGGTGGTGATGAGCAGCCAGTTCTTCGCCGTTTCTTTTATGGGTTTTTTTGTCCTCTATTTTAACTGCTATGGTGATGGGAGTGTAAAAGGACACACGTGGGGAATTGTGTGAGAGAGGCCTAGGTGTAGATATAAATGACTACGTGGTGTGTGTGGCACAGAATGGGCAACTATGTGCAAGAAAGTGTGTGTGCATGCAGATGGATAACGTTTACACGGTACATTTCGTGCGTGTTTTGGATGCTTTAGTGCCGCTAGTGCTTAATGAGCTTGCAGCACCGGCAGCAGGCTCCTCCTCATCTCTCCTGTCTCACACAGGCACCACCAGATATTAAAACAAATGATATGCTTTCGGGTGACAACTGCTTTTATTTGCGCCGCATCTGAGGTAAAACGTTAAAATGAGAGAAACACATGGCTCACGAGCGATGTACATTGAAGAGAAGACATGCAATGAGAGAAACACATGGCTCACGAGCGATGTACATTGGAGAGAAGACATGCATCGACACAGAACGTGATCGCAATCCGGATTCGATATCTAGGACTTAAACGTTAGGTGAAGGAGAGTTCAATCATGCAAGAGACATGAGGAGTACTAGGCAACTATCAATCAAGACAACAGGCGCACCTACAAATACAAGCACGTGAAACTGAAAGCAGAGTTCACATTGCACTGCAGTAGATAGGGCAGCTACTGTTCAATTTTTCAGAAGACGCCAGCTCCCGTGGAGTAAGATTGTGTATTATCACTGCCCTTTTGTGGCCAAAACGAGTGAATACAAGCATACACACCTAGAACATTTAAAAACAAGAGCGGCCGGGAAACTGAAAGTACGGCCGGCCACCGGCCAGCCATGAATAATTAGGGGAGGAGAAGCCGCAGAGCACACGCTGGGAGAAGCCCTTTGATGTGGTGGCGGCCGTGAAAAAATGCAATTAGGAGGGAGGGAGGGAGGGAGGCTGATACGCGTGCTTGTTTGGTCACGTGATTCACGTGAACTCGAAGAAAACCGCACGAAAAACCCGTGGTTTCACAAGTATTTTGAGCACTTGAATTCTCGCCGTTTCCCCTTCCTTCGGAAAGGAAAAGGCGAGACCTAAAAAAGACTTGTACTTTGGTAAACACACAAAACTACACGCACGCACGCTTCAAGATTGCCACTTGCCCGCAATTCACTCTCTCTGGCCTTTACATCTATCGGCCTCCAGGCCCCTCCGCCAGATTTATTGAGGAACTCTTGGAACTTGCTCACACCTTGGCAGTCTCTTCCCCCAACTTCACCATCTTGGGTGATCTCAATCTCCACTTCGACTCCACCACTGACTCCATTATCAAAAACCTGCTAGCCGACATCACGGCCTTGCAGTTAAACTCCCTGGTTCACTCCCCCACCCACATTGCTGGGCACACATTAGATCCCGTTTTCTCTAATTTATCGGAAGTCACGGCTGATCCCCCTGAACCCATGGGCTGGACTGATCACTTTCTTGTTAAATTAACCATTATGGCAAAAAAAACGCCCCCCAAAGTCGCGGCCAACTCCAGCCACAAACGACCATGGCACAAACTCATTTCCGGAGACCTCATCAACCACCTAGGAGAATTCCACCTCCCCGATGAGAATAGGGATATTAATACAGTATACGCCGCCTTCCACGAATGGATAGTCACAGGGCTTGACGCCTTAATTCCGCCCAAATGGACTAAAACCCGCAGTTCCCCCTCTAACCCATGGTACAATGACTCACTCAAAACATTACGGAAAGAGTGCAAAAAAGCCGAACGCGAGTGGAGGAAAAACTACTTAGACATTAACAAAACCCTTTACCTATCTAAACTTCGCACCTACCACAAGGCGATTCGCACTACTCGAGCCTCCTTCTACGCAAAGGAAATCGAACGCAGCTCCAATCCCACCAAAACCATCTTCAACTTAGTCCAAAGTCTCCAGAAAATCCCCAGTCCAGGCTCTTGCATCACCTCCCTGAAACAATGCGAGGACCTTGCCACCTTTTTTATTGAAAAGGTGAGGAAGATCTACGCGTCCTTTCCACAAGACGATGCTACGCCCACTAACACCCCCCATTCGGCGGCAGAGACATCAAAACTGTTAAGAATACCTGACATATCCCTCGACGACCTTTCTAAACTGTGTAGACAGGTCAAGTCTGGTTCCCCAGCAGACCCCATGCGACCGTCCAAATTCTTGGAATCACTTGACTTCTTCCTCCCCCGCTTGCCAAACTACTCAATCTCTCCTTTTCCTCAGCGGTGGTCCCCACCTGTTGGAAATCTGCTTGGGTTTCACCCATCATCAAAAAACCCACATTGGACCCCAATAAACCAGAAAATTTCCGGCCCATTTCACTGCTCCCCTGGACGTCAAAACTGGCTGAAGCTCATGTCAACAAAATACTATCCCACCACATGCAGCAAAACCACGTCCTGGACCCTTCCCAAAACGGCTTCAGACCAGGTCACAGCACTGAGTCGGCTCTGCTGACCACTACGGAGCACCTTCGAGGTATCCTAGACGCCGGTCAAAGTGCCGCGCTGATCCTGTTGGATCTCAGCGCGGCCTTTGACACGGTCTCACACAACATCTTGCTGAAACGACTTGAGGCCATTGGGATTGGCGAATTAGCCCTTGAATGGTTCCAGTCCTTCTTAAAAGACAGGTCCTTTCAAGTTTCAGCCCCACCCTACATCTCTCAACCCCATTCCTTCGGACAAGGGGTCCCCCAGGGGTCGGCGCTTAGCCCATCCCTTTTTAATCTATACGTCCAGCCTCTCGCAGTGGTGGCAAAAGAGTGGGACCTTACGTTGGTGTCGTACGCTGACGACACACAGCTGGTCATCACACTCTCAGAAGGTCCATCACCTTCGGCAACCAAATTCAGAAATGGCCTCGCAGCAGTCGCACAGTGGATGACACTCAACTGCTTGCAGCTAAATGCCGGGAAAACGGAGGTCCTCCTCCTGGGAAAAAACCCCACCCTTTGGAGCGATCATTGGTGGCCCTCTGTGCTTGGCCCCACCCCCGTGCCAAAAGATGTCGTCAAAAACCTAGGTGTCTGGCTCGACCCTTCACTTAACTTTCAGTCCCACACGAAGAAAGTGGCAGCTACGTGTGTGGGTCTCATGAGGAGCATCAACCCCATACTTGGATTCTTTGACTCCAAAACCCGCCAACTCATTATACAATCTATGATTCTTGCCCGGCTGGACTATGCCAATGTCTTACTCTTGGGGGCAAACAAAGCTGAACTAGCAAGACTGCAACGTATCCAGAACTCGGCCGCCAGAGCAGTGGTTGGTCTCCCACGTAGGTGTTCTGCCAGAGCCACCATCCGCAATTTGCACTGGCTGCCAATTGAATCTCGGATCCATTTTAAAACCCTGACCATGGCATTTAAAATTCTCAACTCTGATTGTCCTGAACTCCTGCGCCCGCGTGACCGAGCTACGTCTCCGGTGTGCCAATATGTTATGATGTCCGCGGGGACGGTCAAGGCAGTCACGTGCCTGTATAGCAGATTGGTTAACGAGGGGTTGGCCCCCCTCGCCACTCTACGGACCCGCTGGGAGGCCGACATAGGGAAGGAGATACCGGAGACGACCTGGTCGCAACTCATGCGCCGTGCCTGGAAGGGCACACTCCATGCCCGCTTCCAACTGGTTCACTTTTACATTCTCCACAGGGCCTATTTGACCCCGGCGAAGATCCAGCAGTATTTTGCCCCGGATTCTGCAGAGTGCCCCAGGTGCCGAGCGCCTGAGGCGGACCTCCTCCATATGTTGTGGTCCTGCCCGGCGCTGTCCTCCTATTGGCTTGGGATAGAGGATGCTCTGAATTGGGTAACGGGGAGGTCCTTATCGGTCGACGCGGCGGTGGGGCTCCTACACTTGTTCCCGCATACCCCAAAGAATAAAATTTCTAGTAAATTTATTGATTTGGGGCTTCTCCTCGCTAAACGGGAGGTGACTAGGAATTGGAAGGCAAGAGTTGGTCCAACAGGAGTTAGGTGGCACAGCGAACTTTTGAAATGGGCTGCGGGGGAGAGCACTCTGCGATACCAATTGGCTAGGCGGCAGCATAACGAGAGAGCGCTGGAATCAACACTAGAATGGGAGACGTTAGTGCAGGCCCTTAGAGATTATTGCGCTTCCAGCGATTCCGAGAGTGAAGATGCGGCACATCCCGAGTCCCGATAACCATTCACAATACAGTTATGTATAGAATCATCTGGGGTTTTCCCCATAGGCTCTTCCTACACACACTACGACACACTGAGGGCGGGGTTGGGGGGGAACAAGTTGAATCATTGGGCTGTTGGGGCTCCTGTATGACCTCAGGAGCTAAATCGAGTACACATGGGAAGACGGAGAGAAAGAGTGAAAACACCGTGGCCATAGATGAACGTCATTATACTGCAACAGAATGCAAATGTAAAAGTTGAAAAAATGAAACACAATTATTCTACTTACCTTGGAGAAGTTGATTGAATGTGACAATGGAGCCCGTGGCTGACTTGGTGTCGGGTTGCAGACAAAGTTGCACTCCCAAAAATGCAGGGTCCTGTAAACAAGTTACGAAAAGCCGGAAAGCATGCTCTGCAGGAGGTATGGCTGGGAAACTAAAGCTGTTTTCACTGGCCCAGATTAGTCCTGCAGTGGAGCAGCGAGCACTAGGATTGGCTGATGGCTTGCAAGCCAATCCTAATAACTCTCCATATAACGTCCTGGGCAAGCATTGGAGGGTGAAAAACACTGCTTCGTTGGCTGTCACTCAAATTATCGAAAATGACAGAAAATGGCTTTGGTTAAAGGCATTCTCGTGGACAGTCCGTGAAAATAGGAATAGTTAGTCACCCTAGGCGTCGGTGGGATTTGTGGGGCGAGATGAGGGATTGAGGAAGGGATAGCCCATGCCAAGCACCACTGGCACTACGGTGGTGATGAGCAGCCAGTTCTTCGCCGTTTCTTTTATGGGTTTTTTTGTCCTCTATTTTAACTGCTATGGTGATGGGAGTGTAAAAGGACACACGTGGGGAATTGTGTGAGAGAGGCCTAGGTGTAGATATAAATGACTACGTGGTGTGTGTGGCACAGAATGGGCAACTATGTGCAAGAAAGTGTGTGTGCATGCAGATGGATAACGTTTACACGGTACATTTCGTGCGTGTTTTGGATGCTTTAGTGCCGCTAGTGCTTAATGAGCTTGCAGCACCGGCAGCAGGCTCCTCCTCATCTCTCCTGTCTCACACAGGCACCACCAGATATTAAAACAAATGATATGCTTTCGGGTGACAACTGCTTTTATTTGCGCCGCATCTGAGGTAAAACGTTAAAATGAGAGAAACACATGGCTCACGAGCGATGTACATTGAAGAGAAGACATGCAATGAGAGAAACACATGGCTCACGAGCGATGTACATTGGAGAGAAGACATGCATCGACACAGAACGTGATCGCAATCCGGATTCGATATCTAGGACTTAAACGTTAGGTGAAGGAGAGTTCAATCATGCAAGAGACATGAGGAGTACTAGGCAACTATCAATCAAGACAACAGGCTCACCTACAAATACAAGCACGTGAAACTGAAAGCAGAGTTCACATTGCACTGCAGTAGATAGGGCAGCTACTGTTCAATTTTTCAGAAGACGCCAGCTCCCGTGGAGTAAGATTGTGTATTATCACTGCCCTTTTGTGGCCAAAACGAGTGAATACAAGCATACACACCTAGAACATTTAAAAACAAGAGCGGCCGGGAAACTGAAAGTACGGCCGGCCACCGGCCAGCCATGAATAATTAGGGGAGGAGAAGCCGCAGAGCACACGCTGGGAGAAGCCCTTTGATGTGGTGGCGGCCGTGAAAAAATGCAATTAGGAGGGAGGGAGGGAGGGAGGCTGATACGCGTGCTTGTTTGGTCACGTGATTCACGTGAACTCGAAGAAAACCGCACGAAAAACCCGTGGTTTCACAAGTATTTTGAGCACTTGAATTCTCGCCGTTTCCCCTTCCTTCGGAAAGGAAAAGGCGAGACCTAAAAAAGACTTGTACTTTGGTAAACACACAAAACTACACGCACGCACGCTTCAAGATTGCCACTTGCCCGCAATTCACTCTCTCTGGCCTTTACATCTATCGGCCTCCAGGCCCCTCCGCCAGATTTATTGAGGAACTCTTGGAACTTGCTCACACCTTGGCAGTCTCTTCCCCCAACTTCACCATCTTGGGTGATCTCAATCTCCACTTCGACTCCACCACTGACTCCATTATCAAAAACCTGCTAGCCGACATCACGGCCTTGCAGTTAAACTCCCTGGTTCACTCCCCCACCCACATTGCTGGGCACACATTAGATCCCGTTTTCTCTAATTTATCGGAAGTCACGGCTGATCCCCCTGAACCCATGGGCTGGACTGATCACTTTCTTGTTAAATTAACCATTATGGCAAAAAAAAAGCCCCCCAAAGTTGCGGCCAACTCCAGCCACAAACGACCATGGCACAAACTCATTTTCGGAGACCTCATCAACCACCTAGGAGAATTCCACCTCCCCGATGAGAATAGGGATATTAATACAGTATACGCCGCCTTCCACGAATGGATAGTCACAGGGCTTGACGCCTTAATTCCGCCCAAATGGACTAAAACCCGCAGTTCCCCCCCAACCCATGGTACAATGACTCACTCAAAACATTACGGAAAGAGTGCAAAAAAGCCGAACGCGAGTGGAGGAAAAACTACTTAGACATTAACAAAACCCTTTACCTATCTAAACTTCGCACCTACCACAAGGCGATTCGCACTACTCGAGCCTCCTTCTACGCAAAGGAAATCGAACGCAGCTCCAATCCCACCAAAACCATCTTCAACTTAGTCCAAAGTCTCCAGAAAATCCCCAGTCCAGGCTCTTGCATCACCTCCCTGAAACAATGCGAGGACCTTGCCACCTTTTTTATTGAAAAGGTGAGGAAGATCTACGCGTCCTTTCCACAAGACGATGCTACGCCCACTAACACCCCCCATTCGGCGGCAGAGACATCAAAACTGTTAAGAATACCTGACATATCCCTTGACGACCTTTCTAAACTGTGTAGACAGGTCAAGTCTGGTTCCCCAGCAGACCCCATGCGACCGTCCAAATTCTTGGAATCACTTGACTTCTTCCTCCCCCGCTTGCCAAACTACTCAATCTCTCCTTTTCCTCAGCGGTGGTCCCCACCTGTTGGAAATCTGCTTGGGTTTCACCCATCATCAAAAAACCCACATTGGACCCCAATAAACCAGAAAATTTCCGGCCCATTTCACTGCTCCCCTGGACGTCAAAACTGGCTGAAGCTCATGTCAACAAAATACTATCCCACCACATGCAGCAAAACCACGTCCTGGACCCTTCCCAAAATGGCTTCAGACCAGGTCACAGCACTGAGTCGGCTCTGCTGACCACTACGGAGCACCTTCGAGGTATCCTAGACGCCGGTCAAAGTGCCGCGCTGATCCTGTTGGATCTCAGCGCGGCCTTTGACACGGTCTCACACAACATCTTGCTGAAACGACTTGAGGCCATTGGGATTGGCGAATTAGCCCTTGAATGGTTCCAGTCCTTCTTAAAAGACAGGTCCTTTCAAGTTTCAGCCCCACCCTACATCTCTCAACCCCATTCCATCGGACAAGGGGTCCCCCAGGGGTCGGCGCTTAGCCCATCCCTTTTTAATCTATGCGTCCAGCCTCTCGCAGTGGTGGCAAAAGAGTGGGACCTTACGTTGGTGTCGTACGCTGACGACACACAGCTGGTCATCACACTCTCAGAAGGTCCATCACCTTCGGCAACCAAATTCAGAAATGGCCTCGCAGCAGTCGCACAGTGAATGACACTCAACTGCTTGCAGCTAAATGCCGGGAAAACGGAGGTCCTCCTCCTGGGAAAAAACCCCACCCTTTAGAGCGATCATTGGTGGCCCTCTGTGCTTGGCCCCACCCCCGTGCCAAAAGATGTCGTCAAAAACCTAGGTGTCTGGCTCGACCCTTCACTTAACTTTCAGTCCCACACGAAGAAAGTGGCAGCTACGTGTGTGGGTCTCATGAGGAGCATCAACCCCATACTTGGATTCTTTGACTCCAAAACCCGCCAACTCATTATACAATCTATGATTCTTGCCCGGCTGGACTATGCCAATGTCTTACTCTTGGGGGCAAACAAAGCTGAACTAGCAAGACTGCAACGTATCCAGAACTCGGCCGCCAGAGCAGTGGTTGGTCTCCCACGTAGGTGTTCTGCCAGAGCCACCATCCGCAATTTGCACTGGCTGCCAATTGAATCTCGGATCCATTTTAAAACCCTGACCATGGCATTTAAAATTCTCAACTCTGATTGTCCTGAACTCCTGCGCCCGCTTCTAGTACCATACACTCCCCAGCGCAACCTGCGCTCACTGGGACAACACCTCGTGATGGTCCCCCGAACTAAGCTCTGTAGAAAGGGTGGACGTTCCTTCAAAGTCTTAGGGGCTAAGCTGTGGAACTCCCTACCTCCACACATCCGTACCCAAACCAATCTGATCGCTTTCCGAAAGGAACTCAAAACCCATCTCTTCTCTGTCATCTAATTCCTCTGTTGGTTCCCCCCCTCCCCTCAGGTACTGGTTAGGTCAGCGCCGGGACGCTCCGTTGCTGGGGCAGCTGTTTGCGTTTTAACAAATAAATAGCATAACATAACATAACATAACAATAGGATAGTCTGTTAGATACCAGATAGCTGGATGCGCTGCAAGGTGTGCCCGCTGCTGGGCACTCTATCAACCATTTTTCCTCTACCATATGGGCTTGGGTTCTGGTGTCATTTCTGTGTGCCAAATAATCTGTATAGGTTCTCACTGGTCTCTTCTTCCTAGCGGAATAGAGCTTCGATGGCCCTTATGCGGATGGCTGTGTGCAAAGGACCAAGTATATGCCATGTGTTAGTCCTGCTCAGGTAGAGTGGCTGCAAGCCGCATGGCGAGTCTTCGGAGGGAGTTGGCAAGAGTAGCAGCTTCGGCATTGGCCCTTTTTTGGGTTTCCAGGGTCTCTCAGCATTGGCAGGCCTCATGGGCCAGGCAGGTCCGAATCCTCTAGTGAGTATGCTCACCCATGGTAGAAGTGGTTCGGTAGTCCTCTTCACTAGAAGCCGGGCTCAGGCAATGATGATGTACTTCACGGAGCTGTTGGGAGCAGGATGGCAGAAGTCTCATCTGGCACTGGAGTCTTAAGTGCCTTGGTTGCCAGGTGCTAGTTCGACACGTAGTGCCTCAAAGAGGCAGCCTCAATCTTTAGAGCAGCCTACTTCACTTGACACCCTTGAGGCAGTCAGGCTAGCCATTCATGGAAGAGAGGTATTCCGTACAGGCACAATAGGTTTGCAGTTTTCACTCTTAGGATGCAGGGACTGCAGGCTTGGCGCGGTTGCCCCAGGCCAAATGTCGATCCCGACTTCAGCCGCACCAACTGATCGGACACACTTCGTCATGTGCCAAGGCATCAACGACTGGGATGACACAGGAGGATGTTCAGGCAGGCTTTAGGAGTACCACAGTTCCACTGAGGATCTTGGGGACAGGCCCACAACATTGATCACCCCAGTCCCAGAGTTATTGGGTCCCTGGTGGATGGACCCTTGCACCAGGTGCAATTGCTTCTAGCCACATTCCAACAGTCAGCATCTCCATTCAGACAGAACTTTCTTAGGACAAGCCAGAAATGTATTTTTCCAGACAGGTTATGTCCTTTCACCTTTAGAAAGCTTAGTATCAGGCAGACACCAGCCCTGGGTGTGCAGTAGTCCTTTGGGTTCTGTGTGGAGCACCCACTCTTTGGTCAGAGGAAACTTGGAATTGGAACAGTAAGTGGATCAGCAGCTTGCACTTTTATACAGTTAACAGAGGACATGTGAATTTGCTTTCTATATCTGCAGAACAGTACCGTTTTGGGTCGGGTACCGTTTTTTGTGCACTTCTCAGACTGTCCTCCAGTGTCAGCCAATGTTTTGAGTGATGCTATTGACAGCAAAGTCATCTGCATGCTGGAATGCTCACATCAGGAGCACAAAGAGGTGTGAACCGTCAGGACCTGACTATTAACAACCTCACTTAATAGTGATCAGGAAGAGAACAAAAGGTCTGCTCCCCTTCTATAGGACTCTTCACACCTTACACAGAAATGGCAGTCCCATCCCTCACCCTTGTCACCCACCTTATGGCAGGCTCAGGAAGGCTAGTTAGCAGCCCTCTGTATCAGAAAGGACACAATCGAATTTCTCAGGCAAAGCCTGTCTCCTCTTTCCCTACTTGGGGTTTCCTCCCCCCAGTCTAAAGAATGTCTGAGAAGGACACCTCACCTCCATCTTGAAAAATCCAGCGGCTTCCAAAATGAGACCCACAGGATATTGGGCCGTATGTATCAAGAAACCAATTAGCGATTCTGTAATAGCGATTTTTAAGAAATCGCTATTTCAGAATCGCTAATTGGTATGTATCAAGAAAATCGCAATTTTTTTGCGATTTCATGATATTCCCTAATTGCGAATTCGAATTCGCAATTAAGGAATACTCTTCGATTAATTTCTATGGGCCTCCTGGCCCATAGGAAGGAATGGGAATTTATTCACAATTTGCGATTCGCAATTTGCTAATAGCAAATTGAGAATAATTTCAAGGGTGCAGGGGTGTCCAAAGGACACCCTGTTACACCCCTAAAATAAGTATGGGTGCACATGTGGTGCACATACATGCCCTAAGGGCATGTGCATTTTTCAAGGAAATCGCAACTTACCACCAACTAGAAGTTGGTGGTAATTTGCGATTCCTTAAGTGCATTTTGGAATTTTTTTTTGCTTAATAAATTGCATTTAAGGAATCGCAAAATTTGTGATTCCTTAAATGCAATCGCAAAATAAGGAATAGCAAATTTTGCAATTCCTTATTTTGCACCCAAATTCTTTCATACATACCATTTTGCGAAAATTAGTTGGCAAACACCGAAATTCTGCGAATTTCGGCATTTGCAAACCCATTTGGCCTTGATACATATGGCCCTAAGTCACTTTGGCTCATTTGGGCACTGCTGCAATGCATACCCAAATAGTTCTAGCCAGTCTCAAAAATGGTCTAGATGTATCAGCCACCTTTCATGATGGTATGCTGACAATTAGTTCATGGATATCTAGACACTGCCTCAAAATAAACTCTAATAAAACTGAGGTGATTGTGGTTGGGAATTTACTCCTTCTCTTGTCCTCTAGCTGGTGACCGGAAGAACTGGCATCTCCTCTCCTTCCAGCAGCTAAGGCAAAAAATATGAGTGTTATAAAATGACAAATTGAACTACCAACCCCAAGTCGTCTCTTTGGGCTCTTCCTGTTTTTATCTGCTTAGAATGATAATAACAATTCTTTCCATTTATTACGGTGGAGGCGAGAAAGACAATAATCACATTGTTAGTGCTGTCTAAATTGGATTACTGCAACAATGTATTCCTTAATACTCTGGGGAAAAACCTCAATAGGCTTCAAATGGTGCAGAATGTGGCTGTTAGGATTCTCTCTGGGACTCCTAAATTTAATTTGGTGACTAAAATAATACGGCAGTTGCATTGGCTGCCAGTCAGAAGCCGAATGAAATTTAAGGCTCTGTGCATCGCCTCTAAAGCGATACACAACGTAAGCCCAGGGTTTCTGATCAGTCCTTGCGAATATATACTCCTGGCAGACAGTTGCAATCGCTGGGGATGAACCTTTTGACTACTCCTAGAATCTACAGAGCGAACTGGGGAGGTAGAAGCTTTTTGGTGGGAACTACCAAACGTTGGAACATCCTACCTCCCCACATCCGAGAGCTCTTTCCACCCTCATTTCTTTCAGAAAACAGCTAAAAAACGTGACTCTTCAATAACTAGGCTTATCCTATTCAGGAGTAGACAGCACCAAGACACCCTAGAGTATACGTGCGCTTTACAAATCACATTAACATAACATAACATAATTAACATACATGCAAACACCCTGGCGCACCAGATCACGAGCTAGGATTCCAGGTTTTACCTTAAGCAGTGGACCTTCAGGGAAATGTGACAGTAGGCTCCTGTTGACAGGACAGAAGTAAAAAAGATGTGTCATAATACAATCACTATAAAACCTGGTATGTTGAATCCACTGTGCTACATTTGCACTTTTTGTAATTTAGGGGGAAAAGGGGATTAGGGGTGAGAGAGAGAGACAGTGAAACCCTCATTCCGGCAGGATGGTTGTACAAAACCTGAACTGGACATTCTGGGGTACAAGATGGCACAGCATTACAAAGGTACAGTATGACTCACTGTCTAAAAGACAAAACAAGAGTAACTGCACAGACATTTGAAATAGCTAAATATATTGTAAAAAGCATTAGCGGTTTACACAGTGTATGAGGCTGCATCAATGTAACTAGGTTCCCCGGCAAACCAGGACACTTGCCCAAGAACTAAAAAAGAAATGGTTAACAAAGATGGCCGACGGATAAGTAGCTCCGTCTGGGAGCTGCTTTTTGGCAAAAATCCTGGATTATGTCCCCCTTTTATCGTCATCCACCCAAGGGATTGGAAGGCTATTATTTGTTGATATTCTCCAGGACGATGCGATTGCCGAATTTAAGGCAGCCTTCCTCAATAACGAGGAACTAACTCAGCCAATTGATTCCCTGCATAATGGCCGATTGCCCGGTTGAGCTGTTCAATTGCAGCTGTGAGGAGACGGGCTCGGGATCACCCTCTGGGTTTTACTCCCTTGGCTATCACCTACCTTCTGGTCTCGGCCAATATCGCTTTGCATCCCGCCACGACTTCTAACTGGCAATTATTCACTGGATTTCCTTCTGGACGGTGGCCCTTCACGTTTTCTCACAATGGTTGCCTTGGTCCCCAAGATGATTTCCCCCTGCCGGAGTGGGGAAAGAGCATTGGGTTCCAGTCTTCAACCATCTCACCCCTCTTGCAGTCTTGGAGTCGGGATAGCTTTTACTCCACAGGTGAGTCGTGTGGGGTCTTAGGGGTCTCCACCCTACTATTGAATGGCCGTTGTTTTTGTTTGGGACTGACGATCACTGACGGAGTTCTCCATCCTGGAGGTGGGAGGTTTTCAGATGGGAGTCTCCACGTGCAGCCTGCTCCTTCGTGGGTGTTGTTTTCGGGTGTTTGGTCTTCGCCTAGCGCCGAACTGCAAAATCTCACTCTTGCTCTCCCACAGCCGTTGGTCTGCTTCCTATCGATTGAGAGATGGTGAATTCCAGGCAGCCATTTTCACTTCATCTGATGGCCTGCTTGTCTACGGCTCGGCGAGCAAAACCGTCCCGCTGCGTTGCTGTGCCGCCTCCACAACCCTTCTGTGGGTTTTTACAACAAACTCATATTGGTCTGCCTTTGCTTCCAGCCCGGTGGGAGGGACATGACCCTGAGTGTGCCCTGGTGGGAGCCGGTCTGCTGGACTTGAATCTTATTCTTACTGCCTTCTGCCTGGCTCCTGATTTCCCTCTGCTCCTTGCTGCCTTTGTCTGTTCTTTCCCTTGCTCTGCTGCACTTCTCATATGTTGGACATTGATGTTTGTATTTACTTGTATGTTAACTGACAAAGTGTCCTTTAATCCTTATCACATTCCCCTCATAATCTCTTTTTATGTCTGCTACCACAAATGTTAACGACCTTAGAAGGAACAAGGCATTTATTATGTCTAGAAAACTTTAGGAATAAAAGGCCAGGGTAGTCTTTTTTTTTTTTTTTTTTTTTTTTTTTTAGTATCCTCATTTGCATGCATAGCTCCAATCTATCCAATCAGAAATATGCCACAGAGCTAAGAAAACCGGCTGTGCTTCTGTACCATCTCAGCATTAGCTGGGAGGGAGATCTTAGTTGGAGGGGGAGGAAGCCAAATCCCAACAGTACATTCACACAAGCCTGACAATTCTTACTTAGGGCTTTTCATTGGAAGATAGTGCCCGTGACACAGTAGCCCCATTTGTTCCATGTTGAAAGCAATGGTTGGCTATGCTCGCATTAATCATAGGACCCTGGGGAAAAAAAAAACAACAACAAAAAAAACTCCAGGCTCAATGCGACCGTGCCAACTGTGTCCAAAAAGCTCTCCTACTTGGATTTCCACCTCTAGCTAGATCAAGTTTGGAAATCTGAAGGACAGAAGTTTGCCATTCATGAATAGAAGGAGGCTGGGCGTCCTTCCAATGTCTACAGATCTCTCTACGAGCTGCCAAAATGGAGTAAAATACGAGGTTAGAAGCTGCATTACGTACTTTGTTCTTCAGGCCAAAAATGACAAGAGCGAGATTTATGGAAAGGTGAAAGCCCAATGCCAAAGATAAATCATTTCCTATTGACTCCCAGTATGTTGTTAATCCTGGACATTCGTAGAACATGTGGATATCAGATGCAGCAACAAGTCGGCATCTTGGGCACGAGACCGGACCTGTCGAAGAGAATTTTGACAGTCTCAGCGGGGAATAGTAGGCCCTGTGAATTGTGAAGATGTGGTTCCGACGCAGCCAAGCTGGCTTCACCAGATCCCATAGTGCCACACAGGAAGCTGACCAAAGCTCCTCCAAGTCTATATCTGGCAATACGTCGGCCCATAATGTTGCAGGGAGGCAGAATTTACCATCTATTTCCTCCATGATCTTCTTATACCAAAGTGATATTTCCTTTTTTGCAAGGGGGCTATCTAGCAGACACGTTACTAATTCGCTAGTGGCTCCTATAGGTAAATTGCTGCTCCGGGATATCTGTGTGTTGTATACATGGGACCAGCTTGAAATTTGTATAAATTTAAATCTAGACAAACTTGGCCCAACCTTATTTATTAAGTAATCCCAAGGGAGTAGTGTACCGTCCATAAACAAGTCGCCCCAGGTATTGATACCAGCCGCTCTTAATGGTTGGGTTAATGTATCTTCTGCCCAAACTGGGGGAGATGGCAGGTCCCATATTGGAGCTCTCTCTAGATAATATCCCAGTTTAATTGCCTGCCTCATTCTGTACCATGTGGAAACTATCCCCTTTAAAGTCTTTAGTTTTATTTTATTTTTAAATGTTGGGTCTCCGAATTTAAATAAAAAGCTACCCTGTCCGACTCCCTCACAGTTCAGTAACATAGAGAACATATATCTGGACATTCGTAGAACATATGGCCTACCCCTGTTGCTGCTGGAATATTTAGCAACATGCGTGCGTGCGAAAGCTGAAAAGCCCACGCATAGATCTGAAGATCCGGTCCCGCTAACCCTCCCTTCTCTCTGCGGCGTCTTATTTTCTTCCAAGAAATTCTTGGATTTTTACTATTCCAAATGAAAGTCGAAATCTCGCTTTGTAGTTTAGAGATTAATTTGGGATAAAAAAAAAGTGGGATTGAATTAAATAAAAAAGAAATCTTAGGCAGAATACACATTTTACTAGATTAACCTTACCTAGGATAGTGAGAGGAAGATGTGACCAATCCCTCATATTTTTACGACACTGTGCTGCTATTATAGAAAAGTTTAAGGAAGCGATCCGGTCGATGTCTTTAACTATATTTACCCCCAAATATCGTAATTAAGGTCTAGATGACTCATTAAAAGTAGTTAAGTCTGTGTTCCAAGTCATTGACTCAGTTTTGGAAGCATTAACTTCGTATCCAGAAACTTTGCCAAATTTGAGAGCTAGGTCTATCACCTCCGGATATGCTGCATTAATGTCTGACGTGAAAATCATTATATCGTCAGCATAGAGTGCCACCTTTTTTTCCCAATCACCAAAAATAAAGGGTTTAATAAGTGCGCTATCTCTTAGTGTTTGTGCAAAGGGTTCTATATACAAATCGAAGAGGATAGGAGACAAAGGGCAACCCTGTTGGGTTCCTCTGGTTACATTAAATGACGCTGTAAGGCCCCCATTAATCAGAATTGAAGCTGAGGGGCTTCGATATAACAAATCTATTGCCCTACGAAATCTATCTCCAACATTAAACTTTCTCAAGGCCTCCGACAAGTATAACCAATTTACCCTGTCGAAGGCCTTGGTAGCATCCAACGTCAGAATAGATAGGGGGAGAATC
This sequence comes from Lissotriton vulgaris, assembly GCF_964263255.1. Classification (NCBI taxonomy): domain Eukaryota; kingdom Metazoa; phylum Chordata; class Amphibia; order Caudata; family Salamandridae; genus Lissotriton; species Lissotriton vulgaris. The sequence continues at coordinate 824,029,929 of NC_141696.1, read as the reverse complement.
TCTTTTATGGCCACATCAACAGATCCTATTAGTTCGTAAGTGAGCTCATATAATTGTCTCCCTCTTATAAATCCTTTTTGATTAGAGTGAAGTATGTCAGGGGCTACCTGGCCGAGCCGTTTGTCTAATATGGTGGCAAAAATTTTATAATCAGCATTTAAGATTGAAATAGGCCGATATGAGCCACAATCGGTAGGGGGCTTCCCTGGCTTTAAGATAAGCGTTATTGAGGCTTTATCCCATGAGGCAGGTGGTGCTACTCCTTCCCTCAATATTTGATTAAACAGAACTGTTAAGATTGGAGATATCTCTGAAATCAGATGTTTATATACCTCACTCGGTAAACCATCGGTTCCTGCCGCCTTTCCCCCTTTGGATCCCCTTATAGCCTGCTCTACTTCGGCAACACTTATTTCCTCTTCCAAAAGTTTGCTCTGCTCGGATGACAGAGAGGGAAGGGAGACGCCCTCTAACCAGTTGCCAACATCGTTAGTGTTGATATTGAGATCTTCCTGATATATTGTCTGGAAGAAACCACGGGCTAATAAAATCATGCAGTACCTTCGTGACGTGGATGCCGAGATCATTATACTCCAGGAGACACACTTAACTGAAAGTGAGATATCTGAGTTAGTGAAGAAAAATAAGTGGATATATTCCTCTATTTCAACATCTCAATCACTAAACACGCGGGGGGTTACAATTTTATTTAAAAAATCTTCAAACTTAAATTTGAACATTTTTCAACAAAAAGTAGATAATGGAGGGAGATGGGCCTTAGCTGGTTATTACGGGCCAAATTGCGATGATCCTTCTGCATTAGAATCCTTATTCCAACACCTCTTGAGTTTTCCTGAGCCGGTGATCATAACTGGCGATTTCAATATCACTATCAACCCTTTACTGGACAAATCTACAAACAGTAGGCAACAAGTTCCCTTTAAATCTAGAAATTGTTTACTGGGTTTAATGAAACAATATGGATATGTCGATATTTGGAGGCTGAGAGAGGGCCAAAAACAGAGTTTTTCTTTTAGAAATCTTAAATACAGACACAGCTCAAGAATAGACTTTATCCTAACAAGTAGATCTTTGGTTGATTCTATCATCTCAGTAGATTATATTCCATCTCATTTATCTGATCACTCAGCGATGAAGCTGGAAATTGAGTGGGGTACTAAGTCTTATTCCCCGAAACTTTGGTCATTTGACAGGTAATTTCTTAAAGCAATAGAAGATATAGAATTCCTCCAGTCTGAGACTCGCGAATTTTTCACCTTTAACACAGATACAGCCCCTACGGGTATAGTATGGGACGCCTTCAAATGTACACTAAGAGGAACAGTCAAGAACAGGGTAGCTCACAGAAGAAGGCAGTACAGGGAAGAAATATCTTCTATTGAGAACAGTATGTCAGTAATCCAGTCTTGTATAGACACTGACAGAGCTTTAGATAGTCATAACTTGTCCCTAAAACTCGCAGAGCTAAATGAGCTTAAAAACAACTTATCCTCGATAATAGAGAAGCGAGTCTTGCAGAAATGGGAGTCAAGCAAACTCTCTAATTTCCAGTATGGGGAGGGTGCGGGAAGGCTGTTGGCCTGGAAAATTAAATCAGAACGGGTTCGTAATAATATTGCCTCAATCACATCAGACATGGGTACCCTTACCAGTGACGCTGAAATTAGAGAGACCTTCAAAACATTCTTCCAGACAATATATCAGGAAGATCTCAATATCAACGCCAGGGTAGTCTTTGTGTCAAAACCATGTCCATTAAGGTACGTTTTGCTGACTACTACAAAATCCAGGTCTATTTCTTGACCTTATTTTAGGGGAGGTTAGTTCCCTAACAATCCGTGACATTACTTTTAGCATTTCAGGTTTTATAAAGTGGGTCCCTAGTCTGTAACCCTCTCAGGTGATTTTACCTCCCATGCAAAGACTGTCCATGAATCTTTCGCAAAGGTGGTACCGTAGGTGTATTGAGAGGTGTGTAGCAAATCTTTTGGTTTGTCTCTATCAAACTATTCCCAAACAAAATAAAGCAGAATGACAATTCCAGAATCTTTAACACTATGCACAACATTACAGTGCCTGGTTTGGCGCCTCCTAATCAGATACCTTCCTGGACCATTAAATCCACAGGGTTCTCCATAGTTTTATTGACATTCTAACTTTCTCGAGTATTTGGAGACAAACTAACATGGCATAGAGGTAACAAAGTTATTGTTAACATCCTGGAAGCCCCAAATTCAAAATGGTTGAACAAAAAGTCAAGAACAAAAACCTCTCTCCATCTACAGCACTCTTGTACCCCATCCATTCCCATAGGAGATTTGAGTCACAGTGTGCCTGGGCTTTGGTGTCACTGGAACCCTTATTCAGGACTTGTCTTGGGGTTTCACCCTCCCTTGCCCTGTAGCACTGAGAGCAAGGGGTTCTCCATTCTCCACACGGTGGCCCTCATCTTACTTGACCTCTCTGCAGCCTTCGACATTGTCTCCCACCGCACTCTCACCACCAGATTCCACGACGCAGGTATACAAGGAACTGCCTCATCTGGATCTGCTCGTTCCTCACCGGCAGAACCAAAATAATCAGAATTCCACCTTTCCTCTCCAAACCCACAGGGATCATATGCGGTGCACCCTAAGGATCGTCGCTCAGCCCCACGCTCTTCAACATCTACATGGCCCCCCTCGCCCCCATCGTCAGAAAACATGGGCTCAGCATAGTATCCTACTCCGACGAAATTCCCTCACGAAACAATCCGACATCGCCAAACTCATCTTCCAGAAAGGAATGAAAGAAGTCCCATCATGGATGAGCAGCATCTGTCTGAAGCTCAACTCAGAGAAGACAGAGGTCCTCATGTTTGGAACCACCCCCTCAGCATGGGACAACACCTGGTGACCTCCCGCCCTCAGCAGCCCCTCTACCTCTATGGACCATACCTGCAACCTCGACATCTCTGCCTCTGAAACTCCAGACCATCCAGAACAACGCCACCAGGCTCATCCTCGGCATCCCATGACATGGACACATCACCCAGCACCTACTGAGGTACTGGGTTTTTCAGAACCAGTACTGATCCGGTAACCCAGCGGTGTCAGGGCAACACCCAAAGACCTCAAGTCCTTTCCTGATTCAGACCACAGAAACACGAGTCTTCTAGGTGAAGTCAAAGATCGAATTTATTGGCTGAAACCAAGTAACAGGCGTCCTAGAAGTACAACAACACGGTGTGTATATTCTCAGGAGACTGCTCGTTTTTACAGAGCCGGCCTTCTCTTTTTATACACGATATTACACTTCAGGCAAAAAATCTTGGTTTTACAATTCGACCATAAACATATTTTCACAATAAAGAAAAAGCAAAGTCATGATGGCAAGCCCATATTTTCGTTTGTCCAGTTCGTGATAGATTACCTGGCCAGGCCCAGAACTTCCATCAGATATCGATGAAACCCCAATAAAATCGGGCACCTCCTCCTTGTAAAACTAGCCATAAAGAAGAAACAGGGACAGGTGTGTGTATGATAAAGCGTGGTTTGTATGCGGTAAATGGTTTAGGACATGTTGTGCCTTGATGCTAATCTTGCTCGGCCACTGGGTTGGGGACTGCCCGAACAGGTTTGGCTGGAGGCAGTGAAGGCAGCTCGCCCAGGTCACAGGTGAGTCAGGAAAGGTGGACGTGTCCTTTCAGCTCGAATTCGGCCTGGGTCAATTGACTATGTAAGGGCAACCACAAGATGGATGCCACTCACAAAATGGAACCCGAGGGTTCAACACAGGAAGTGCGATTTAGGGGTGTTCCCGTCACTCAATCGTGACGCAAATGCACAGTAATAATGTCCTAATCATTACCGGTCTGCCAATACTAAATTCGTCATGGTATGATGATATTTTCTGACACGAGTGTTGGGCTTCGGTATCATAATATAGTAGGGTCCAAAATTTTCAGAACCACACTACGACACCTCCACCGGCTCCCTGTCGAGAACTCCTCACGCACGCATAAAAATCCCTCCGCAATATCGAACCCCAATACCTCAACGAAAGAGTCTTCCATGAACCTGCTCTGCACGCCTTCAGGATGAACCTCAAGACCTGGCTCTTCGGATGAATCATAGCTGCATGACCCCCCCTCCAGCGCCTTGAGACCCTCAAGGATGAGTAGCATGCTTCACAAATCCCTGATTGATTGATTGATTGATTCTCTCAGGGGAGGGGCAGTTTATCTCACCCCCCTCTCCTCCTAGTGTTGCCTATCATAGACTGGTTATCCAGTTGCATTACAAAACATACAAGGTAGGGGAGGGCCTAAGGGGAATCGTGTTTATAGACTATTCTGGTACCTTGTCCCCCAACTTAGCAATAAACAACACGAGAGATACCAGAAGTCTGCATACAGGAACCTAAATAGTGTTCACTCTGTAAAACAAAACCAAAAGGTTAATGTTTAGGTCATAACAATCTTAATTGATGCGTAACCGCAGGAGAAGAGGAAAATGAAAGACTAGAAAGGTAGCCTCAAGGGTGCTAGAAAAATCCCCATCAGCCCGCTCAATAGCGGAGCATCGTCATCTGGGTAGTATGGTTGACAATTGTGGTATCCAGAGTGCCCTTCCTTAGGAACAACCTAAGGCTAGCACAACTTGGACCAACATGTTGACCCTCAACCAACAGAGATGGAGACTGAAAGGGTTAAGTTGCAGTGCTCAGAAAATTGTGAAAAAGGAAAGGAAACAAAAACTCTAAATCCAAGTGTTCTAAAAATACCTACCTTGATGTCATTGAAAAAACTTTATTGGGTCTGACCATCAAGGTGGTATGGTTAAAAAGCAGAGTGAAAAATAGCATGCAAGGAATTGCTATTCACCATGAATCTTATTTGGTCGACATGTTTCAGCCTAGATAGGCTTTCTTCAGGACCTATGATGCACTACTGCAACATCAACTTACTGTGTCAAGAAAACTAATAAGTGGTTTCAACTCCTCTATAGTAGGGAGTTGAGCGTCTTCTCCCAAATTGTAGGGAGGAATAACCTCACCTCACCTGGCACTGGCTCACAGTGAAGGAGGCCACGCACTATCCGTCGTTGCCTCGCTCAGGAAAGTGAGCCGAGGGGGAGGTCGACCAAATAAGATTCATGGTGAATAGCAATTCCTTGCATGCTATTTTTCACTCTGCTTTTTAACCATACCACCTTGATGGTCAGACCCAATAAAGTTTTTTCAATGACATCAAGGTAGGTATTTTTAGAACACTTGGATTTAGAGTTTTTGTTTCCTTTCCTTTTTCACAATTTTCTGAGCACTGCAACTTAACCCTTTCAGTCTCCATCTCTGTTGGTTGAGGGTCAACATGTTGGTCCAAGTTGTGCTAGCCTTAGGTTGTTCCTAAGGAAGGGCACTCTGGATACCACAATTGTCAACCATACTACCCAGATGACGATGCTCCGCTATTGAGCGGGCTGATGGGGATTTTTCTAGCACCCTTGAGGCTACCTTTCTAGTCTTTCATTTTCCTCTTCTCCTGCGGTTACGCATCAATTAAGATTGTTATGACCTAAACATTAACCTTTTGGTTTTGTTTTACAGAGTGAACACTATTTAGGTTCCTGTATGCAGACTTCTGGTATCTCTCGTGTTGTTTATTATCCAGTTGCATTCCCAATACCTGCTCTGCTTCCACCTTTTGTACTGTCTGATGAGACTTGTTTTGGCATACAAAAGCAATGGTAAATTGGAGCAGCCAGCGATATTGTATTCTTTCATTTTTTTTTTTTTTAATTTGTTTTTTATTGTTGCATCATAGTATATGGGTACAGTGTAAATCATCTGCTGACGTGGCGTCAACATTCAGCCACGGTCAGCTAGGCGCGCAACGTTTTCTTGTTTTATATAACTGGTACAATTAGGTACTTCCGCCATTAAACAGCACAGATCGAGCAAATATGTCTGCAGGCTGGAATACAGTAAACGTATTCCGCCAAGGGGACGGAGAATAACAGTGGGCATGTGAGTTCCCGCCTCGAGGGCGTAGGATCGGGGTCTGTACAGTTCGCATAGTGGTGCTACCAGAGAACGGGGGGGACAAAACTGTGGGAGGGAAGCATATGGGCGCTAGCAGGATCCAGGTAGGGGGATACTGGTGACGGGCATCGGGGGGGCACGGGGCTTTCCAGTTTGCACTCTCAGGGGGTGAGGGACGGACAGGGGGTGGATACATCCCGTGCATGTGAGTGATGGGATGGGTGATCTGATAGATGGGAATTGACCAGGATGCGTGGAGCACCGCGATTCGGCCCTGGGATGGTTGGCACCAGGCAGAGACTACTGGCCCCCTCGGGCGGGGGGGGAGTAGGTGGGTCTCCTGCATGCAAGGACTGCCGGAAGCTATGAAGGAGCATGGCCCATTCTATGGAAATGGGAATTTTACGCGCGCCCCTGGCTTCCTCTTCCCTAAGAGCATCCTCTTCCGCCGCCGCCCACTTACAGACCGCCCCTGTCCATGCTGCTATAGGGGGGCCCTCCGGGGACCGCCAGTGCATGGCTATGCATCTGTTCGCCAACAGGAGCGCTAAGGACACGAAGCGTCTATGCACCGGTTCTTGCTTAGGGACATGAAAAATGCCTAGTGCGCTGGACTCCCAGGTGGCTAGTGTGGTAAGACCTGTGAGTTCCGACAGTGTTCCGTGCACCGCCCGCCATAAGGGGTGCAGGTTGGGACAACTCCAAAACATGTGACGAAAATCTGCATCAGGGGAGCAACATCTGGGGCATAGGAATGGTGTGGAGGGATAGAACTTCTGCAAGCGCGCTGGGGTGAGGTATGCCCTGTGCAAAATATAGTATTGAATGTTTTTGAAGCGGGTATTCCTAGAGACGCGTTTTGGGGCCTCGAGTGCTTTAGTCCATTCCGAGTCGTGTAGTGTGCGACCTATGTCCTCCTCCCACATAGCACGTAAGGTCGTCAGGGGAGCGTGCAAGAGTTCCCGGATAGATTTATATAGCCAGGTGACCAAGTGGCGTCCCACCCCCATATGTAGGATGGTATGTTTTACTGGATGCATGTCTGGCTCGCCGGTTTGGAGATTATAATGGGGCCCGTACCCATCGAGCAACTGTCTGTATCTGAGGAATTGACCTGGGGGGAGCCCGTATTCAGCGACCAGTCGGTCGAGTGATTTCAGCTGGCCTTCTTCAAAGAGCGACTCCATATCTGTGATGCCACAGTGCGACCATTCGGTTAACAGTGGAGCCGTGAAGTATGAGTCCTGCCTGGGGCTGCCTATCAACGGTAGTAGCGGGGAGTATGGAGGTCTACTGGGGGACATCCGGTGGATCCGCATCATGCACCGGCGAGCTATCGCTACCTGGAGGGTGTATGTTCGCCGTGGCTTGGTGCCCAGGAGGAGAAGACGGGTGAGTTCCGGGGTTGTGACCCTGTCGGCCGGGGTAAAAGTCTCTTGGGGGTAACGGTCCGCCGTCCAGTATGACAGCCATTGGAGCTGCGCCGCAAGGAAATAAGACTCGAAGGACGGAGCTCCAAGCCCACCTTGCGTTGTGGGAAGTTGGAGGGTTTTCAAGGCAACCCTGTGTCGGCCTGCGCCCCATATAAGGGTACCTAGGAGGGAGTCGACGTCTCGGAAGAAGGACCTGGGTGGCACTACCGGTAGATTTGTGAAGTGGTAGAGGAGTCGGGGAAGCATCACCATTTTAGCCAGGGCTATCCGTCCTATTGGGGCTAGCGGGAGTTTATTCCAGAAGGCAACAGTCGGGCGCAGGCCAGCGAGTGCTTTACGGTGGTTACCCTCAAAGATGTCTGCTGGAGAGTGGTACAGGCGGACACCGAGGTACCGGAGAGCTTCTGCGGACCATGAGAGTTTATGCGGTCCGAGCTCAACTTCCCGGGGGGGTAGACTCGAGAGAAAGGGGTAGACTGTGGACTTGTCCCAGTTCACCTGGAGTCCCGAGGCGTCTGCAAATTCCGCTAGCGTTACCCCTATGGGGGCCAGGTCAGTCTCGATGTCTCGGACGTATATGAGGAGGTCGTCCGCGTACATGGAGACGCAATGTGTGCCGTCCGCGAGCGGAATGCCCCAGTTCACACCCTCCAGGCGCAGCCGAACCGCCAGCGGCTCGACTGCTAGCACGAATAAGAGAGGCGACAGGGGGCACCCTTGTCTCGTGCCTCGCCGAACTCCAAACACCGGTGATATGCGTTTCCCGATACGAACACGCGTGGTCAGATCGGTGTACAGAAGGCGTGTGTATGCCGTGAGCGTCGGGCCGATGTTGAGGCGCCGCAGGACTGAGAATAGATAGGGCCAGGTGAGGGTGTTGAACGCCTTCTCCAGGTCCATAATGAGGCAGGCGGCGCGGGGGAACCTGTCACGTACCTGATCCTGGACATGGAAGACTCGGCGGAGGTTCTGGGAGGTGTTCCTCCCCGGAACGAAGCCGCATTGGTCGGGGTGGATTAATGGGCGTATGACCTGTGCATACCGGTCAGCTAGGATTTTCCCGAGGATCTTACAGTCGACAGGAGCGTGATGGGACGATACGACCCCATGTGGAGTGTGTCCCTGTGGGGTTTGGGAAAGGTGACAATCACGGATTCCCGCAGTGACTGGGGTAGCTTCCCTAGATGAAGGGATGCCCCGAACATCCGAGATAGTCGGGGGACCACTAGGGGAGAGAATGTCGAGTAGTATTCTAGTGGGAAGCCATCTAGTCCCGGCGCTTTATTCCGAGACATGGCACGTATCGCTTGGGTGATGTCTGAGGGTGCTATCTTGGCGTCGAGTGTGCGCTTGTCATCATCCGATATCGCGGGTAACGTCAGCGGGTCTAAAAAACAATCCACAGAAGACGGGGAACACTGGGCCGGGGTCCCGTACACTTGTGCATAATAGCGCTGGAACGCCAGAAGGATCTCGGCCTGTGAACGCACCAGCACGCCTTCCGGGTTGATAATATCCGTGATCGGCTTGATTTCGGTGTCCTGCCTCGCCATCCAGGCCAGTAGTGCCCCCGTTTTGTCTCTGTCTTTATGCACCCTAGAGGCGTAGGCCCTAAAATTGTATTTTCGGAGATCAGCGCAGGCAGTCTGATATATTGTCTTAGCTTCGGCCGTGAGCACGGCGTGTTCCTCCGAGTCGTCAGGCCGTTTAGTGAGTGCAGCTAAATTCTGCTCTGAGGATAGGAGTGTCCATTCCAATGTGCGGCGAACCCCTACTACCTGTTTGATGCATTCTCCCCTTGCCACTACCTTAAACGCGTCCCACTCCACCAGTACCGACGATGCCGTGTTCGTGTTGTGTGAAAAGTAATCTTGTATGCTGGTTTTGTGTGCGTCTCTAAAGACTGGGTCTGATAGGCAATCTCTAGGGAGGCGCCAGGTGGGGACGGGCGGGTGTGGGGGGCGCCAGGTCAAGCGAAGGATGTGGGCGTCATGATCTTAGAGGATCCGACCTAGGTAATCTGTAGATGTTATCTTAGGGAGGATTGGTGCAGAGCATAAGAATCGGTCTAGACGGACGCGGAGGTTGTGTGGAATCGAGTGGAATGAGTAAATGCGAGCCAGTGGATGTAAGTGTCGCCATGCGTCAGTGAGCGCCCAATGTGTGGTCCATGCCCTGAAGAGTTCCGCTTGCCGAGGGACTGGGGAGTGTGTGTGGGGGGGGGGGGTGCGAGCGGTCTAGGGTGGGGTCTAGCGTGCAGTTATAGTCACCTCCCAACACCCACGGAACTGTGGTGAATTGGGCCAAAATTCCTGTGAGGTGGTCCCAGAATTTATCCTGCTCCGTATTAGGGGTGTAAATGCTGCCAAGGAGGATTCCATGTCCGTCTAGTATTCCCTCCAGAAGTGCATATCTGCCCTCTTTATCCACTACCCGTCGGAGCACCCGGAAGGGAGTGCCCGGTCTGACCCAGATTAATGCGCCGCGCGCAAATGCTGAGTATTGTGTGGCACAAAAGGTCCCTCGCCATTTGGCCTGCAAACGATTGAGTTCGGTAGCGTTAATGTGCGTCTCCTGCAGAAATGCAATACTAGCTGACATACGCTTAATGTAGGAGTAAACAGAGTAGCGTTTGCTGGGTGTGTGTAGGCCTCGTACGTTCAGTGTAAGGACATTAATGTCTGATTGTGGGACCGCCATCCTTAGGGTGTCGTGGTTGGGAAAGGGACCCTCCTGCAGTCCCCGAGGGCCACCAGTGCTTATGTGTCGTGTGTGCTCCTGCGCGCCAAGCTTCCATAATCGTGGGGGATGAACTGATGGGGTTAACAACAAGTAGAACCTTGGGTGGGTAACAGCCCCAATACTGAGGATATATCACCGGGGGTGGCATATCCAAACTAGTGTCCCACTAGGGGAGAAATACAACAGGAATCTGCGGGGGTGGCAGCGTGTGTCGCTGCTGGGCCTGTGCGCGGGTCGGGCTCTTGCAGGAGAGATGTCTATTGCACGCTAGCGCATACAGTTATCTGGTTAAGCAGTCTAGGCTCCTAGACGTCATGCAAAACAGTAGGCAAACATGAGAAGGATATAGCAGTTGACAGTCCATCCATCACGAAGAGGTGTTAGGTTGGCTGGCCAGGGTAGCGTCCAAGGTGTGTGCCGCAACGAGGGGGGAAGAGATTGGGCCAAACCCCGACATTGTTCCATCACTGTCCCGGTCTTTCTCAGGGGTGAACAGGTGCGGTTGGCCTTCCAGATCTGATGCAGGGGTGATGTGTGCAGTTCGGTCACCGCCCGTAGGGCGTCTCGTCGCTCCTGCATGATTTGCGTGAGGTCGGGTGAGCCCGTGGGGGAGGATGCCTGGCTTTTGGGGCGGCCTGATCGGGCACGGCTCGCACCCCGTCTTCTATATTGTCTTGAGTCGTTGTTGCGTGTCCTCTGGGGTCCGGGTTTAGGGATTAGTGGGCAGTGAAACTCAGTCCAATCCTGTGCTTCCTCCGCTGTGTTGAAGAAGAGAGCTTTTCCTTTGTGAAGCACATTAAGGCGGGCCGGGAACAGCAAGGAGTATTGAAGATCATTTGCGCGGAGGCGCCTTTTAACTTCCAGAAAAGTGGATCGCTGCTGCTGGACTTCCCGGGCATAGTCCGGGAACACCATGACTTGTTGGTATTCCACCTGTAGGGGGCCCGCCGTCCAGGCCGCACGGAGCACCGCATCGCGGTCTCGGAAGTGCAGGAATTTAGCCAACATGGGCCGCAGAGGAAGGCCTGGCTTGGGTGCCCGGGCCGGGACCCTGTGGGCTCTTTCAATGGAGAAGTATGCCGACCGTTCCGCTTCCGGGGTGAATGATCTGGTCCATGACTCCATGTAGGTCAGAGGGTCCGAATTTTCGATTCCCTCCGGTAGGCCCAGGACGCGGATGTTACACCGTCTCGAGCGTCCCTCCAAATCCACCGTACGTTCCTCGAGGACCGCCATGCGACGCAGGACCTCCTTCATGTCTGCCTCCTGCATTTTCACCGTGGTCTGCAGCGCGGTCACGATCCGTTCCCCTTCCTTCACCCTGTCCGCCAGCTTGCGATGGTCGTCGCGAATCAGCCTGATGTCCGTCGTCAGGACGCCCAATCTCTCCTCCATCGAGAGGCGGGACAGTTCAATTGCCGCCAACACCTGATCCAATTTCGCCGATAGCGTGGGGTCGGTTTGCGGCGTGTTGGCTTGCGTCCACGTCCTCATGTGTGGCATCTTCTCGATGGCCGTTTCAGGGACAGCCGCCACCTGCGAGGCCTTCAATTTCCCCATGAGTGCTGTCAAGAGGGCCCGCACCCCCGTGGATTCCGGGATCGGCAGACCACCATCTCTCAGTGTACCCGGGTAGGCGGCAGCTCAGTGCAGGCCGGTCACCTAGTCTTTCTCGGTCCTGGGGCAGGCACTGGTTCACCCCGGGGAGCCCCCACTGGTTCGGGGTGTTAGTGGTGGCTCGCGGCTGCTGGGGATGGCAGCGGCGTGGTGGAGGGCCGCACTAGTGTCCACGGGTGTGAATTCAGCGGTGCAGCAGGAGGTCGCGTGGGTGCCCACGGGCGCGTGTCATCAGGGGGCTCTTCCTCCACTGTCCAGGTTCCCCAGGAGACGGGGTACCTCAAGTGCGGCCAGTTCTTGCCCTCTCCCCCTTCGGCGTGTGATGCAGTGTCTATGCCGATCGTTGGGGTCGAGGGTCAGGTGATAGGGACCTGGGGGGTCTGGGGCAGCGGACATCTTCGATGTGGCGTGCTACCGCCTCAGGTTCGGGGGAGCACCCCTGCTCCTAGGATGAGGCTCGCGCTGTTCACGGTGTCCAGGTCTCCGTGGGTGCCATTTTGAAGTCAGGCACTCGGGTCCGCCGAGCTGCTCGTGGTGGCAGGAGCGTTCCGGCCTCCCCGACCAAGGGACGATGCGACCTGTGACCCCCTATGGGCCCCAGAGGAGGTAGGAGGGCGTTGGGCTGCCGGCGCCGGGATCCACGGAGGGGGGGGGGAAAAGATTGGCACTCACCGCCCCCAAGTGAAGATCGCGGATGTCTGGAGGGCGCAGCGCCGCGCAGGCGGCGCGTCCACTGGTGCTCCGCGATCCGCGGCGGCGGGCTGGCTGGTGTTGGGGTCAGGTCAGGCTCCCGGTTGAGCAGGAGCACCGGTGTAGTGGAACTCCGGTATGGCGGCCGCCATCTTGCGTGCCGAAGTGCCGCTGTGGGAGAAAGCTTGTTCCGGAGTACACCTCCGTGGGCCGGTCACACCGCTCTCCCGGGACCTCCGCAGCTGCCGGTTGTCCGCGTCGCCCAGGGCCGCCGCTCAAGGAACAGGCTCTCGGCGGCGTATGCATCAGTGGGACGGAGCCGCGTCCGCCATTTTAGGGGCTCGGCGCTCGGCACCGGCAAGAGATGTTTCGGTACGTGCTGCTCGCCAGCAGCCTTCGCAGCTCACCCAGAAGATGCCCCAATGCGTGTGGGCATTACAGGTGCTGTTGCTGTAGGTTGAGGCTCCCGGCGATCTCAGGAACTGGGCAGGATGCTAGCCCGATCGCGGAGCCTCAGCAGGACACAGCCGCCATTGTGGCTTGCTAAGCCACGCCCCCGATATTGTATTCTTTCTTGTCGAAGTTTGTCAGTGAAATGCCTAAATTGTTGTCTAAGAGCCACGGTCAACGGGGCAACATTCTGGAAGAGGACGCACTTGTAACCTTTGTAGCTGACATAGGCTCTGTTGTGGGCTGCTTTCAATACGCATTCCTTTGTTTGAAAATCATAACATTTTGTCACACTGTCTCTGGATCTCTGGACCTTCCTAGGATGCTGCTAACCACCCAGATGGACCGTATCTAACTTTATGCACAGTAGATTGTCCTGCAGAATGGTAGCAAAGATGTCCTTCACCAAAGACTCCAAGTCTGATCTCGCTGCATCTTGCTGGAGGCCTGAATCTCACCAATTTCTCATCTGGTGCAGTTCTCTGAATCTAGCAGCTCAGGGTTCCATGTCAGCTTTTGCTTGCAATATATTTAGCTTCTCTGATCTTTGATAGGAACACCCTCTCTATGGCTCCATAATCTAAGAGAGCTTGAACTTCTAACTTAAGACAAAATCCTAACTTAAGACAAAATACTAACTTAAGACAAAATACTAACTTTACTACTACTAAATGCCTTCTGTGAATACCAAAAGTAGTACGTTTAGGATTTTGTCTCAGATTAGTTCTTTGAATCGGCCCCAAGGTGAGGAATCTGCAGCTAGAAGTAGCCATAAAAAATGATTGTCCAAAAGTGTATAATTAAAAGCGAACCAGTTGAATTTGATTTCCTGCATCGTTGAAAGGTGTACTGAACCTTATTCTGGTATTGTAAATGCTGCTGAGATGGCTCAAGTCACAGTAGGAACCACTTTCATTCAAAGGTTGTTGTCCAACATAAAGAAGAAATTAATAATCCTATTGGTTGAAATAACACAATGTCACGGAATTGGTTTCTTTAACAAACCCACAGTCTAGTGGTTTAACAGAGTAATATACAATCAGTTGAATCTAAGAAAAAATCATTACAAAAGCAATGTGTCCAACATACAGTCTAAGGGAGGCGCTGGGAATGTCTGAGGAGACTAGGTGAACACAAAGGGAAGGGTTGACAGTGGGACAGGAGAGCGGGAGGAGTAAGGACTGGGAAGTGGAGAGCTTGTCCTGCATGGTTACTCATATGCTCCAACTGTAGTCATCTAGGGTACTGGAAGTAATACTGTCCAAACCTTCCCTGGTACTTGCATGATTAATCAAATCAGTCTGATTTCTCTCCTCCTTCACAGATTTGATATCCAATGTTTTAGGACAGCCCAAGGGGAGACGACTGTGTTTGCATGCTTTGCATGCTTTGACTCCTGTAGATCTGAAAAAGAAGTACGAATGATGTGTTAATAAAGGAAAGCCCACTTCATGTCTTATAGATACTAGTTCTAGTCGATCCGCCCTAAAAATCTCTGAGCTTTCTACTCTTCCTCGCTTGTGCAAAACAATTGAGCCAGTTGGCATTTCTATCACACTTGTTACTCGCCCTATTACCAAACCACACCATAACAGACCAGCATGCCTTTCTTTTGAGTTCCACCTCTCTCACAAACTTTCTGGGTAGGGATCTTCTGTTTACGCTGAAAGGTACTGTATTCTTTTTCGGTGATGGTGTTTATTTGAATGTATCTATTGAAAATGAGACTTTTGTTTTAGCTGTGATGTGCTAAAATTTTAATTTTCCGACACTCAAGATGCTGTGAATACCCTCAGGCTGCTTTTGATAGTTTGTATCAAGTCCCATCCTCCTTGTGCTCTCCCAATGCAAGCAAAGTAGGGTCTATTTTATGGAGTCGAAATAAGGCTGAACTCAATGAAGAACCTTTACTGCATACACCAGTACCCTCTGTGTCCTGAGCATAAGCATGAATCTGCCTAGTTATTGCAGCCATGTTAAAGCAAAAGGTTTCTGTACTTACTGTAAGCATCTGTAACACTCTGTGTATAAAAAGAAATCTTGGTAAAGATTACTACCAATTTTTACAAGACCTACATAAGTGCAATTGTAAAAGTCGAAATTTCAAATCAAACAGTAATTAATAAATCTAATAGATTTCCTAGACATTAACGTGAAAACATATTATAGAAATCACTCATAGCAAATGTGCAAAGTGCACCAAGGGTGACATATTTGCTGGTAGGCTGCAGTTTGCTTTCTCTTTAACAAATAGAGGCTTGAACCATGCGCACATATATTTGATAGCTTGACCTTAATGTGACTTGCACGAATTTTAGTCAATACTGCAGAATGTTCCAGCTTTATAAAACATAATATTTCCTTAAGCTACATGTTTTCGTTTGCATCAGGCTTGAACTTCTTATCTATCTTGTGTTCATATAATGATGAAAAGAAATCATATAATTTTTTATTTTTTTTTAAACTTTATTTTTGATTTTGCAACATAGAAAAAAACAATCCCCCCCCGAAATTGGCATCAATCATCAAGCATGTGTATACAGTACGATAACCTCATTAAAGAAATCATATAATTGAACAATAACTCTCACTTACAGGAAATACGAAAGGCATTACCTAACTAGAAATCTGCAAGCAAATGTTCCTGTCTTTAACATAGCTCATTGCTATGCAGTGAATCATTGAATACATGATAGAATAAATTCTGCATTTACCCCTTGGGCGCGGCCACGATTCTGCGTCTGTGCGGCCGTTTTGAAGAGTGGGCGGGTTCATGACGGGCCCCCAGCCGTCATCAGCACACGCCCACCGTGATGCATGACGGACTGGGGCCGTCATTAGCATGCAAGGGGTTAAGCTTCCCTAAGAATCATAGTTTACACTTCTAAATGTACACATGTTTAGTGATGTCAGTCACAAATTTGATAGTAGACTGTTGACTTCATGTGTTTTCCTTGGGAAAGGAAGAACAAAGACTCCTTACCATCGAAAGATGTCTATTCATTGGATGGACATGATCTAACCTGCAACATTGTTATCTACATGTGTGTTCCCGCTCTTTTATATTAGTGCATGTTTCTAGTTAAACAGTCTATGGCATTACTGCTGATTTCTACTGCTGATGGTTGTTGCCTGCCACTTTGGAGGTGAGTCTCTGAGTCTCAACCTTTATATACATAGCTTTTAACGGATGTAGTTACTGCTGCACCTGTCTCCCCATATTTCCCTGTTAAGGCTTTTTAGTACAGATTGTATACTGATGCTCTCATGATATTTGGGCATCAGCTAAGTTTCACAAACTGCTCTTTATGAGGAGTTTCACTGCTAAATCTTATGCTCTATTGATCTCACTCTTTTCTCAAACTCTTCATTGGTTCTAATAACTTTTAATGCTGATCCTTTATTTAGAATAGGGACTAATTCCTATATGGAACACGCTTGTTATTTTGCATTATTATTGATTCTAACCATATTTCTCTTGATAAATATCTGTAAACAAATTTATTTGACTTTCTAATTGAGTAAAGGCAAAAAGATATTTACTAATCTATTTATGATAGTAAAGGTTTTGAAACCAATCCAAAACTCTCATTATTGACTGAGGTTACGTACTGATTAAAATTGATGTTGGACTATTAGTGATTTGATTGAGCTTTGATTCAAAAATGGTGGCAAAGATCTGTCGCTTGAAGAAAAATTTGGCATAGAGTTGGAGCCCAGTTTTGTAAGTTACAGGTTGAACCAATACTGATAATTGAAATGTGGACTCTTTCCACGCTATCACTATTGTGTTACTGAGTTTCCCATTGTGGCTAAACCCACCTACTATTCTATCATGTATTCTTTCAAAAGCTTGATGGTTTGCTGTTGGTGAATCTTGTTCTGCTTTCTTCTCCACTCTAATTTATCCTGATAGCCAGTGTTTTTCATCTTTAATTTTTTGGGTCCCAACTAATGTGGAAAAGTCTTTCCCAGGATTACACAGAGCCATTTTCTGGTTCAGTATGCTAATGATGTACAGGTTGCTTCTGGTTCCTTGGACCAGTGCTAAGGAGATTCCTTAAATATGCCCCATGAATTAACTAAGCAAGGGCATAAAGCTTTCAAGGAAAAAGTGCAATTTTGTCTTCCTCATGTTTGATATCTAGGCCACAACATCTCAGCTAGTGAAAGACATGTATGTGTTGACAGCATTAAGGTTGTCCATAAACTCCCTTGACCTGTTAAAATCTCCCCGGTATGCACTCTTTTGGAGATGGCGGACTACTGCAGACAGTAACATTTTTCATATGGTAGTAGTGTTGAATGTTTGCAAAAATTCACGAAAAGAGACACCCCTGAACCATTGCGCTGGTCCAAGGAGGCATAACAAGTCTTTGTGTCCTTAGAACATGCTCTATATTTGGCACCTTCTTTGGGACTACCCGAATATGCCAAACCTTTTACACTGTACTGTTATGAGAAGGAAGGCTTTGCTCTAGGAGTGTTGGTGTAAGATGATGGCGATTAAAAAAAATTATTGTGTATTATCTTTCTGCCCTTGATGCACTGGTGGTGGGGTTTGTGTTTGCATGCTGTTGCGGTGACAGTGTGTAGTGTTGCCGAATAAATGATGAGCAGGTAGGCAGAGGTGAAGAAAACAAGAGCTTTATTGTAAACTCTAAGCTAGAGACCTCATCCTCCAAAGTCCAGCAGACAACTGACTTGTCACTGAGACTTAACATTCTAACTAAGCACATTCCACATTAGAACATAATGCTCAAGTAAATAACATGGTGAAGGATTACAGAGAAGGATACACAGCACCTCCCTCCCATCAACCAAAAAATAAAAACAACAAAGTAAGACTAAGTCAAAACCTGCTGAAAACAAATTTTCAAGAAGTAATAAAATTGTTTAAGCGGGAAGAAACAATTCTCTCCCTTGTAGATCTTCTTACTTGACCAGCAGATGACGGCGTGGATGAAGAGGAGCAGGAATCATCTAGGACATCATTAGAATGAAAAACAACAACCCTGCTGAGGTTCCAAACCTTATCATCTTGTGTCCTGATTGCATTACCCAAAAGTTTAATAACTCTTATAGGTTTACTAAACTTAGAAACACCAAACTTCCTTTCAGGCAAGTTGAACCTCACCAAATCTCCCACACATACAAACGTTCTTTTTACAGCCTTCCTCACATCATACTCACATTTCCTTCTATCCATTGTTTCTAATTCTTTCTCTTTCCAGGAGGTAGTGTTGCGAGTGTTGTCACTAGAACCTGCAATCTGACCAAGTTTTGTTGAAACCCAAGAGGGTTTGAGTGGAGTGCAAGCAGATCTACCTTTAAACAACACAAAGGGTGTGACACCAGTAGAAGAATGTGCGGTGAACTTATATTCACAAACCTTCTTTTTTACAGCCTCCTCCCAATTACATCTAGAAACAAGAGCTAACTGCATGGCTTCCTTAAGAACCTTAATAAATCTCTCGACAACACCGTTGCTTTCTGGATGATATACAGCAGCACGCTTGTGAACAATACCTCTTTCACTCAAAAACCTCTCCAACAGAGCAGAAGTGAACTGCACCCCATTGTCAGTAGGAACTGAGCTTGGCAAACCCTCATATGCAAACAGTTCATGTAAGAACGAGATTACAGAAGCAGAATCCACACAAGTCACTATTTTGATGAAGGGCCACCTGGAAAACATGTCCATACACACTAGAACATATTTGTCTTGACTGTTCACTTTGACAGGACCCAAAATGTCTAAAGAAATATCCACCCACTGACCCGCAGACTGTTCTCTGATCACCATGGGTTGTGTCCTACATTTCAAAATGTTATCGTTTGCAGAACACTGTACACAATCTCGTACTGATCTTTCAACTTCTGTGTCCATGGCAGGCCACCAATACACTTCCCTAACTCTCGCTTTAGTCTTGTCACTCTCTGTAATTACACCCGCCGTAAGAATACACACTTTAAAATTCTCAGAAGAGTCTTCATTACAAGAAGAAGAAGAATCGTCCAGTTCATCGGGAACACAATCACCCGTAAGCCTGGATAAACAGTCACCCAGAATATTGTTGGAGCCAGGTAAATAAGAAACCCTAAATTCAAAGTCTTGTAAGGCAACAACCCATTTCCTTATTCTGTGTGAAATACAATCTATACCTTTCTTTTCAAACACTTCTTTAAGAGGCTTATGGTCCGAAATGACTGAAAAGCTCTTATCCCACACAAACTTTTTTAAGTTTGTGAACAGCCCAGTACACAGCTAAGGCTTTCTTTTCTACAACCGAGTAATTGCACTCTACACCTCTTACTGGTCTTGAAATGAAAAGGATGGTATTGTCTACTTTCTCACCTTTCTGTAGAAAAACAGCACCAATCCCTTTGCAGCTGGCATCTGTCATAATGTACGAGTCCTTAGTGGGATCAAAGCTAGCCAGATCCTGAGCATGACTAAGACAAGTCTTGATGTGATCGTACTCATCAGAACAACTTTTGTCCCAGAAAAATTCTTGGCCCTTCTTCAACAAACTCCTCATCCTCTCTGTCTTCTGGGCAAACCCTGGAACAAATTTATTGTAAAATTCTGACATCCCCAGAAACTTAACTAATTCATCTTTACAGCTTGGATACTTAAGATTGGAAATTGCTTCTACCAGTGACGGTTTAGGTCTAATACCAGACCCTGAAACCAGATGCCCTAGATACTCAATTGTTTCAACACAAAGTTTACACTTGCCAAGTCTAAGAGTGAGTCCTGCGTCCTGTAATCTTTCCAAGACCACAGATATCCTTTCATCATGTTCTTCACGGTTTACCCCATGCACTAAAATGTCGTCCTGATAGACTTTGACCCCTTGAATGCTAACTAAAATACCTTCTATCACCATTTGGAATACCGAGGCGGCTGACATCAAACCGAAAGGCATCCTAAGAAACTTATTGGTGCTGAAAGGAGTGATAAAGGTATTGAACTCTTGACATGATGAGTGTAATCTGACCTGGTGATAAGCGGATGAGAGATCTAGTGTGGAGAAATGCGTGGCACCACCCAAAGAAGACATCATTTCTGTTAAGTTGGGTAATGGATAATGGTCAACTATCACAACTTTATTCAACTCTCTCATATCAATACACAATCTTGCCTCACCATTAGCCTTCCGGGCCATCACGACCAGAGAAACCCACTCCGTGCCTTCCACCTCTTCTATCACATCATTGCTTATCAATTTATCCAACTCAGCTTTCATTTTGCCATGCACCAAAAGAGGGACATTTCTAACTTTGGCCACTTTAGGGATAGCATCCTTTCTTAATTTTATAAGATGGAGATATTTCTTGAGACACCCTAGTTCTTTAGTAAAGACGCTTGGGAATTTCTTGGCCCAGTGACAGTTATCTGAAACTTCAGCCACACAAGGGAACAGATCCCTCAAGCACACAGATGGAACCTGGTTGGGGTCAAGGTAAACACCAAGGTCTCTCTGATGAGCGCAACTAATGAGAGAATCCCCTTTCATAGAAACGTACATTTTTCTAGCAGTGACCCTTCCTTTGAAATCAATGGTGCCCATAAAATATCCCAACAGGTTTATGCCGCACAGCACCCGCCAAGCCGATCACCAGCAGCAACCACCTCAAGTGCATCCTACTCAACACCCGCTCCGTCCACAGACACATTATCGAACTCTGGAACCTCCTCAACACCACAGATCCTGACGTCGCCTTCCTCACGGAAACCTGGATGAACGACTCCTCAGTGCCTGACATCGCCATCGCCATACCAGAGGGCTACAAGATCACCCGAAGGGACCGAGGCAACCAGACGGGAGGAGGCATCGCCATCATCTACAGGGACACCATCCACATCACGACCAACACCGACGACACCCTGACAACCGCCAAACACCTGCACTTCCAGATCCACACGGACCCCAGAACCACCCTCAGAGGCACCCTCATCTACCGACCCCCGGGACCACGCACACAATTCAGCGAAGACATCGCCGACTTCATCAGCCCGCACGCCCTCCCATCCGCTGACTACATCCTCCTGGGAGACATCAACTTCCACCTGGAGAACAACAACGATCGCAACACCACCACCCTGCTTGACAACCTCGCCAACCTCGGACTCAAGCAGCTGGTGACCACCCCCACCCACCTCGCCGGACACACTCTCGACGCTGTCTTCTCATCCAGCAAGGACATCGTCTTCAGCCACGCCACCGGACTCCACTGGACGGACCACAGCTGCGCCCACTTCACCTTCAGAAGATCCACGATCCACCACCAACAGCAACTGGTTGCTCGAAGAAACTGGAACAAGATCACAGCAGACCAGCTCGCCGCTTCCCTGAGCCAGCACCCTCCCGCCAGCTCAGCGAACCCCAGCCAGGCCGCCGACAACCTCACAAAGTGGATCAGCAACTGCGCAGACGACCTCGCCCCACTGAGGACCCCGCCTAGCAGACCCGGCAGCAAGAAGGCCCCATGGTTCACCGATGAACTCAAGAGCTCCAAGAAGAACTGCCAAGCCCTCGAGAAAGCCTGGAGAAGGGAGCCAACACCGGACAACATGACCACCCTCAAGCTCACCACCCGGAAGCACCATCAACTGATCCGCGCCACCAAGAAAACAGCATTCAAGGACCGGCTGGACAACAACGCACACAACTGCAAGGAACTCTTCAAATCGTGAAAGAGCTCTCCAACCCCAACGCCGGAAACAACGACATCACCCTGTCGCAAGACCTCTGCAACTCCCTCGCCTCCTACTTCCACAACAAGATCGCGGACATACACAACAGCTTCAGCCCACAAACAACGCTCCCAACGACCGCACCAACGCCCCCCCACCACCACCCTCAGCGCCTGGACCCAGATCAACACAGAAGACACCATACGCACGATGAACTCTATCCACTCCGGATCCCCGACCGACCCGTGCCCCCACCACGTCTTCAACAAGGCCGACGCTGTCATCGCACCCCACCTGCGGGACATCATCAACTTCTCCTTCGACACCGCCACCTTCCCTGAGAGCTGGAAGCACGCCGAACTCAGCGCTCTACTAAAAAAACCAACAGCGGACCCCACCGAACTCAAGAATTACCGCCCCATCTCGCTCCTCCCGTTCCCAGCCAAAGTCATCGAGAAGACCGTCAACAAGCAGCTGGCCGCCTTCCTCGAGACGAATGGATCCCTCAACCCCTCACAGTCTGGCTTCCGAGCCAACCACAGCACCGAGACCGCCCTCATCGCTGCCACCGATGACATCCGAGCCCTGCTGAACAACGGTGAAACAGCGGCCCTCATCCTCCTAGACCTCTCCGCGGCGTTCGACACTGTCTGTCACCGCACCCTAGTGCAGCGCCTCAGCAACACCGGAATCCAGGAGAAGGCACTGGAGTGGATCATCTCCTTCCTCGCTGGAAGGACACAGAGAGTCCGCCTACCACCGTTCAGATCTGCAGCCACGGAAGTCATCTGCGGCGTTCCTCAGGGCTCCTCGCTCAGCCCCACCCTCTTCAACGTCTACATGAGCCCCCTTGCGGCCATCGCACGCCAACACAACCTCAACATCATCTCCTAAGCCGACGATACCCAGCTGATCCTCTCCCTGGCCAACGACTCCGCCGCCGCCAGAACCAACCTCCACGAAGGGATGAAAGACGTAGCCGAGTGGATGACGACCAGCCGCCTGAAACTGAACTCAGACAAGACGGAAGTCCTCATCCTGGGCACCTCGCCCTCCACCTGGGACGACTCCTGGTGGCCCCCCGCCCTGGGCACCGCACCCAAACCGACAGACCACGCACGCAACCTGGGCTTCACCCTGGACTCCTCCCTCTCCATGACCAGACAAGTCAACGCCGTCTCCGCGTCCTGTTTTAACATCCTGCGCATGCTACGGAAGATCTTCCGGTGAATCCCCACCGAGACCAGGAAGACTCACCCAGGCCCTCGTCACCAGCTGACTGGACTACGGCAACGCCCTCTACGCCGGAACCACCGCCAAGCTCCAGAAGAGACTCCAGCGGATCCAGAACGCCTCAGCCAGACTCATCCTCGACATCCCCCGGAGCAGCCACATCTCCGGACATCTGAGAGACCTGCACTGGCTCCCCGTCAACAAGAGAATCACCTTCCGTCTCCTCACCCACGCACACAAAGCCCTACACGACCAAGGCCCGAGCTACCTCAACAACCGCCTCAACTTCTACGCTCCCAAACGCCACCTCCGATCGACCAACCACGCCCTCGCCGCCGTCCCCCGCATCCGAAGAGAGACAACAGGAGGAAGGTCCTTCTCCTACCTGGCCGCCAAGACCTGGAACACCCTCCCTCCCGACCTTCGCCTGACCCAAGACCACCTCTCCTTCAGGAAGAAACTCAAGACCTGGATGTTCGAGCAGTAACGGCACCCCACCCCCCCCCAAGCGCCTTGAGACCCTCCGGGTAAGTAGTGCGCTCTATAAATGCCTTGTTGATTGATTGATTGACCTGACCACCATACCCTCTAGGAATTTTGTCTGGTTTGAGCAATTTAACTTTACCTAAAAGACATTCTCAAAGAAGAGCTTGGGTATCAAGGTGATTTTTGCCCCAGAATCAAACATGTCTACAGGACATTTGTAAATTAATACCTTTTCCATAGGACCATCCATACGAACAGTATTAATTTGACATACAACAGATCGTAAATGTCTACTTCTCTTACTTTCTTTTGACTTTGTTTGATTAACAACATTTTGAAGCATGACCTTTCCTCTTACACACAGAACATGTCATTTTCCACCCTGGACAATCCTTGGCATTGGCCAGATGGCCCAAATTGCCACAACGAAAGCACTTGACATTAGCTAATCTCGAATTTGAACTTGAGCTTTTGTTATCAGTAGAATTTCCCGTCTCGTGAGAAGCTGATTTTTGAGACGCAGCATCTGAGGATGTTTTTATTTCCTTGACCTCAGTACCCCCCTTTTTTTCCTCAGAACAGTTCTTACGAATCACCTCAGAGCATGTATTGGAATGTTCATGTAGCTTAAGTGCAGTTATCACCTCTTGAGGAGTAGGGTTGCCCTTTTGCCATAGATTGTCCTTCGCTTTTTTGAGAGAAGAACCAAGCATAAGTTGGTCTCTGAGCCGCTCATCTAAAGTGCCAGCAAAAGAACAGGTGGAAGCAAGCTTACGAAGAGCTGTAACATATTGTTCAACAGTCTCATCCTGCCTCTGCAACCTCTTCCCGAAATGAAAATGTTCTCATACCATGCTCAGTTTAGGAAGATAATGCGGATCCTTTTTTTTATGCATATTTCATATTCGTTAAGTGAAGCAGCATCAGGTAAATCAGGGAGATTTTCAAAAACATCTTGCCCCTCTGAGCCCAAACAGTGCATGAACAGAGAGGACTTTCTCTCCGCACTGAGTGAAGTGCCACAAACCCTGGCTTAATGAGCGAAAACTTTTTTCCATTTAAGCCAAGGGATGGTGGATCACCGGGCTCAGAGAGGAAGAAGGGCGGAGCTGTGACATTATGCATGGTGAAAACAGTTGTAAATCCAACACTCTCTAACAGTAATGAACAATTTAGATTCCCAACCAACTGAATTGTAGAATTTTAATACTCTGGAGAAATATGATCAAGAAAATTACCCAGAAGGAAACAAGTAGGAAAGAGCACAATAAATGACTTAAAATAAAACTTCACCTTCTTTCTTAGATAAACAGAAGATTAGGAGATCGCCATGAGCTGTGCCAATCAGCGTGAAAATCGTAAATGACTAAAATTTGACAGTAAGCATGAATAGTACTGTAGTAATAGTATTGTAGAAAGTCAAAACAGATGATCGGCATATGCTGTGCCGATCAGCGAGATGCGTGAAACATGATAGACTTTCACAGTTTAAATAATGAACTTTAGATGCAACAACATGAAAAGGCTGTGCCAATCAGCGAGGACAAGACCAGCTTTAGTGTATTCCTATGTGGTTTACCGCATGAACAGAAGTTATGTTGACTTGGAAATGCTGTGCCGATCAGCGAAAACAAGACCGGCGTTGTAGCAAAGCAACGTTGGAGCGGTGGAAGAGGTTCTGTGTTTTTCCTTTGACGAGGAACAAAATGGCGGATGACATGATGTTTATTTATTTATTTATTTATTTATTTATGTTTCTTGTAAAGCGCAGGAATTCAATCTCCGGAGAGATATCTCCGCGCTGTGTTGTTCCGAAGATAAGTAAGGACAGAAAGTTTGTATGACATAACTAGGGTTGCTGGGTGGGAAACAGGTACGTTTTCAGATATTTTCTGAAAGTAACAAGATTGGAATTTTTTCTTAAGAAGGGGGGAGTGAATTCCATAGAGTGGGACCTCTAAATGCCAGGGCTCGGCCTCCCTGTCTTTCTCTTCTGATCCTAGGGATCTGCAGCATGGCTTGATTTTCAGATCTTAAGGATCTACCTGGCTGATAGGGTTGGAAGATTTCAATTAGGTACCTAGGGCCAGTACCGTACAAGCATTTGTGGATAGTACAACAAATCTTGAATTGCACTCTCTGGCGTATTGGGAGCCAGTGTAGCTTGCTCAGTAAAGGATGTGAGGGGGATCTCGCAGGGACATTAAGGATCAATCTGGCAGCAGTGTTTTGAACAACCTGCAATCTCTTCAGCTGTTCTGCATTAGCGGATATAAGCAATCCGTTGCAGTAGTCAAGCCTACTCATAACTAAAGTTTGTACTAGTGTTCTCCGGTGATGGTCAGCTAAGTATGGGAACACCCTTCTGAGTAGGCCAATGACTCTCATGCAGGTTCCCGTAACCTGCGTGGCATGATCTTTTAGTACCAGAGATTGATCTAACTTGACGCCCAGATTTTTCACACTTTCCTTGGGACAGGGAGCTGTACCCAATTCTGGAGGCCACCACTCAGGTGTCCAAAGGAGTGGTGCATTCCCAAAAAGCATGACCTCCGTCTTGCCCACATTGCACTGTAGGCAATTGGAGGTCATCCATCCAGCTATGGCTCTCATTCCAGCAGCAAAGGAATTCCTTACTGCTGAGGTCATGTTTTGGAATGGGAACAACAGCTGGGTGTCGTCTGCGTAGGATATTGGTATGAACCCAAATTTCCTTGCGACCTTCGCCAGGGGGGCCACATACACATTAAATAATGTGGGGCTTAGACATGAGCCCTGTGGAACCCCCTTAGTGAGCTCCCTGGAGGCGGAATAGTGAGTGCCCAGGCGAACATTTTGGGATCGGTTGGAGATGAAACTTTTCAACCAAGATAGAGCAGTTCCTTGCACTCCTACTCCCTCCAGACGACTGATCAAGGTGTCATGAGACACCGCGTCGAAGGCAGCGGACAAATCTAATAGCACCAGAATCATAGAGCCTCCTTTGTCCTGTGCCATTCGGATGGTATTGGTCACGGAAAGGAGAGCTGATTCTGTGCTATGATTTGGTCTGAACCCAGATTGGGAGGGGTCCAGACCGTCCGCTGCCTCGATGAATTTGGAGAGATGAGTGTTGACGTGTCTCTCAGTCATCTTGCTGATGTGAGGTAGGAGGGATATGGTACGCAGATTATTGAGGTCTGACCATGGTAGCGTGGTATTTTTGCGAATGGGGTTCACGACCGCCATTTTCCAATCGTGGGGAATTCTACCTTCCTTGAGGGAAATATTGATCAATGCTCTGAGGCTTGGGGCCAGAATGCTGCCCAATGGCACAGCCACCGAGGCTGGTAATAAATCAGTCGGTGATCCGGATTTAATTGAATTAAGGAGCACTTCTACTTCAGTATGACTAATTTCTGGAATTGAGGTCAAAGTGAGTCTACATGTTCCATTTTGGGTGGGTTCATCTCTGAGACTGTCTATGTTATCTCTGTTGTTGTAAGAGGTTTTAGTAATTTTGTCATAGATTAAGTCTATCTTTTTCTCAAAAAACATCGAGATGTCATCACATAGGTTTTGGTTAAAATCATCTGGGCTCTCACAAGCTATAGGTTTGATGAAGGATTGTAAGACTCTGAACAATTCCCTAGTGGAATTTCCTGCCTCTGTAATTTGAGAGTCTAGTTTGTTCCTCCGAGCTTTCCTTATGTTCTTGAGGTAGTTGGAGTGGGCTTCTAGGTAAAGAGTTTTACTCATAGGAGTGTGGGTTTTTCTCCATTTTTTCTCCATGACGTCAAAGCGTAGCGTAACGACTTACGCACACGTCAGAGATACATCATGCCGTCAGTTCCAGCAAAGGATTCCGGTCTTCAGATGCAGTTGCCAGGTGACATGCCGTCGAGGGTTCCAGCGAAGGATTCCGATCTGTAGATGCAGTTGCCAGGTGACCGGGAGACGCTTGAAGAAACAGATGACGGAAGGAGGCGGCAAAGTAGCGAAGGTGGGGTTCGTTGCTAGGCACTGATTCAAAGAGCAACACAGTACGCTCCTACAGTTGTTATGAAACAATGTAAATGATAGCCCTTAAGTTGATACAAAACTTGCTCAAAGTTCTTTAAAACAAAATACACCTTGGTCGGAATGACGCACGCACAGCCTCCGATCCCTCCTCCGAGTAAGAGACACAATATCCGATTTCAAAGTCAGTTAGAGAACGGCTGGATATTGAGTAAATATTAAAAAAAATTGGAAGGAAGACACGAGAAAGTTCCACGTTTTTTTGAGCTATGGATAAAAAGATTGTCTCTACCTTCAGCAGGATATTGAAGCTGGAACTTGATGTAGATTGACTCCAAACTCCAAGGAGAAGTAAAAGATGACAAAATAAATGTGTTGAGTTGAGGTCTCTGGGCGTGAGATAAGTCCAATCGTTGCCAAAATGTAGTGTTGCCGAAGAAATGATGAGCAGGTAGGCAGAGGTGAAGAAAACAAGAGTTTTATTGTAAACTCAAAGCTAGAGACCTCATCCCCAAAGTCCAGCAGACAACTGACTTGTCACTGAGACTTAACATTCTAACTAAGCACATTCCACATTAGAACATAATGCTCAAGTAAATAACATGGTGAAGGATTACAGTGAAGGATACCACACAGTGCATCTTGTCAAAGTGTCTGAAAATATTGTACTTGGATCACCTCTCACGGTTGCTATACCATGCTGTGGCTGCACTATTGCTAGCCACCAAAAGTCAGCACCTTTCTTTGACTAGGTTGTCAAACTATGAAATATTATTGCTCTTTCCTCCCCAAATCACTCTGGTACAGTGTCCCATGTTAAACTATGCTTCAATGTTACCTACTTCCTCAATGAAGAACCACATCACATGATTATATTCTCAACTCGTCTAAGCTTACAAAAACCTGTGTTTACTTCACTGATGCACCTTTAAAAAATGGTGATGTTGTATATTAAGTTGATGTTTCTTGCCTCAGAAATGGTACAGGAAACCAGGTTGCTCATTATGCTCTTTGAATGATTCATGATATTTTTTAAGGTTATTGTTTATCCCAATTGCACTCTGCTCAAGCTTCTGAAATTATTGCTCTTACTTACTTATGATTTCATTCCAGCAACGCAGAAAGCAGTAACCATCTCAATGGATGCATTTCTGGTAGCCCATGATTTTGGGCCGCTGTGGTTGCAGCGATGGGTCCTTGCTTCAGCAAGAACCACGATCCGAATGGGACCTATGTCTAAGGTTAGCTTGATGCACTTCAATTGCAATGGAAATATGCTGTTGTAAAGTGTCCTGCTCATTAATCCACTGAAGATATGGTATCCAAGGGTAATGATTTTGCTGGGTGTGCTACTATAAACGCTGCTTTGTTTCTTCACTCTGAGATAACTTTCTGTGTGTCCCAAACTGCTGATCCTGTCGGTCCAAGAGCGAATGTCAACAGCATCCTGATGGATACGACTAGATGATTATGGCAGAGTATCCCCCAAAATGTTAATCTGAAATCTAATCCATCTGGATTAAGGCATCACACGTTAGTTGAGATGGTATGTCCTATTGATGTGCCATATCTTAAGAACGCCCCAGAAGCACACCAAGCCACATGGGTTTCATTAGTCCCTGTACTGATCAGTTTGAAACGGGAAACATAGTTTACAACGCGGGGATTACATTGCGATGCCATTACATTGGGGTTTTTACAACGCAAGTCGCTGGATGGCGCTCTAGGACAAGGAATAGTATAATTTACTATCCAACACCTTCCCTACTGTATGTAGACTGGAGTTGGAGTAGTAAATTATAATACTCCTAAATCCAGCGCCCTCCAACGTAAGTCGTTGTAACGACTTGTGTTGTAAAAACCGCAATGTAATGTACTGCGGAGTAAATGTATGCGTTGTAACGTCATACATCCGTTTCAAACAGATACCCCTGTGTAATTCCTTTGTTTATGTACTAGCATTATTGTACATATTTTCTTGGCATGCGACTAAGCTGATGCTATCACTGTTGCTACAAGACTACTACAAGATTTTACTCTTACATTTGGAATACCGCTCAGGGTCGATATTAAAAAAGGAAACTAATCTTGTGCCTTCTGGAGTTCAGGAATTGAGCAAGGTGTAAATGATTCAATAACATTTTCATTGTGCATATTACCTGATGAGTACTTTTGGTAAAGTTGAGAGATAGCGTCCAAGATATGTTAAGAAGCACATCCGAGCAAGGAAGATCGGTGATTTCCATCGGAGTGGCGGTGATGTGGTTATATTTCTTCAAGCCCTTGAAGAAGCATAGTGCGGTGTATAAGATGCTCTTATGAGGAAGAGGGGAAACAGTGTGTGGTAGGATAGAATGAGCACCAAAGTACAACCAATGTTCTACTTTATTTTGTGTGCTTATATATTATACTTCCCTCATTTCATATGTCAGTATTGAAACAGTTGTCTTACATATATGGGGGTGATCCTGTTGAGGAAATTAGGGGTGGGAGCAAATGAAACTAAACATACAACACTATTATCCCTTATACCATAAATGTGTATTTTATTTCCTAGAATGTGTTACCTATATAGAGGGCGCATATCCCTCAGAAATTTAGCTAGGATTGAGAAATCCAGAGTGAATTATGTTATCCTCCAAGAATACTGCGCAAAGATATTCTGAACCTTTACTTCGACTACACAGGGCCACACGATTTTTAGAGGATTAAAATGTTCAAGGGATCCTAAAAATATAGGGCCATATGTAGCAAGCCAAATTGCGATCACAAACACTGAAATTCGCAGAATTTCAGCGTTTGCGATCGTAATTCAGCTGTGTGCAATGCAGGAAGGCAAAAACCTACTCGCAAGCATTTAGAGAATTGCAACTTGCGATTCCCTATGTGCTATGCTAGTAGGCATCGCAAATTGCGATAATGCCTTAAGGAATCGCAAATTACCACCAACTTCAAGTTGGTGGTAATTTGCGATTTCCTTTAAAAAAGCACTTTTTTTCTTTTTTCAAAGTGGCATGTGGCACACATACATGCCCTTAGGGCATGTATGTGCGCCACATGTGCCCACATGCACATTTCAGGGGTGCAACAGGGTGTTCTTTTCGAACCCTTGCTCCCTTGAAATTGCGTGCACAATTCCCATTCGTTCCAATTAAGGAATATTAAGGAATCGCAATTATTATTTTTGCGATTCCTACATACATTCCATTTTGCGACTCCTTAATAGCGATTCGCAAAAAATCGCTATTAAGAACTCGCAAAACTGGGGGGCGTGGCTAGCCGAGCAGCGAGATGGCCGCTCTGTGAGTGAGCTCCGCTGGCTACGATAATTAATCCTGTGCTTATCCTGCTCCTGGTGCCTGCGGACCCTAGATACCCCGAGGGTCGACGTCCAACACCCAGGTGCTCCTTCGGCTTCAGTTTGGGGCGCATAGCTGATAATCCTGAGGAGCGGCGGCCATCCGGACCTTTACCGATCTGCGCGCCCGCTCTGCTCCTCGCCGGAAGTGCCGGACTCTGGGCATTGCGGTGCACCGCAGACCGCGGCTTCGGGGGCCTCCGGGGACCCGGCGTGCTGCAACGTGGGACATCGCCTGCAAAGGGGCTGCCGCCGTATCTGAAACCGGTGAGTCCCGGCTGTGTGTGCCTGAGAGGAGATCTGGCTGCTGTGGTACTGTGAATTACGGAGGAAAGCCAACGCTCCTACCCTAGCTAAGAATCACGCCGGGGCGCCGCACAAAGCTCAGCCATACACCCGGAGCGGCGGTGAGCTGTAGGAGGCCCCTGGAGCTCGGCTGCGAGGTGGTGTCTACAATTGTGCCAATACCACGCAGGTTGGGAACGGGGCAGAGCGGAGCTGTGGCGCGGCGGGGACCGATCGGAAATCTACCCGCTGCGCCTTTATACCGCGACACATCGGCTGCTGTCCGTGGCTGAGTGCAGAGCGCCACTTGCACATTTATGTACCTGGCTGACCGGATCCCCGGGGTCTCGATCAAGCCTCCGATACTAGAGACTTATTGGACGACATGAGGTCTTGCTGAAGGGATTCCGGCGCCCGCCATTTTGTGCTTGGTGCTGCCCCGGTTTGCGCGCTGCAACTAAACAGTGAAACTGGGCAGCTTCGCCATTAGTACTCAATACTTGGCCGATACATCGATCTCCCTCGGATAAGACTGACTTACCTTGTCACCACACGGGCCATTGCACGGCAGAACTGCAGAGAGGCGCACAGAGGCGCTGCTCCTTCGCGACGCTAGCGGAAAACTCCAGACTTCAGAGATGGGGAAAAACGAGGCCAGGCAGCCCAAAATCAGCTTTGACAACAAGAGACCCCCGAAAAACCCAGCGACGGAGGTGGATGGCGGCGAGTCGTCGTCGCATGGCACACCTTCGGACATAGACTTTGGGGCGCTTATCATGGAGGTGAGGTCCAGCTTAAAGAGTATCGACGCTAAACTTGATACCATGTCCTCGCAGCTAGAATCTGTGAAAACTAAAGTGGACGCCCACGAAACCAGACTGGACTGCCTAGAAAACAGGCAAACTGAATGCTGCGAATTCCAACAGCAAGCCAAGCAACATATCACATCCCTGGAGCGGGAAATAGATAACCTACGCGCCAAGTCTGATGATTTGGAAGCACGTTCCAGGAGGTCCAATATCCGCATTACGGGTATTCCGGAGACAACAAACATTGGCAAGATGGAGACGTTTGTGGCAGACCTCCTACATGAACTATTCGACCCGAACTTGTCCCCAGTCTTCACAGTTGAGAGAGCGCACAGGTCGCTTGGGAAAAAACCTCCACCGGGTGCCACACCTCGCCCCATCCTTGCTAAATTGCTCAATTACCAGGATAGGGACCTCATCCTGCGATTGGCGAGAGAGAAGGGTAAGATCACGCATCAAGGAAATAACATCTCCTTCTACCCGGACTTTACCCCCCTGGTACAAGCGGCCCGTAACGAGTTTCTGCCGGCGAAGAAGGTGCTGCTGCAAGCTGGTGTGCCATACTCTCTGCTATATCCGGCGAAATTGAAGGTACAGCATGACAACACTTCACACTTCTTCACTGACGCTAAATCCGCGCTCAAGTTCGCTAAACATATCTGTGCTGGGGCCAGAAGAAAATCGCCACGACTGGAGGATGCTTCGGAACACCTTAGTGACAATGACTGAAGGGGCTACTGCTGTAATTTGTGTAACTACACCTCCGCCCCATTCGTGCCTCAAATGGACGTCTGGGTACTCCTTGTGCTCACGGCTGTTGCATCTGAACTGAGTAAGTGGGGGTGAGACACTGGCGCATCCACGGTTGCCAAGCTGAGGCTACTGACTCCATGTTCTCTATGCGATTATGGTTAAATATGGGTTTTGTAGACCCTGGGGTGGGGGCACCGTTAGGACCCAGGAGATTGACAATTTGAATGTAGCCACCCCGTTCACACGGGGGTGTACGCTGGGCGTACCACGCCTCATGGGGTGCTTCCCATTGTTGCTGATGTTGGGGTTTTTGCACGCCTTGCGTGCCTGCTTTTGGGATATGTCACGACCTGATTGGGGGGTTGCTGAGGGTGGAGGGTGGTGGGGGGTGTTTATAAAGTTGCAAGTTCTAGTTCTAATATGGTGCAATGTACTTCTACCTCGGACTACCTGTTTGCGCATTGAATTGATGGTCACGATGTGTAGGCGACCTTGTGGCTCTGGGGGATGGGGACAATTGGGGATGGATCTGACTCTACACCACCTACTAGATGGACTTGGAACATTAGAGGCCTTGGTGATTACAAGAAAGCCCGCCTGATGCATGGTATACTGTCCAGGCATAATGTAGACATTTGCTTCTTGCAAGAAACTCATCTTAACACGACCCCCTCACCCAGATTGAAGAACTCCCGATGGGCGCATGTATACTCTGCCATTTATTCTAACTATGCGAGAGGTGTGGCTATACTCATACGCAGAGGGCTGGATTGGCGGGAACACACTCACGTGCAGGATGTGGAGGGGAGGTATGTTTTACTACATGGTTCCTTGCAGGGGCGGCCTATTGTGCTGGCTGCCATCTACGGTCCAAATGTGGACGATCCTGAATTCTTCAGGGGTGTTTGGGCGGAAATTGCGTTGCTGGACTGCCAGTCGGTCGTGCTGGGAGGTGATTTCAATATTGTGCTGAATGATGACATGGATCGAAGGGGTGTGAGCAGACCACCGCATGCTAGAGCATGTCAAGCAGTCTTGGATGTAATGAGTGAGGGAATGCTTTCGGATGTGTGGAGAGCTAGACATCCGGATGTCAAAGTGGGGACCTGCTATACTTGCCACAAAGCTGCTTGGTCCAGATTGGACTTCTGGCTAGTATCTCCTGAGATTGCAACGTGGGTGTCGAGTGTTGATATCCTAGCTAGATCGCTGTCGGATCATGCCCCATGTATGTTGGAGTTGCGCCCCCCAGACATTATTCACAGGGCGTTCACATGGCGCCTTCCACCACACGCGCTCACGGACCCAGTATTTGTAGAGGAGATTAGAGAAGACATCATTAAATATTTTGCTGAAAATGCTGGGTCAGTCTCATCTGAGGCCATCGAATGGGACGCCTTTAAGGCTGTGATCAGAGGCCAGTGCATAGCACGAAAGGCGGGGGTTCTACGCGCCATTAGAGACACGTTGGCTAAACTGGAGGGAGAGCTGAGAGATCTCGATACTGCTTTTAGCACTGACCCGTCATTAGAGATTGCTGGGGCTCTGAAAACCAAGCTGCTAGCCTTTAATGAGGAGGCGGAGCGAGAAGTGCGATTCCTGGGGAAACAGGCAGAGGCACGTAGGTATGGGGAGGGAGACAGGCCAAGCAGGACCCTTGCTAGGTTGATAGCTCCTCGTACACAGTCCAACTACATCCACACCATATATGAAACGGAGGGGACCCTGGCAGTAGGTCAGGAGGCAGTGTTAGGCGCCTTCGCTGACTTCTACGCATCCCTCTACACCTCCAAGCAACCCACGACCCCAACCTCCTTGCAAGACTTTCTTGACTCTATTGCCCTTGTATGGTTTAATAACAACCACAGACAATACATGGACCTTACTGTAACTGTCCAAGATATCGCTCAAGTGATTAAGAGCATGCCGGCCAACAAAGCCCCTGGCCCGGACGGCCTGATGACATCCTTCTATAAAACCTATGTTGATGAACTGGCGCCGAAGCTGCACTCTGTGTTTGTCGAGGCCCTTGAATTGAACTCCCTGCCAGACTCCATGCGGGAGGCCTTAATATTTACACTCTTAAAACCTGATAAAGATGAGCTGCGCCTGGATTCCTATAGGCCCCTTTCTCTGATAAATGTAGATGCTAAAATTTACGCAAAGGTACTTGCAGATAGATTACAGCCAATGTTACCTATGATTGCACTCCCTGACCAATCAGGGTTTATCCCTGGCCGCGCAACATCACATAACCTCAGGACCATTTTCTCTGTCCTTCACTACTTGCACCCGTCTGTGCAGGCGGCGGTGGTGTTCCTAGACGCCACCAAAGCTTTTGACTCCTTAGAGTGGCCTTATCTGTTTAGGGTTTTGGAACGGATGGGATTCAGTCAAAATTTCATGACCTTGATCAAACTGCTGTACACGGAACCTAGAGCTAGGGTGAGTGTGAATGGACTCGTATCCAAGCCCTTTAGTATCTCCAGAGGGACTAGACAAGGGTGTCCTCTGTCCCCTCTCCTTTTTGCCATTGCAATGGAGCCGCTTGCGGCTCGGATAAGGCAGCACCACACTGCAAGGGGCATCGGATTCAGCTCTCGGAGCTTATTAATCTCGTTATATGCGGACGATGTCACCTTATATATCATCAATCCCAAAGACAACATGAATCCGCTGCTCCGAGAATTTGTGAGGTTTGAAGGCCTGGCGGGAGTGTCCATCAACTGGTCTAAATCTGTTGCCTTCCCCTTGACGGAGGAGACCTGTCGCCCGGCTCCGGACTACCCACTGAGGTGGGAGACGGACGCTGTTAAATATATGGGAGTTTGGGTCAGTCGTGATGTACAAGAGCTTTGGTCACTCAACTTCGGAAGGGCGGTGGACTGGCTGGAAGGGAAAACCGAGGTTTGGAACAAACTGCCACTATCCCTGGTTGCAAGGATAGCCTTAGCGAAAATGGTGGTTCTCCCCAAATTCTTGTATTTGTTCGTGAACGTTCCGCTGCCAATGACAGCACACTTTCACGCTCGTGTCCGCTCGCTGTTGTTGAAATTGGTGTGGGCTGGAGGACAGGCGAGAGTATCCTGGGACCTGCTCACACTACCGCTCCGACAGGGGGGCCTCGGGGCTCCGGATTTGAAGCTTTACTCCCTCTGTGCACAAGCGCAATTTCTACATTTCTGGGCCTTCCCTACTCCCTACCAACCGCATGTGGCGGTGGAACTGGCCGTGGTCGCCCCATTGCCGCTGCGTGTGGCACTATACGGGAGGGTTTCATGCCCGTCGCGGGAGGTGGATACCGTGGAGATGATTCGCTGGGCCTGGCGCGAACTTCAGAAAAGAGCAGGACTCTCCTTGCTTTACGCACCGGCCATCCCCCTACGGGGAAACCCGATGCTGCCTTGCTTGACCGCCAGAGGTGACGTCCTCATGGTCCGAGGGAAAAGACTACACACCTTTGCTGATATATATCCTGACGGTACCTTTGTCGAGATGAGCGCGAGCGATGATGTTGACGTAAATAATTAATTTACTCTCTTAATTTCTATGCAGGTAAGTACTTAATCAATAATAACTCAATCAGAAGGAAAGAAAACAGAGTCCGTGGTGTTAGAGTTTCTAAGGGTTTTATTCCTCATAAAGGAATCAGGATATCATGTTCTGACCACCACAGGGGTGTCAGAAGGGATAGATGAGCGCGCTCACGTTTATTGACATTACATAGCTTATATACTTGATTTACATCATAAGTTTCAGTGTGAGAGGCGTAACAGCTGAGAGAAGACAAGATAACAGTATACACGTGGTACCAATACATCATCAAGAGGCGTAAACTAGGCGTGAACTAGAGGTGTGTGCTAGAAACGTCACTGATAGGTGACGCAAGTGGGTGGCACCAAGGGGTGGGGCTAACAGAATGTTGCAATGTCAGCAGAAATCGGAAGCTTGGATGCGCACGCAGCTGCATGACGTGTGATTGACGGGGTGCAGTGGTCTTGACATTTACACTGACAGGAAAGAGACAGAAGTCTGGCATGTCAGATCAACTTGTACTTCTATCATATCTGATATCTGATGTTTAGGAACTATACTATCTGGGCGGAAAGGTCTCTAGGGTAGAGGCTATTCTATGCTAACTGTGGATGCGTGTATAAGCGCCTGAGTGTCTACATGTGAAGCGTGGGGGCACGGGGCCTTCCATGGAAGCATGGCAACGGAGGCTATGAATTACTTGCATTGAGACAGGTCGGTCCTTTTGGCTCTGCAGCTGGAGAGGATGTTTACAGGATCTAGTAGGCAGGAATGTATTCTCGGGGAGCGGAACAGATAACTCGAAGGTTATAGTCAGTCTTGGCAGAAAGCAGGCTTGAGCTGAGCGCGAGGGGCCGCGCTGAATGTAGGACAGAGTTCACGAGTAGAGAGGTAGCCTGGGCAGAGTCAGGAGCCACAAAAGAGGTTCAGATGGCAGGAATTCAGGGCCTACTCTGGATAGAGCAGGAATACATGAAAAGTGTACTACAAAAAGACGGTGGCATAGCATACTTAGGAATGGACTATATAATCCATTCATGGTGGATCTGAAAGAGGACAAGTTAACGGTGGACGCAAATGTATTTGCGTCTTCATAGCTGGCACAGGAGGGAAGTTACATGCACTTTAAGCTGATACATGGAGTCGGTGGGGTGCGCGCTAGGGAACACATCATGGCCAAAATTTAATTTTCCTCATTCCCTCCTTGTTCCCTACGGACCCTTCATGAAATATCGATCCTCATGAATCGATCAGTCTGTTCTTGTAACATCATTTGTTCTTCTTTCTTTCGGTTACGTTTTGAGTGTAAACTGGAATGTTCAATACAAGAAGTGGCACACAGTCCACAGATCGCTGGCCCACACTGTAGGCATAGGCAGCAACTGAATACTAGGACTAGGCCAATGCCTAGGAAGGATAGGATCTTCCATCCCCAAGCTGTTAACGTTGTCCAGAACCAACCGGACCAAGTCCAGGTGCCTGGAGTCTGATGTATCTGATTTGCAATCTTATGGAGACGGGTGATAGCTTGATATACAGATGGTGCATTCTGTGGAATGAAAACACAGCAGCTTGACCCGATGACCTTACAGGCTCCACCTCTATCTGCCAAGATGACGTCAATTACGAGACGATTCTGAAGGACAACAACCCGCATAGCGGACTGCTCTTCTGTTAAGTTACCTAAGGCGGAGGTAGTTTC